>NC_029776.3:52367400-52426242 GCF_000817695.3 Arachis duranensis | reverse complement strand
TTCTTCTTCAAAAGATGCCTCTTTAGTACTGTTGGATGCATTTTGCCATCCATTCAGACTTTGAGAAATCATGTTGACTTATTGAGTCAACATTTTGTTCTGAGCCAATATGGCATTCAAAGCATCAATTTCAAGAACTCCCTTCCTCTGAGGCATCCCATTATTCACGGAATTCCTCTCAGAAGTGTACATGAATTGGTTATTTGCAACCATTTCAATAAGTTCCTGAGCTTCTGCAGGAGTTTTCTTTAGGTGAATAGATCCACCTGCAGAATGGTCCAGTGACATCTTAGAGAACTCAAATAGACCATAATAGAATATATCTATCATGGTCCATTCTGAAAACATGTCAGAAGGACATCTTTTGGTCATCTGCTTGTATCTTTCCCAAGCTTCATAGAGGGATTCACCATCTTTTTATTTGAAGGTCTGAACATCCACTCTAAGCTTGCTCAGTTTTTGAGGAGGAAAGAACTTAGCCAAGAAGGGCGTGACTAGCTTATCACAAGAGTCCAGGCTATCTTTAGGTTGAGAGTCCAACCATGTTCTAGCTTTGTCTCTTACAGCAAAAGGGAAAAGCATGAGCCTGTAGACTTCAGGATCTACTCCATTAGTCTTAACAGTCTCACAGATCTGCAAGAACTCAGTTAAGAACTGGTAGGGATCTTCTGATGGAAGTCCATGAAACTTGCAGTTCTGTTGCATTAGAGCAACTAATTGAGGTTTTAACTCAAAATTGTTTGCTCCAATGGCAGGAATTGAGATGCTTCTTCCATCAAACTTGGACGTAGGTGCAGTATAATCCCCAAGCATCCTTCTTACATTATTGTTGTTGGGTTCGGCTGCCATCTCCTTTTCTTGTTCGAAAATTTCAGCAAGGTTGTCTCTGGATTGTTGTAATTTAGCTTCTCTTAGTTTCCTCTTCAGAGTCCTTTCAGGTTTTGGATCAGCTTCAACAAGAATGCCTTTTTCCTTGTTCCTGCTCATATGAGAAAGAAGAGAACAGAAACAGAAGAGGAATCCTCTATGTCACATTATAGATATTCCTTTATATTAGCAGAAGAAGAAAGGGAATAAGAATGAAGAAGAATGAATAATCCAAACACAAGGGTGAGGATAAGAGCAGAGATTTGTGATGAAGAGAAGTATTAGTAAATGAATAAATAAATAGAATAACATGAGAGAGAGAAGTTTTCGAAAATAATTTTTGAAAAGGAGTTAATGATTTTCGAAAATTAAAGGGGGAATAAAATTAAAATTAAAATTAAAAACAATTAGTTAATTAAAAGAATTTTAAAAAGGAAGGAGAAATTTTCGAAAATTAGAGAGGAAAAAGTAGTTAGGTGGTTTTGAAAAAGATAAGAAACAAACAAAAAGTCAATTAGTTAGTTGAAAAAGATTTGAAAATCAAATTTGAAAAGATAAGAAGATAAGAAGATATTTTGAAATCAAATTTTTGAAAAAGATAAAATTTTGAAAAAGATATGATAAAAAGATATGATTAAAAAGATATGGTTGGAAAAGATTTAATTTTTAAAATTAAAATTAATTACTTGACTAACAAGAAACTAAAAGATATGATTCTAGAATTTAAAGATTGAACCTTTCTTAACAAGAAAGTAACAAACTTCAAATTTTTGAATCAATCACATTACTTGTTAGTTAAGTTTCAAAATTTTGAAATGTAATTAAGAAAAAGATTTTGAAAAATATTTTAAAAATTTTCGAAAATTAATAAGAAAAATGAAAAAGATTTGATTTTTGAAAAGGTTTTGAAAAGATAAGATTTTTAAAATTGAAAATTTGACTTGACTTACAACAAACAACTAATTTTAAAAATTTTTGACTAAGTCTACTCAAATTTTCAAAATTTTGAGAGAAATAAGGAAAATATATTTTTTTATTTTTTTGAATTTTTAATGATGAGAGAGAAAAACACAAATATGACCCAAAACATGGAAATTTTGGATCAAAACACGTGATGCATGCAAGAACACTATGAATGTCAAGATGAACACAAGAACA
The DNA here is from genome assembly GCF_000817695.3 of Arachis duranensis. Classification (NCBI taxonomy): domain Eukaryota; kingdom Viridiplantae; phylum Streptophyta; class Magnoliopsida; order Fabales; family Fabaceae; genus Arachis; species Arachis duranensis. The sequence goes on along the minus strand of NC_029776.3, from coordinate 52,424,217 downwards.
CTTTGAAGATCATGATGAACATCAAGAACATATTTTTGAAAAATTTTTGATGCAAAGAAAACATGCAAGGCACCAAATTTAGAAATCTTTCATGTTTAGACACTATGAATGCAAAAATGCACATGAAAAACATCATACAACACAAAACAAGAAAATTTAAAGATCAAACAAGAAGACTTACCAAGAACAACTTGAAGATCATGAAGAACACTATGAATGCATGAATTTTTGAAAAATGCAAGAACAATGCAATTGACACCAAACTTAAAACATGACACAAGACTCAAACAAGAATCACAAAATATTTTTGGTTTTTTATGATTTTATGATTTTTTTTGTATTTTCTTTTATTTTTTTCGAAAAACATATAGGAAAAAGAAAATAAGAAATTCAAAATTTTTAAGAAGAATTCCAGGAATCTTTCAATGTTAGCCTAAAGTTCCAATCCAAGGGTTGGACATGGCTTAATAGCCAGCCAGCTTTAGGATGGCATTACATGCATTGAGGTGATTAGTTGAAGTCTCATTCCAAAAGGATTTGGATATGGCTTTATAGCCAGCTAGAATTCAACATGCTTCATGAAACTCTAGAATCCATTCTTAAAAATTCTGAAGCCATAGAATAATTTATTTTTAATTAAAATATCTTTTTCGAAAATAGGGATAAATTTTTTTTGATTTTTTTTTTGAAAATAAAACAAAAAAATTACCTAATCTGAGCAACAAGATGAACCGTCAATTGTCCAAACTTGAACAATCCCCGGTAATGGCGCCAAAAACTTGGTGGGTGAAATTGTGATCCCCAATAATGGCTTCAACTTGGTATGCACGTTTATAACTTAGCACTTTCTTCACAACCTTGCACAACTAACCAGCAAGTGCACTGGGTCGTCCAAGTAATAAACCTTACGTGAGTAAGGGTCGATCCCACAGAGATTGTTGGTATGAAGCAAGCTATGGTCATCTTGAAATTCTCAGTTAGGCGGATAATATATGGTTATGGAGTTTTCAAATAATAATAATAAATAAACAGAAAATAAAGATAAAAATACTTATGTAAATCATTGGTGGGAATTTCAGACAGGCGTATGAAGATGCTGTGCTCCTTCTGAATCTCTGCTTTCCTACTGCCTTCATCCAATCCTTCTTACTCCTTTCCATGGCAAGCTGTATGTAGGGCATCACCGTTGTCAATGGCTACATCCCATCCTTTCAGTAAAAATGGTCCAAATGCTCTGTCACAGCACGGCTAATCATCTGTCAGTTCTCGATCATGTCGGAATAGAATTCATTGATTCTTTTGCGTTTGTCATCATGCCCAACAATCGCGAGTTTGAAGCTCGTCACAGTCATTCAATCCCTGAATCCTACTCAGAATACCACAGACAATGTTTAGACTTTCCGGATTCTCATGAATGCCGCCATCAATCTAGCTTATACCACGAAGATTCTGGTCAAGGAATCCAAGAGATATGCGCCCGGTCTAAGGTAGAACGGAAGTGGTTGTCAGTCACGCGTTCATAGGTGAGAATAATGATGAGTGTCACGGATCATCACATTCATCATGTTAAAGTGAAACAAATATCTTAGAACAGGAATAAACTGAATTGAATAGGAAATAGTAGCAATTGCATTAAAACTCGAGGTACAGCAGAGCTCCACACCCTTAATCTATGGTGTGTAGAAACTCCACCGTTGAAAATACATAAGTGATGGTGGTCCAGGAATAGCCGAATGGCCAGCCCCCAAAACGTGATCAATTGTCTCCTAAGATGAGCAATAGAATAAAACTGAGACCAAAGATATCTAATACAATAGTAAAATGTCCTATTTATACTAGACTAGCTACTAGGGTTTACAGAAGTAAGTAATTGATGCAGAAATCCACTTTCAGGGCCCACTTGGTGTGTGCTTGGGCTGAGCTTGAGCTTTACACATGTAGAGACTTCTTTTGGAGTTGAATGCCAAGTTGTAATGTATTTTTGGCGTTCAACTCTGGTTCGTGACGTGTTTCTGGCGTTTGACTCCAGAATGCAGCATGGAACTGGCGTTGAGCGCCAGTTTACGTCGTCTAATCACGAATAAAGTATAGACTATTATATATTGCTGGAAAGCTTTGGATGTCTACTTTCCAACGCCATTAAGAGCGCGCTATTTGGAGTTCTATAGCTCCAGAAAAACTATTTTGAGTGCAGGGAGGTTAGAATCCAACAGCATCAGCAGTCCTTTGTCAGGCTTTTATCAGAGTTTTGCTCAGGTCCCTCAATTTCAGCCAGAAAATACCTAAAATCACAGAAAAACACACAAACTCGTAGTAAAGTCCAGAAATGTGAATTTAGCATAAAAACTAATGAAAACATCCCTAAAAGTAGCTAGATCCTACTAAAAACTACCTAAAAACAATGCCAAAAAGCGTATAAATTATCCGCTCATCATTCACCCTTTTCTTTCTCAATCAAAACAAGTGCATATGCAAAAAAGGGTTAACTAGGTCTTGACAATTCCAAAATAGTTTCTAATCACAACCATAAGCTAAAAAAACTAACTATATAAAGAAAGATCCAACTAAAAGTATGAAATAGCTAACATCCAACTATCTAACATCCAAAATGAAAGAGTATGCAGCAACTAAGGCAAAAGTGTCTAAAGTATCTAACATTAAGCAATATATACAATAGGGTGCAAAATAAAATAACTAGGAAGATATAACTAGAAAATACGCCAAAATGTTCACCGGTCCTCTAATGGTGCCAACGGCAACCTCCTCACACTTAAGATCAAGCATCGTCCCCGATGCTAATCCTGAGGATCAGGGAGAGGTACACCGGTAGGCTCTAGTATCGACTGAAGGTCCGGCTGAGTCTGAGTCTCCTGAGTCTGAGGCGGTGCCTCCATCTGAACCGGCTCCTCCTCATGAGTACCCTCATCATGTAAATCGGCATGCTCCTCCTCGTGGATCTCCTCATCTGATCCGGAGGACTCTGGAAGAGGGGGCAGCTCAAGACCCTGGGCCACAAACATCTGGTCAATCCAATCCAGACGACGCATGAGCTGGCGCTTGCTGCGCTCCATGAACCGAAGATGCTGAACCAATAAGTAGGTCGGCTAAGGTGCTGGTGGTGGTGGTAAAGGAAGTGCTGCTGTAGCTGCTGATGTAGATGCTCTTGCTGGGGCTGATGATGAAGAGGGTCCAGCTCCTTCAACTGCTACTCTAGCCCGAGATCAGCGTCAGGAGGCAGGCTTCTCGTGCACCCAGGATCCCCATGGAATAGTAACTGGCTCCTTCGCAGGGAGCGGTGGGGGTGGTGATACATCATCCTGGTGCCACAGAACTCCGGCCCTCTGAATCATCTGAGTTATCATAACTGGGAAAGGAAAGGTGCCTCTAATATGGGCTTTCCACAAAAATCGCCTGATCTACTGGGGGTAATAAACCTCCTTCCCCTCTATGATACAGCTGATCAGGATCAGCATCGCAACAGGTATCTCAGAAAAATGAGTGGTAGGCATGAGGTAGTGAGCGAAGATCTGCTGCCAAGTCTTGGCCTCTCGGCTCAGATAACTGAAGTGAATCCCCTTGGGTGCCTTGTTCTCAGCATCCATAACACAAGGGGTTTCCAGAGTAGCTACCACTACTCTCAGTGCATCAAAATTGAAGGTTATGCAGTGAAGCTCTATCTCAGCCTGTAGGAAGGCATCAGTGTCACCGGTCTTAGGCCGGCAGGTAAGGGCATCCTCAATGGCCTCCTCGGTGATAGGTATCTTGACTCCTCTAACCAATACCGAGTCAAGGGTGTGGCGGAAAAAGTTGCAGTAAAATTCTTGCACCCAAGACCGGTTTACCCGGCTCAACTCTCTATCCACAAAAGCTAAACCCATCCGGTCAATGCGTTGGTGGATGATGTCGGTCAAATCCGATGGGATAAGTAGCTTCTTCTCAATATTCAGATTCTTTAAATTGTAGGTTGGGAATCTGAGTTCATAGTAAAGATTTGGGAACTTGACCATATCCTGAGCCAGTAGTAATTGGTTTGCCTTTTCTATGTCATTTAGAGGGTTTTGAGCATAAGCTTGAAGTGAGGAGAGAGTGGGGTCTGGTGTTCTCTTCCTCTTTTTGGAAGATGATGCTTTCCTCTTTCGTTTGTCTGACATCCTGAAAATTAGAATAAGCAATTAAGCAAGTAGGCAAATAGCAAGTAGGAGCATGTTTAGGATGTAAGATGGAAAGCAAGCAATCATGATGTGGACTACAATTGAAAACTTGGATTGCAAGTAAGCATAGGAAATGGAAGTATAAACCAAGAATTCAATGTTTCAATCATGTGACACAAGTCTTTGAAGATTAGGGATATTCAACATCATACCTTAAAAGAATTGGTTGAAGAGTTAGGGGTAATTAAAACTGAGGTTAGTGGGTTAAAGAGATTAGTGGGTTAGGAAAATGAAGTTGGTGATTGGTGGTATGATGGAAAATAGCTTCATGAAAAGAAGTTTGCAAATTGTGCGCAACAATCATGTTCACAAGCATGAAAATATAGAAATGCCAAGAATGCATGAAAATGGACTCGTAATAGTTGGCATTACAAGCAATAAAGTGCAATTGTGCAACTATGAGAGGCTGAAAACTAAGTTGAGTGAAAAGGAGTTGCACCATCAAAGCATACCAAATATTGTAAGAGAATGAACATAATGTAAGGAGGTTGCATATCATGATTTTAACAAAAATGTAGGCAACTCCTTAAGTTCACTTGCTTAATGCCAATCGCGGGAATCAAAATAAGAACGGAAAGACTGGCCCAAAAGTCCCGGGTATTGAACTTGGTAAGTTATGCAAAGGTTGAGGTAGAAATGCCAAGTTCAATCCCCTGAGCAAGAATTTGAGTTAAAATAGTTTGGGAAGAATCGAGCAGCATTCCGGCTATAATATGGACATTTTCGGATAGCCAAATGAACAAGAAATGATTCCAAAATACCAGTCAAGAATTAATCACATAATCAAGCAAGCATGGCACCAGAGTAGGAGTACATCATAGCAAAACATAGTCAAACCAATCAGCAGCAAGCAATATGTACACAAACAGGTAAACAATTACGGCGTAATTATCAGGCCTAGAATCCTCTATCCAGAACCTAGCTACCTAACAACAGATATCTCTATTCTAACCTAACAACAGAATCAAAATCTAGTCAACTAACAAAGCCTAACAAATAACTAAAACGAAAATAAAGAAAACAGAATTAGAGTAGGGGCAGTGACCTGGGGCAGGGCAGAGATGGGAATGGAGATTGGAAAATGAGGAAGAGTGAGGGTAGGCAGTGGAGGTGTGAGCCAGGAGCAGAGCACCGCCGCAGATGGTGGCGAAGCAGGGAGCGGTGAAGGATAGTGCACGGACAGAGCAGGGCGAGGATTATAAGGAGTGGAGAGTGAGGTGTGGTGAGTGGAAGAAGGGTACAATAGATGGGTGGCACTGGGGTCGCAAGTGGCTGCGGCGGCGCTAGACCTGCGACGGCCGGACGCCGGCAGCGATGGTGGTTGGGGATTGGCGAAGATTAGAGAGTGCAAGAGGGTTGGAAAAGGTGAGTGGGTACGTCTGCGCAGTTGGCCTCGCGTAGCTAGGGTTGTTCTATTTTTAAATCGACGTGGGCGCGCACGATGGGCGTCCGCATGCATTGATGAATTTGGGGATCGACGTGTGCGCGCCTTGTGTGCTTACGCGTGGGTGGTGAGAATTGGTAAGAATGCGTGCGCATATGGTGCGCGCACGCGTACTAGGAGTTGGGCTGGAGGCATAGTGCTGGCCCAGCGCTCGCCTAACTCTCGGGAGGCATGTATAGAATGGTGGCATCAGCCAGGAGATGCGTACGTGGCAGGTATGCGTCCGCGTGCGTTGACACTTTTGTTTATTGGCGCGCATGCGTGATGTGCGCGCTCGCGTGAGGTGAGTTGGGCTAAAAGCCTAACGCTCGCGTAAGAGTGGCCCAACTCTCTGGAATTTAGTATGGTGATGCATCCGTTCATGGACGCGTGTGCATACTGCGTGCGCATGCGTCCGACCCTTTTTTTTTAATTGCCCAAAAACTCCCTACAATGCCTACAACTCCTTATTCAATAAAAAATCATACAATTCACAAAAATGCAATTTGATTTTAGGATTTATTCATCTACTAGTAAGCACAACATACATGTTAAAATGCTAACAATCAATTTATTAAGGCGACTAAAAATGAAATGGAAAACTACCTACAATGGTAGCTCAAATCACTTATTAATGAAATCTACAGGAGAGTGAAAAGAGTATACCATGGTGGGGTGTCTCCCACCTAGCACTTTTAGTTTAAGTCCTTAAGCTGCAAATTTGGTAAGCTCATTGTCATGGCGGTTTATGCTTGTACTCATCCTTAAATCTCCAAGGATCTTTACTTCTCAATTGGTTAATAGAATTTCCAACCACCTTTGCCACGCTTGGGCAAAGTTCAACCCAAGATATGAGTTCCCCTAATTGGTCTTCATTCTTCGATCTGAGATCCCATATCTTATTTTCGCACCCATCTTCAATTTGATCTTCATACTTTTTCTTTCCGGGTGGTTGACAATAGAATTCTCGTTAACACTCCATGCTTTCCTTCTAGACCATATAAAGTGGCATTCCTCCAATCATGGTTCCTATACCTTGAAGCTTTGACCTTAACGAGCCTAATACCAAATTTCCAACCACTACACAACTCGTTCTTACTTTTAATTGCACAAAAAGCTCTAAATTGTCCATCTGTTTCAATCAAACCATATTCAAGTGAGAAAGTGAAGCTTAGAGATACAAATTTTACCCATTTGAATGTTGTGGAAGATGGTAATCTAGGGGGGATTCTCCCCACACTTAGACAAGGCAAGATCTATTTTCTTATGCTCTTCTTTTGTTGCTTCCACATCTTGACAAATTTCTTCATTTTCAACCTTTTCCCTTTTATCACTTGGCTTAGTGTTGTCCTCAAGAACTTCACTTTCTTACCCAATGGGAGGTGATTCCATTTTGGCTAGGAATTCATTGATGAATAAATCCATCTCTTGATCAATCTCTTCGTATTCTTCAATTTCGATATACACCATGCCAACTTTTTCTCCTTGGTAGCTCTCTTTCGATTCATTCTTTTCTTCATTGTTCACCAAGGGTATGGGAGGTTGTGCACACTCTTTTATATTTTCAACTCCATGTCCAATGGGAGAGGATTCAATTGTGGATAGAAATTCATCCATGATTGAATCTATCTCTTGATCAACCTTCTCATATTCTTCAATCTTGATACGCTCCGGAGGTTGTTGAGATTCACATGGCGGTTCCATATCTCTTAAATCTTAGACCACTTCCTCCTTTGTTTCAATAACCGTAGGCTTCTTCAATTGCTCTACTACTACTACCGATTATTCCTTTTTCACCGAATTTTCCGATATCTTCTCCATGCTTTGCTATTCCTTTGGCTTTTCACATGGGGCTACGGAAACAACTTGAGTATTCAAACATTGGTGGGCTAAAGCGTGCACCACCTTAGTCAAGTTGGTCACAAACTCAAGTGTATCCCGCTTCATGGCTTCTTGTCCTTGAAGTAATAAAGTGAGAGGATCGTCTATTGGGGCTTGGGGTGAATAGGAAGGTTCATTATTTTGGAGAGAGGGTTCATGGTAGAAAGGTGGTTCCGCTTGATGAAATTGTGGAGATAGTGTGCATTGAGGTGGTTCTTCATAGTAATTATGATAGGGTCGTGGTGGTTCTAAAGGTTCTTGCTCATAATGATCACAAGGATGTGGTATGGGTGATTGGTTATATGATGGATAAGGGTCATAGGAAGGTGCTTGATAATGAAAGGCTTGTGAGAATGGTTGATGTACATGTTGAGGATAGGATTCGTAGGCATATGATGATAGTTGTTGAGTGTCACACAAGGAGTCACCATAGCCATTGAATTAGCATGCATTATAATGAGAATTATACCTATAAGTATCCGAAGGTTGTTGCCAATAAGAGTGATCAATTCCTTGAGGCTCCTCCCATCTTGGAGTGTTCCATCTTTGGTACATGTTGTCATCGAAGTTCATATTTTCTACAACACAATTGGAACCAAACTCATAGCCAAAGTTAGAATTCATTATGGAAGGACAAAATAAAACTAACAAAACTAGTAATCAAACAAAAGCAACCTATTCACAATATTCACATATGTACGGTAACCAATAACATAACACCATTCCAAGCCTATTTCATCCTGAGATTACTAGCAAACACATCAAGGCACCTTATGGAATCAAGAGAGAATTAAAATTATCAAATTAGAGGCCTAAAAAGCATGTTTTTACAATTAAGCACAAATAAGGGAGAGATCACGAAATCATGCTAATTCATTGGCTAAATGTGAGAAAAGGTTAGCAAAATACTCTAAATTCAACACAAGATAAACCCTAAAAATGGGGTTTATCAGGCCACTATGGCAAATTATATATCAAATCGAAGCCCCGGACGTTAGCTTTCCAACGCAACTGGAACCGCATCATTTGGATCTCTATAGCTCAGGTTATGACCGTTTGAGTGCGAAGAGGTCAGGCTGACAGCTTTGGCAATTCCTTCAGTTTCTTGTATTCCTTCCATTTTTGCGTGCTTCCTTTCCATCCTCTAAGCCATTCCTGCCCTATAAACTCTGAAATCACTTAACACACATATCAAGGCATCGAATGGTAATAAGAGATGATTAAAATACACAAATTAAAGACTCTAGGAAGCAAGTTTTCAATCATAGAACAAATTCTGGGAAGGAATTGTAAAACCATGCAAATAGTATGAATAAGTGTGCAAAGGCTTGATAAAAACCACTCAATTAAACACAATATAAACCATAAAATAGTGGTTTATCACCACCGTCACTAAGGTGAACCCGTTCTTTAATCTCCTTGTTTATTTTCTTTTCTGTTTTCGGTTTTATGCTTTATGTTTTGACTATGTTTGTGTCTTCATTACATGATCATTAGTTTTTAGTGTCTATGTCTTAAAGCTATGAATGTTCCATAAATCTTTCACCTTTCTTAAATGAAAAATATTTTCGGAAAAAGAAAAAGAAGTACATGAATTTCGAATTCCATCTTGAAAATAGTCTAATTATTTTGATGTGGTGGCAATACTTTTTGTTTTCTGAATGAATGCTTGAACAATGCATATTTTTTATAATGAAGTTTATTAATATTAAAATTGTTGGCTCTTGAAAGAATAATGAAAAAAGAAAAATGTTATTGATAATCTGAAAAATCATAAAATTGATTCTTGAAGCAATAAAAAGCAGTGAAAAACACAAAGCTTGTGGAAAAAAAATTTGTGAAAAATAAAGAAAAAGAAATAAAAAGAAAAAGCAAGCAGAAAAAGCCAATAGCTCTTTAAACCAAAAGGCAAGAGTAAAAAGCCAATAACCCTTTAAACTAAAAGGTAAGGGTAAAAAGGATCCAAGGCTTTGAGCATTAATGGATAGGAGGGCCCAAAGGAATAAAATTCTGGCCTAAGCGGCTAGATCAAGCTGTCCCTAACCATGTGCTTGTGTCATGAAGGTCCAAGTGAAAAGCTTAAGACTGAGTGGTTAAATTCGTGATCCAAAGCAAAAAGAGTGTGCTTAAGAACTCTGGGCACCTCTAACTGGAGACTCTAGCAAAGCTGAGTCACAATCTGAAAAGGTTTACCCAGTTATGTGTCCGTAGCATTTATGTATCCGGTGGTAATACTGAAAAACAAAATGCTTAGGGTCACGGCCAAGACTCATAAAGTATTTGTGTTCAAGAATCAACATATTAAACTAGGAGAATCAATAACACTATCTGAATTCTGAGTTCCTATGGATGCCAATCATTCTGAACTTCAAAGGATAAAGTGAGATGCCAAAACTGTTCATAAGCAAAAAGCTACTAGTCCCGCTCATCTAATTGGAACTAAGCTTCATTGATATTTTGAAATTTATTGTATATTCTCCCCTTTTTATCCTATTTTGTTTTTGATTTCTTGGGGACAAGCAACAATTTAAGTTTGGTGTGTGATGAGCGGATAATTTATACGCTTTTTGGCATTATTTTTAGGTAGTTTTTAGTATATTTTGGTTACTTTTTATTATATTTTTATTAGTTTTTATGAAAAAATCATATTTCTAGAATTTACTATGAGTTTGTGTATTTTTCTGTAATTTCAGGTATTTTCTAGCTGAAATTGAGGGACCTGAGCAAAAATCTGATTCGGAAGCTGAGAAAGGACTGCATATGTTGTTGGATTCTGACCCTCCTGCACTCGAAGTGGATTCTCTGGAGCTAAAGAAGCCCAATTGGTGCACTCTCAATTGCGTTAGAAAGTAGACATCTTGGGCTTTCCAGCAATAAATAATAGTTCATACTTTTCCCGAGGTTTGATGGCCCAAACAGGCGTTAAACGCCAGCCAGAGACCCTTTTCTGGCGTAAAACGCCAGAACTGGCACACTTCTTGGCGTTAAATGCCCATTTTGGCACCCAAGGTGGTGTTTAACTCCAATTTAAGGCATATGCACGTGAAAGCTTGAAAGCTCAGCCCAAACACTCACCAAGTGAGCCCCAAAAGTGGATTTCTGCACTATCTGCACTTAGTTACTCATTTTCTGTAAACCTAAGTTACTAGTTTTGTATAAAAACTACTTTTAGGGATTCATTTTGTAACTCATGATATTTTACATCTCATATTGTATCTTCTACAGCATGAGTCTCTAAACCCCATAGGTGGGGGTGAGGAGCTCTACTGTGTCTCAATGGATTAATGCAATTACTAGTGTTTTCTATTCAATCACGCTTGATTCTGTTTTAAGATACTCACTCGTACTTCAATATGAAGAATATGATGATCCGTGACACTCATCATCATTCTCAACTTTATTAACGCGTGCCTGACAAGCACTCTCGTTCTATCTGAGCTCAACATAGTCATTGGGCAACAGCTTGAGTGCGTATCTCTTGGGTCTCTGATCCACGGACCGAGTCCGTGAGATTAGAACCTTCGTGGTAGAGGCTAGAACCAATTGGCAGCATTCCTGAGATCCAGAAAGTTTAAACCTTGTCTGTGGTATTCCGAGTAGGATCTGGAAAGGGATGACTGTGACGAGCTTCAAACTCACGAATGTTGGGCACAGTGACAGTGTGCAAAAGGATAGAGAGATCCTATTCTGACACAAGTGAGAACCGACAGATGATTAGCCGTGCGGTAGCTGTACTTGGTATTTTTCATCCGAGACAAGAGATTCGATAGTTGATTACCCGTACAGAAACCGTGCCTGGTATTTTTCATCCGAAAGGACGGGTGGTAGCCATTGACAATGGTGATCCACCAACATACAGCTTGCCATTGAAGGAAGCCATGCATGTTTGGAGAAGAAGACAGTAGGAAAGCAGAAATTCAGACGACAGAGCATCTCCGGAACATCAACCTGTTCCTCATTATTGAATCACAAGTATCATTTATTTCATGTTATTTACATTTCATAAACAAAATCATTTTTATCATTAATCTCCTGACTAAGATTTACAAGATAATTATAGCTTGCTTCAAGCCGACAATCTCCGTGGGAACGACCTTTACTCACATAAGGTATTACTTGGACGACCCAGTGCACTTGCTGGTTAGTTGTGCGGAGTTGTGAAAAGTGTGATCACAATTTCGTGCACCAAAGAGCGTAGATCCCTCCCACGCGTGGCCTTTCAAAAATGTCATTTCTACGCGTACGCATCACCCACGCGTACGCATCACCCACGCGTACGCGTCGCCAGTTAAATTTTCTTGGGTGAAGAACGTAGCGCTCTTTGAAATAGAGCGTAGCGCCAAGGGTTATGCTGCAGGGGAACGTAGCATTCTTCAAATAAGCATAGTGCTAAGGTGCTCTTCTCCCCTGCTTCTTTTCCACCTAATATCAATCAAACAATTGCGTCAAAGTTTGCTATAATCACAAGGTTTTTGCATCATTCATATCATCAAGTAAAATTTTCATAAAAATCTTATGAAAAAACACATAAACAATCATGTTTAATTGAATCAGGGGATGCATGAAATTTCAATCCAATTACTCACTTATTGCTCAAGAAAGTGCATGAAACCTAATGAAAATAAGTGAAAATGCTTGTGAAACTAGCCTAAGATGACTTATCATCACAACACCAAACTTAAATCTTGCTTATTCCCAAGCAAGCAGTAAAACATAAAAAAATTAATGAAAACAGAGAGGAAAATATGTCCTTATTTGAAAGCACTCAGTCTAGGTTCATAGGGTTTCATGCAGGATATATTTGAAGCTCTACTTTTATTGGTTTCCAGGTTTGAGATGTCCCTTTAAGTGTTAACTAATGTGCTGCTATGAAACCTTGTTATTTACTGATCCTTGATATTTTATTTTTGTTTTTCTTTTGCTGAGAACTTATACTTTATTTGCAGCTAAGTGTTCTATATTTAAGGCAGCTTTTTAAGTAAGTTTTCAGTCAACACTCTCGATCCAGTTGGCTCAAGGTGTTGGGTGATGAAGCACCCTTCAGACCTACTAACTCAAGCCCTTCCTCAACACATACACACCACAGACACTTGGGTCACAATTCAATTCTAGAGACATTGATGCCCAACACCTCTTTGGGTCACTAAATGCCTTGTAACTAGGTTGCTCTTGATAGTGGATTTTTGGTTGATAATCCTGAATTAGTTAACCCAAGTTACCAAGTGTTGAAACACTCCTTAGAACCTAATTATCCAAGCAGATCCTAGTACAAAAACGCCATAGGCATGTGTCTTAAGGGTTGAGCTATTAGTGTCTAGCTTATTCTTTGTTTCTTTCCTTCTTTCTTGTTCTTTCTCTCTTTCAGGGAGATTTATTCACTAAAGGTTTCACAGACAGTAGCTAAGTTCATACTCAAGAGACATTCTACCCTTCATCTTTATTAGTGAGCTTGCTAAACAATCAAACATATACCACCACTGATCCTTATTCTAATTCCTACCAAATTAGACAATTTCACTTTTTGTTTCAACCTTTTCTTTTATTCATGCAAAGGGGAACAAGACATACATTCAAGCAGATGAAAATGAAGCAGACACTCAGACTAGAACACTTAATTGGCAATGGCAATTAAAGACAGTCAAAATGTAAACAATTTAAACTAATCAGCAGGGGTTCATTTAGACTTCCAATTTAGAGTACTTTAAAGCAGAAACAATTGAATAACAATACAACCTCTTGGTGTTTTTCCTGCTTAGTCTTTCATCATCCCCTTTTGCTTTTGTATTCTTCTTAGTGATGATGCATAGTCCTTCCAAGAAATTGAATGACTTTCTGCAATGATAGTGGAAGTTGCTTGTTCTCCAAGCACTTGAAAGATGGTTAGCATGCATGATTGGTTCTAGGCTTTTGAACTTACTTTGGTGTGTGAACACCAAACTTAGTTCATTGCCACTGTCTATTATACAATAAATTGATTACACACATGAAACCTTGTGCTTTTATTAAGTAAATTGGCTATAACTAAAAATTAAGCAACTATCAAGAAATTTTCCTGATTGTTTTAGACTTTATGACTCATGATGCTCTTTGGAGGGTTATTGTGTGTTTCATGAGATCTAAGGTAGAACACTAAACTTAAAATCACACATTCACCCTTGTTATATTCATTTTGGTGTGCAACACCAAACTTAACTCCTAGCAATACAGGAAAATCTTGACTTTTTATTGAAACAACTATGAAAAGAGAGTTACCTCTGGTTATGTTGCCTCTCAACAAGTGCTTCTTTATCGTCATTAGCTTGATGTCCTCCATTCTTGTTTATCTCAGTTCATGAATGCTCTCTTCCTTGTTCCAAGGCCCTCCCAGGTAATGCTTAGCTCTGTGACCATTTGCTGTGAATGTGTCCTTTGTAGCTTTATTCAGAATTTCAAGGCTTTCATATGGGAAAACCTTAGTCACCAGATAAGGGCCTGTCCATTTAGACTTGAGTTTTCCAGGAAAAATCTTGAGCCTAGAGTTGTATAACAGCACTTGTTGCCCTGGCTTAAACTTTCTTCTTGAAATTTTCTTGTCATGTCATCTTTTAGCTTTCTCCTTATATATCTTAGCATTCTCATAGGCTTCCAATCTGAATTCATCCAACTCATTGAGTTGGAATAGCCTTTTCTCTCCTACTGCTTGAGAGTCAAGATTGAGGACCTTAGTGGCCAAGAAGGCTTTATGTTCGAGTTCCATAGGAAGGTGACAGAATTTGCCATAAATTAGCTGAAAAGGTGACTTCACAGTTGGGGATTTGAATGTGGTTCTATATGCCCATATAGCGTCATCCAATTTTCTCGCCCAGTCTTTTCTTGTGACTCCAATTGTCCTTTCTAAGATTCTTTTCAGCTCCCTGTTTGCTAATTCAGCCTGGCCATTAGTTTGAGGTTGGTATGGTATGGCCAATTTGTGAATTACTCCATATTTGTGGAGCAGTTTTTCTATTTGTCTATTACAAAAGTGGCTGCCACCATCACTAATAAAGCCTTTTGGCACCCCATATCTGGTAAAGATGTGTCTCTTAAGAAATTGAAGTACAATTGGTGCATCACATGTAGTTGTTGCTATGGCCTCTACCCATTTAGAGACATATTCCACTGCTACCAATATGTATTTGAAGGAATAGAATGAGGGAAATGGTCCCATGAAGTCTATGCCCCATAGATCAAATAGTTCCACTTCCAGAATGAAGTTTTGAGGCATTTTATTTCTCCTTGTTAATCCTCTAGCTCTTTGGCATTCATTGCATTGGTGCACAAATTTTCTAGCATCTTTGAATATGGTTGGGCAATAAAATCCACTTTGAAGCACTTTAGCAGCTATTCTTTCTGGCCCAAAGTGTCCACCATAAGCTAAATTATGATAGTGCCACAGTATGTCTCTCATCTCATTTTCAGGAATACACCTTCTGATCATTCCATCTGGACATCTCTTGAACAAGAAGGGCTCGTCCCACAAGAATTTCTTGGCTTCATTGAGCAACTTCTTCACTTGTTGCCTTGTGAACTCTTGGGGAATCCTTCTTCCCACCTTGTAGTTTGCAATATCAGCAAACCAAGGTGCTTGTTGGACTTGAAGAAGATGTTCATCTGGAAACTTCTCATTCACTGGTTGTGGTGCATCTTGGTTGATTTCCTGTGGCAGTCTTGACAGATGGTCTGCAACTTGATTCTCACTTCCTTTCCTATCCCTCACTTTAATGTCAAAATCTTGTAGTAACAACAGCCATCTGATAACTCTTGGCTTGGCATCCTATTTAGACGTGAGATACTTGAGAGAAATATGGTCAGTACATACTATAACTTTTGAACCAATCAAGTTTTGTCTAAATTTGTCAAATGCATATACAATTGCCAAGAGTTCTTTTCCTGTGGTGGTGTAATTTTTTTGTGCCCCATTTAACACTTTACTTGCATAGTATATAACATGATGTAGCTTATCTTTCTTTTGTCCCAATACAGCACCAATTGCAACATCACTTGCATCACACATGAGTTCAAAGGGAAGTCCCCATTCTGTGGGTGTGATGATTGGTGCTGTAGTAAGTTTATTTTTCAAGGTTTCAAAGGCATGCTTGCAATTATCATCAAAGACAAAAAGATTGTCAGCCACTAGCGAAAACTTCTCACTGCTTTCACATTGACTGGTATAGGAAGCTTTTCTATGATCTCTATCTTAGCTCTGTCAACTTCTATACCCTTGCTTGAAACCTTATGCCAAAGAACAATACCCTCTGGTACCATAAAATGACATTTTTTCCAATTTAAAACTAAATTTTTTTCTTGGCATCTTTTCAAGACAAAGGTTAGATGATGCAGACAAGTATCAAAAGAGTTACCAAAGATAGAAAAATCATCCATAAAGACCTCTAAAAATATTTCTACCACGTCAGAGAATATGGAAAGCATATACCTTTGAAAGGTTGCTGGAGCATTGCATAGCCCAAAGGGCATCCTCCTGTTAGCAAAGACTTCGAATAGACAGGTGAAGGAGGTCTTTTCTTGGTCTTTGGGATCTACCACTATCTGATTGTATCCAGAGTATCCATCCAAGAAGCAATAGTAGGCATGGCCAGCCAGTCTTTCTAACATTTGATCAATGAAAGGGAAAAGGAAGTGATCTTTCCTTGTAGCCTCATTCAATCTTCTATAATCAATACACATTCTCCACCCCGTCACTGTCCTTGTAGGGATTAATTCATTCTTCTCATTGAAGATGACAGTCATGCCTCCCTTCTTTGGCACCACTTGGACTTGACTCACCCAAGGGCTGTCAGAAATTGGGTATATGATTACAGCATTCCACAGCTTCATCATCTCCTTTTGAACCACTTCCTTCATGGTTGGGTTAAGCCTTCTTTGAGGTTGCACCACAGGTCTTGAGTCCTCCTCTAGCAGAATCTTATGCATGAAAATAGCAGGGCTTATACCCTTGATGTCATCAATTGTCCATCCTAAAGCTATTTTGTGAATTTTCAACACTTCAATCAGTTTCGCTTCATCTTTCATGCTTAAGGAGGAATTGATGATTACTGGCACCGTCTCTTTTCCTCCAAGGAATGCATACTTGAGATGAGGAGGGATGGGCTTCAACTTTTGCTTTGGCACTTCCTCTGCCTTGCCTTCAAAAGAGATTTCAGATACTTGTCCTTCTATGACATCTTGATCTGCTTCTGTTTCTTTTTCTTGTTCCTCCTGACCATTGGTTTCAAGCACTTCTTCTACCAAGTCTTCTATCATTTCCACTCTCATATGCTTTTCTTTCTCAAGGGGATATTGCATTGCTTTAAAGACATTGATGATCATTTGGTCATCATCCACCCTGAGGATCATTTCACCTTTCTCTACATCAATGATAGCTCTTGCCGTGGCTAAGAAAGGTCACCCCAAGATTATTGAGTTGTGTCCCTCTTCTTCCATGTCTAAAATGACAAAATAAGCAGGGAAGATGAATTCTCTAACCTTTCCCAGCAAGTTCTCTACAATTCCATTAGGTATCTTGAGTGATCTATCAGCCATTTGAAGTGACGTTCTAGTTGGTTTAACTTCCTCTATTACAAGCTTTTTCATCATTGAGAGAGGCATCAGGTTGATGCTGGCACCTAAATCACAGAGAGCTCTTTCCAATGTCATGTTGCCTATGGTGCATGATATGATAAAGCTCCCTGGGTCCTTGAGTTTTGGTAGAATGCCTCTTCGAATTACTGCACTACACTCTTGGGTTAAGATCACAATCTCCTTTTCATTCCAGTTTTTCTTTTTGTTGATGAGTTCCTTGAGGAATTTTGCATATAATGGCATTTATTCCAATGCTTTAGCAAGGGGGAGGTTAATTTCCAGCTTCTTAAAAATCTCTAGGAACTTGGGGAATTGTTGATCTTCGAGCTCTCTTTGCAGCCTTTGAGGGTGTGGCAGAGGAGGGATGTAAGGCTTCACCTCCTTCCTCTGTTCTTGCGGATGCTCTTCCATGACTTGTGATGAATCCATATTTGATGATGATTTTTGGTTGGAATTGAATGGATTTTATCATATAAACTTGCACTTATTCCCTTGAATAGCATGCTTTTGAACTTTCCTCCCAATTTGTGCTTAATTATGAAAATATGCTCTTTTGCACCTAATTTAATCTATTTTATTCCATTTGCCATCTATTCGATGCCTTGATATTGTTTGTGAGTGATTTCAGGTGTAAAAGGTAGGAATGGCTTGGAGAAAATGGAAGAAGAGCGTGCAAGTAGAGGAAGCATGAAGAATCAAAGGAGATGAGCACCGAGACGTGTGCGTATGCACAGACATGCGTGCGTACGCACAGCCGCCCAATCAGAGTGCGTGGATTGTTTCAAGTGCGTCGCACGGTCAATCAGAGTATCGCCTAGTGTGCGTGCGCACAGCTACTTGTGCGTACGCATAGGAAGAGATTTTCACATAGCGTGCGAACGCACAAGTCTGTGCGTACACACAGCTGTCCACACATGCCTTTATTAAAATGGCACGTGACTCACGATTTTGGAGTTTTGGAGGCCCATTTCTGAAGCCATTTAGCTCATATTGAAGGGGAAATGAAGATCATATCATATCATTAGTATAGCTTAGGAGTAGAGTAGGAAGCTTTTAGTTTAGTTTTTCTCTAAGTTTTTCATCTTCTCTATTAGGGTTTATATTAGCGTTTTACATTCAAGTGCCATTTCATTTTTGATCCTGGATTTTGCTAGCTTCCATTGTAAGTATCTCTTTGTTATTACTTTTTATAGTTACATTGTTCTTACTCTTTCTTATAATTCAAGTTATAGTTCAAATTTATTTCTCTTTTTTTTTGCAATTTCAATTTCTTGTTGATGAATTTGATGTTTAATGTTTGTTTCATTCTTTCTTATGTTATTCTTGTTGATTGAGATCATTTGTTGCTTTTAGTTTCATGCTTTTTCTCATTTTTTCCATGTTTAATGCTTTTGCCCACCAAGTGTTTGACAAAATGTCAACCATGGTTTTAGGCTAAATTTTTTGCTCTTGGCTTGGGAAAAGTGAGAAATTGGGTTCCTAGAGTTGGAATGTCCAACATTTAGTGTCAATTCTTGGATTGTTAATTGTTCTTGTTCCCACTAACGCTAATCTGTTGCTAAGGCAATTAGCAAGCAATTTAGGAATTGTGGGTTAAGAACACTGATGCTCATTTAACTTACTTTCCGATGTGAGGGTTGATCAAGTGAGATTAATCTATTATAATTGTCATAGTTGTGGTTCTAACAAGGAAAGGACGCTTAGCTCACCCTAAGCCAAGACTCTTTTTATGTTTTCAATCCTTCATACATATATATGTTGATCTCTTTTATACTTTACTTGTTTATAGTTCATAGTCGGTTCTTTAATTTCTTCATTAGTTTAATCATTACAATTTTACATGTTCTTTTATTGCTTTATGTGTTTATTTCTTTATTGAAAACCCCTTGATCACTACAACCGGAATTGTGTACTCATTGATCTCAAGTGTCCTTGGGAGACGATCTGAGAGTCAAATACTCTCGATTTTGAATTGGTTTTGAATTGTGACATTGTTTTGAGTTCACATTTGATTGTGAGAGTTGTTGTTGGTTTAGACTATTCTACCGACGGATTGATGCTTGTTTTTGATTGATTCCAAACCGGCAATAGTCATTTCCTATCAACTTGCTTTCCCTTCCTTGAAGCTTGTGGTTCCTCCTCCTTCTTCTTGGGTTTCTCCTGGTCCTTCTCTTCAGCTATTACTTCTTTCTTGCTGTCAACCTTGTCATTTTCTAATGTCCTTCCACTCCTTAGTTGAATTGCCTTGCATTTTTCCTTGGGGTTGGGAATGGTGTCACTTGGAAATGCATTGGTTGGTCTTTCAGCTGGCTGCTTGGACAATTGCCCAATTTGTCTTTCCAGATTCCTCAATGAGGCTTCATGATTCTTGTTGGTCAATTCTTGATGCTTTATTATTTTCTCCATCATCATCTCCAAATTGGAGATTCTTTGGGATTCTTGTGGTAATTGTGATTGAGTGTGGGATGTTGATGGTGGATGAAAGTTATTATGGTTAGCTAAGGGGTTATTTGGTGGATAGTGAGTGAAAGTGGGATGATTATTTTGTGGTTTTCTGTATGAATTTTGGTTAGTAGCTTGATAGTTTTGATGGTTTGTGTTACGTGAATTGCTTGGGTTGGAATTTCTTTGCCATGAGTTCTTGTTCTCTCCTCACTTTTGATTGGGGTGGTTCCTTCAAGAGGAGTTGTAAATGTCCCCATAGAAGTCATTTGGTCCAGAACCTTGGTTGTGCATATACTGAACTTGTTCAAGCTGCTGTTCTTCATAACTCACTTCATTTTGTCCCCACACAACTGGTCGTTGGTTAGTTGTGCTCACTGCTACAAGTTGCAGTCCATCCATCCTTTTTGACATCATCTCTATTTGCTGTTGAAGTTGCTGATGCATAATCTTGTTTTGAGCTAATATTGTATCAACACCTTCAAGCTCGAATACGCCTTTCTTGGGAGTTGCTTGTCTTTTAGATGAGTAGAAATACTCATTGTTGGCAACCATGTCTATGAGGTCGTGTGCTTTTTATGCAGTCTTCATCATTTGCAATGATCCTCCTAAAGAGTAATCTAAAGCTTTCCTTGAACTCATGGATAGACCCTCATAGAAATTTTGGAGCTCAACCCACTCACTGAACATTCTTTCTAGACATCTTCTAATCAATGCTTTATACCTCTCCCAAGCTTCATATAATGACTCTCCCTCTAGCTGTCTGAAGATTTTCACATCAGTTTTCAGCTTAATGACTCTTTGAGGAGGGTAGAATTTGGCTAGGAACTTGTTAACCAAATCATCCCAATTGGTGATACTTTCCTTTGGTAAGGTTTCTAGCCAATGAGTGGCCTTGTCCCTTAGTGAAAATGGGAACAACAATAGCTTATAGACTCTATATTGGCAATTATTTTGAACTAGAGTGATTAGTTGGGGATTGAGTTCAAAATTATTAGCATGGACATTAGGGGTTAAGATACTGCTCCCACAATTCATCAGGTTGGGGATGGTGTAAGAGGCTAGAACTCTCCTTAAAGGCTGGCCATTGTTGGCCACATCCTCTAGAGGATTAGGGAGGTTATCATCCATCTCTTGATCTCCCTCTTCTGAATCTTCTTTTCCAAACACTCCATTCCCTCTTGCTTCACTTCTTAATATCAAGAAGGTTCTCTCTAGTTCAGAATCAAAGGAGGTGGATGCACCTCTTCTCCCTCTACCTTGTCTGAGGTTATTTTCGTAACTTGTTGTGCTTTTATCAACCTTGTGAAGTAATCAATTGTTACTAATAGGAATTTTACCTGTCCTAGTGCTACCGGGAATGGGCCGAGTATATCCATCCCCCATTTATGAAAAAGCCAACTAACGTCTGATGCGTGCAGTGATGGCAAAAAATTGATTCTGCACAAACTAACTAGCAAGTGTACCAGGTCACATCAAGTAGTAAAACTCACAAAAGTGAGGTCAATCCCATAGTGATTGATGGATCAAGCAACTTTAGTTAGAGGATTAATCTAGTTAAGTGAAATATTGAGAGATTTTTGGTGAAATTAACTTGACAGAATGTAAATTACAGAGAATATAGATTGCTGAAAGTAAATTGGCAGAAACTTAAATGGCAAGAAACTTAAATGACAGAAACATAAAGAGCAAGAAACTAAAAGAGCTGAATCTTAAATTGCAAGAAATATAAATGACTGAGGCCCAGTTTGGTTAACCAACTTAATTAAGCTCCTTTTGATAAAATAACTTAAACAATAAATGACTCTGTTAAAAGTAACTTATAAATAAGTTATTTTGTGTTTGGATTTTTAACTCTAAAAATGCTTATTTTATAGAAATGTGATGAAAAGTAGAAGTATTATGAGAGAAGTCATTTTTTAACTTCTCTATAAGCTCCTAAATAGCTTCTTAGAAAGTTGTTATTTGGTTTTTAAAATTGCACCAGACATTAATACTACTACTTTTCATAAGTCAAAAGTTAAAAAAAGTTACTTTTAAAGCTTCCCAAACGGGCCCTGAATCTTAGAGTGCAAGAAAGTAAAATTGCAGAATATAAATTGCAGTGCAACTTAAATTGCATGAATTATAAAGGGAAATGGGTGCAGAGAATCAAAACAGCAATAAACAATTTAAATTGAAGTGAAATCAGAGAGATCTAAATTGAGGAAATTCAAAGAAAATAATTCATCAGGGATTGGAGATATCATAATCCATCATGAATCAAATGGGTCTCAACTCCTTTCTCAATCATATGAGTAGATCTATGGCGGATTGAAATTGATTGGATCCCAATTCCTTGGCAATCCAATCTCTCTAATCACAATCAATCTTGCCAATTCCTTGATCTAATTGTCATGAGAAGAGTTAGAGCACATTCTCTTATCCATAAGCCACACAAATTCTCAAAACCTCAATTCCTCCCGAATGGTGTTAATTAGGAGAACTGTGAATGATAGAGCTCCAATTCTAATGCAAGTAATTCCCTTTCTGAGGCTCAGACAAGCATTCAGCTGAATTAAACTCCCTTTCGGAGTGAATAATTCACAATCAAAACAGAAGATATCCTATAGCTACACAAATGAATTGAGAAGAAGAAGAATTTCATTGATCCATTATGATTACAATAGAGCTCCTTCCCATAATGAATTTGGGGTTTAGTTCATCATTGCTCAAGTAAAAACAGAAAGCAGAGAAAGTGTAGAAAAATGTAGAAAAGGAAATACAAGTGAAAATGAGTGCAGAGTTTTCCAATTAAGGTCTCTGAATCCCTAGCCTTCTAGATCCCCTTTTCTAAATCAAATTCTCCTCTATTTATACACTTTCCAATTCAGTCTTCAAGTCCTTGGATTGGGCTTTTTGGCCTCTGTTGAAGCAAGCTAGAATGGATCTTAGTTGGTGCCGTGTGGATACCCCCAGGAGAACGTAGCGTTCTTGAGGAGAGCGTTGCGTTGGTGCATCCACGCGTATGCATCCTCTCTATCTATAGTACTTGTCACGCGTACGCGTCACATACGCCTACGCATCCTTTGCAGCGCTCTCCATGAGAGCGTAGCAGTCACGCCAAGAGCGCTTTCCCACGCGTACGCGTCATTCACGCGTACATGTAGATTTCAAAATGTCACTTCCACGCTGCTGCTCCATCCACGCGTTTGCATGACCCTTCACAAATGCCACTTCCACGCGTACGCATCACTGATGCGGTGATGCGCACGCGTCGCTAGCCAAATTTAAAATCCAACTTTGAAGGTCTTCGCAGGCGCTCTTTGGTGAAGAACGCAGCGCTCTTGGGTGTAGAGCGTAGATCCCTCCCACTCGTATGCGTCATCCACGCGTACGCGTGGCCTTTCAAAAATGCCATTTCTACACGTACGCGTCGCCAAGGGTTGTGCTGCAGGGGAACGTAACGTTCTTTAAACAAGCGTAGCGCTAAGGTGCTCTTCTCCCCTGCTTCTTTTCCACCTAATATCAATTAAACAATTGCATCAAAGTTTGCTATAATCACAAGGTTTTTACATCATTCATATCATGAAGTAAAATTTGCGTAAAATCTTATGAAAAAGCACATAAACAACCATGTTTAATTGAATCAGGGGATGCATGAAATTCCAATCCAATTACTCACTTATTGCTCAAGAAAGTGCATGAAACCTAATGAAAATAAGTGAAAAATGCTTGTGAAACTAGCCTAAGATGACTTGTCGTCATTCAGCTGCTCGGCCGGGCTATGGATGAGTGGTGCTTACATTTGGCATGCGTCGCACCTCTGTACTTTGTTTCTACAGTCTTCTTGTAATGTTGGTTAGTAGTATCCAGCTCGTAAAATACTCTTGGCTAAGCTTCTGCTTCCAGTGTAGTGTCCACAGATACCATCATGGACTTCGGCAATGGCGTTTGCTGCAACTTCGCGGCCGATGCATTTTAGTAATGGTCTAGAGATACCCCGTTTGTATAGATCGGCTCCCATCATGGTGTAATGGCTCGCTTTATGTCTCAATGACCTTAGGTTTTCGTTCTCTGGTATTGCTCCAGTTCTCAAATAGAGAATGAATGGGCTCCACCAATCTTCTTCCTGTGACACACTTATAATAGATTTGATATCTAAACTTGGTTCTGTTAGTGTAAGATGATATAATTTGTCTGATGAATCGTTACCCTATATGTGGCTAATTTTTATAAAATATCGGCCATACAGTTTTGTTCTCTAGGTACATGTGATATTTCAAAATTTTGAAAATGTTGTATCATGTTTTTTGCCGAAGCTAAGTACTTTTCCAAGAGCGGATCTCATACCTGAAAGTGACCGGTTACCTGTTGCACTACGATGAGAAAGTCATAACATACCTTTAGGTTTTTTTACTTCTATTTCCTTTGCTAACCTTAGGCTTGCTAAGAGTGCCTCATATTCAGCTTGGTTATTCGTGGCTTGAAAAAGGAATTTGATTGACTGTTCGGCTTGCACTCCAGTGTCATCTTTTAGTAGGATCCCTGCTCCACATCCGCTCTCATTTGATGCACCATCTATATATAGTTCCCATGTCTTGACCGTTTCTTCTGTATTGGTGAATTCTGAAATAAAGTCGGCCAGTGCTTGGGCTTTAGGAGATCCTCGTGATTGATAAGAGATATCGAATTCCGAGAGCTCTATTGCCCATTTCGTAGGTCAACTTGCTAGGTCTGGTTTTGATAATATTTGACGTAGGGGTTGGCCAATTCAAACTATTATCTGATGTGTCTGAAAATAATGTTGCAGACGCCGTGCTGTGATGACTAAGCCAATTGCTAATTTTTCTATTGTCGAGTACCTTATTTTGGCATTTTGTAGTACTTTGCTCACAAAATA
The DNA here is from genome assembly GCF_000817695.3 of Arachis duranensis. Taxonomy (NCBI): domain Eukaryota; kingdom Viridiplantae; phylum Streptophyta; class Magnoliopsida; order Fabales; family Fabaceae; genus Arachis; species Arachis duranensis. Next base: position 52,399,781 of record NC_029776.3, on the reverse strand, counting down.
TACTAGGTGTTGCTCTTTTCCTGTTTCTGTTACAAGCACGGAGCTAACCGTGTTAGTTGAAATTGAAAGAAATAGAAAAAGGGGTTTACCTTATTGTGGCTTCTTGAGTATAGGTGGTGAACCTAGGAGGTTTTTAAATTCGACAAAGGCTTTTTCGCATTTGTCTATCCAAACGAACTTCTTGGCCTTTTTCAGGGTATTGAAGAAGTGATATGACTCAGCAGCTGCTGCAGGCAAGAATCGGGATAGGGCTGCTAAGCGACCTGTGAGTTACTGCACTTCTTTGATTGACTGAGGTGATTGCATGTTTATCAAGGCCTGACACTTGTTAGGGTTGGCTTCTATCCCCTATTTGTTAGTAGGAATCCGAGGAATTTACCTCCATGTACTCCAAATGCACATTTCTTTGGGTTTAGTCTCATATTGTACTTTCAGAGTTGCTGAAAAATTTCATTAAGATCGGCCTCATGTTTTTGTTTCGAGCTTGACTTGGCCACCATGTCGTCGACATATATTTCAAAGTTTCGGCCAATTTGATCTTTGAAAACCTTGTCCATTAGTCTCTGATAAGTTGCTCTTGTATTTTTTAGTCCGAAAGGCATGACTTTATAACAAAAATTACCTTGGTCAGTTACAATGTTGTTTTATCTTCGTCATCAGAGTGCATTTGTATTTGATTATAACTGGAATAGGCATCCATGGAACTTATCACTTGATACCCTGAGGTGTCGTCCACCAGTCTATCAATATTCGGCAGTGGGTAACGGTCCTTTGAACAGGCTTTGTTCAGACCTGTAAAGTCCACGCATATGCACCATTTTCCCGAGGTCTTCTTAACCATCCCACATTTGCTAGCCATGATGAGAAATGAAGTTTCCAAATGAAATATGCATCAAGCAATTTCTGTGTTTCTGTGGTTGCTGCATGTCTTCTTTCTGTACCCAAGTTTCGTTTCTTTTGCCTTACAGGTCGGGCATTAGGGTTGACTGCTAACTTGTTGTATATAAAGTTCGGATCAATTCCTGGCATGTCAGCAGGTGTCCATGCAAATAAGTCAGAATTGGACTTTAATGTTTCAATCAGATTTTGTTTGTTCCTGCAGAGAAAATAAAACTGATGTTAGTAAACTGGTCTGCTTTTCCAAGTTGTATCTTTTCTAGGTCGTCTGTTGGGGTGGGATGACTGTTGTTGCTCCTTGGATCAAGCTCAGTCAAGGTTGGAATGTTCACTGAGTTGTAGACAGAATGGACTCTTGTGATAGTCTCCTTTAGGGTGTCTTTTAAACCTGCATTGTAGCATTGTCTAGCCTCTTTGTGGTTGGCATGCACTGTTGCCACTATATTCTCCTGCACAGGAAACTTGATACAAAGGTGAACTATAGAGATAATGGCTCCAAAAGAGTTAAGACTCCAAAATAACATTATAAGGGCTTGCACAATCAACTACTAAAAATTGAATATTTTGGGTTTTTGAGTTTGGAAACTCCCCTAGCTTCATTCTCAACCATACAGAACTTGATACAGGGACTCTTTCTCCGGAGAACCCTACCAATTCTCTGGGTGATGGTTGCAATCCTTTGTCGCTGACTTGCATCTTCTTAAATGTCGAGTAGAATTATACGTCGGTGTTACTCCCGGGATCAAGTAAAACCTTTTTTACTGTTAGCTCTCCCATGTTGATCGAGATCACCACTAGATCATCTAAGTTCGAACACTATGACTTGAAGTCAGACGCACCGAAAGTGATTTGGGCAGTTGAGGCTGAGGTTTGTGTTCTTTGCCGAGATCTTTCCATTGTCATCATGACTCTATAACTTCTTTTCCTAGCTGTATTAGTTGCTCCTCCTCCTATGAAGCCACCTGAAATATAGTTTATTACTCTTTTAGAGGCAGGAGTTTTGACTGATCCATACCAAGTTCCTTTTTCTTTGTGGTCAGAGCTATAGCTCGGTTTGTCAGTGTCCCTGGTTGCTTCTTTCTGGTTTCTGGAAGTGACATATTTGTCCAGTAAGCCTTGTCTTGCTATCCTCTCCAATAAGTCTTTGGTTACTATGCATTCGTCAGTGGTATGGTCATACTTCTGGTGAAATGCGTAATGTTTACTTCTATCTACATACTTCTGATCCAGATATGTGTCTGCTTTGCTCGGCGGTTTTATTAGTTTGTTGTGTAGTATTTCTTTGATGATGTCCTCTCTTTTCGTATTGAACTTGGTGTACGAATTAAACTTCGGTGTTAATTTGAAAGATTTTTTGGCATCTTTGCTTTGAGACCTGGGAGGTTTCTCCTCTTCCTTTTGAGATGATGTTCTTTTATTTCTCTAAGCTTCACATAATTCTTCGATTTCAATTTGTACAGTTGCTTTGTCCCTAAATTCTTCCAATGTCTTCGCCTTTGCAACTACTATTGCTTCCTGGAATTTCCCAGGTTGGAGGCCACTTTTTATTGCATGTAGTTGTACCTCTAGATTGAGGTCTGAGATTTCCATGGCTGTTGTTGTGAAACGCATTATGTAGTCTTTTAAACTCTCGTGTTGTCCTTGCTTAATCGTACTGATATAGTCTGAATCTCGTACATAATTTTGGATGCCGCAAAGTCGTTTATGAACAACTTGGAAAATTCATCGAAGTAAGATATTAAACCTGCAGGTAAGTTAGAAAACCATAATAAAGCAGCTCCATCTAGGAAAGTTGGAAAAGATCCGCACAAGATGGGATCGGAGTCACTATTGAGAAACATCATAGATTCAAATTTTGTGACATGAACTTTTGGATCTCTGATCCCCTTGTATGGCATCAAAGTCATTCGAAGTGTAAAATTTTTAGGCATTTTGAAATTCATTATTTCTTCGAGAAAAGGGCCAGTCTGTCGTCTTTTTGTCTTGGGAGGTGTTTCTCCTGTCTTCACGTTTGACACTGACTGGGGTTCCTTATGGAGGTTGTTATTAACCTTCTTATTATTGTTCTTTTCCTCCCCATTGTTCTGCATTGTTACTAACAGTTCGGCCATTCGTTGGTTGTCCGCTTGTAAAGCAGCATTGGCAGCCAAGAATTCGGCATTAGTTGGGTTGGCTTGAGGAATTATTGAATGATTCGTCATAGTTCGGCTTTTACAAAGAAAAGAAGATACAGGTCGAATCTAATAGTGTTAGGTTAAAACTAAAAAGCGAGACGGGGCCCACGGTGGGCGCCAAATATTTTGGAATGATACTCTTTCTGAGCTATATGTTGGTCTTGCGTTAATCCAAAGAGTTTGACAGCTCAATCTGGACTCGGAGTATCCTCGTGAACTCGGACCCAAGCGTGGTACCTGCAAAAAGGACTCCGAAACTCAAATCAGTGAAGAATCACTAAAGAAAATGAGTATATAATCAGTGAAATGGTGTTGAATGCTTCTAATGCCCATCGTCGGCCTTGTTCCTAATTTATAGACTGGTTGGAACTGAATGAGTCATCGGCTTGAGTCAAGATCTTCGTGACCGACTTTCGGGCAAAATTATGGGGAGAGGTTCATTAGGATAAAGTTTTCATCTTTAAAATTTAGTAATTTTTTGTCAAGTGAATATTTTTTTAGAAAAGAATTTGTTGTGAATGGCCACTTTTTTGGAAAATAAAAAAAATTAGAGTTCAAATTTTGCTTCGAATTTTTTTTTGTGCATCTTCTAAATATTTATTCAAGTGTTGCCACAAAGATGAAATAGATAATTTGTTTGCTAAATATGATTTTTTTATTATTTAGAAAAAAATAATATTAAATGATTCTTTTGTCCTATTTTCAACTTATTTAGGAGTTGTTTTGTCAATAATATCTTTTAGAGGCCTTTTTGTCAACGGTTAAATCTTTCAAGGATTGAATTGGTAGTTAACTCTTTTGTTAAATTATAATTAAATTCATCTTGTTTTTTTTTTTTTTTTGTGTTTTGGTATACATAACAAATAAAAGAAAACAAATAGAAGAAATGACAAAAGACTCAGAAAATCATAGATATATCCTCTTGAAGAAGATGTTGTAGAGATGTCGGAGGGACGATCTAGTCAACTGCATCCATGTTTCCATGTGCTCCATACTTCGCCATCCAATCTGTGATAGAGTTGGATTCTCTCTGATTCAAAATAAATCTCACTTCCGAAGTCATGTTTTGCTTGAGTTGGAAGATCCTTTGAGGACGCTCCTTCTCTTGAGGCTCATCTGGAACCCTCCAATTGTTCACAAGTGAGAAAGCTTCAATAGAATACGTCTCATAGATCAAGAGTCTCACTTCTAATTCCCTCGCCATGAGAAAACCACGCCAAATTGCCCAGATCAACTCTCAAGATACTTGCTCCAAGAACCTTGCTCCAAGAACCTTAACAGCAAACCCATGAACCCATTCACTCACCCACCTCGTTATGAAGCACGCATCCAAATCCAAAGAGGTCTTGATCATGATATACATTTCCATCACAATGAACTTTCAAGAAACCAGGTTCAGGGCAATACCATGAACTCGATGGCAATTGGAACCAGCTATGACATGCTTTGATGGCTTCATTCTTAAACAATTCCACCGTGGATCGAGCTTTAAAGGCAATAGGTAGTGCCGAATTGTTAGAGACATGCATGAGGTTGTCATTTTTATCTACCCACACATACCACAACCTGGCTGCGGAAGTCATGGACCTGTCACTTTTAAATTTTTCTTGATCCAAGCAAGAAAATTCTGCTCAATAATATAGAAGGGTACGTCAATAAAACCCAATCTCTACTAGACTTTCTCAACTGTAAGACAATCTCTGAGGTAGTCAAGAATGCTCTCTTGGTGAGACGAACAATCACTACAAGAAAATAGCTCTATTGTCACGCTTTTAAACATATACTAATGACTTACAGCAATGAAATTGAAAAAGAAATAACAGGGCCAAAGGAAGCTGAAACTCACATGCCCAGAGAGCAACTCACGGCAAAGGAAGTATTGACGACCGAAGCAAGAAGACGAGCTTGCAATGGTGACAGAGCATGATAGAGCTTGCGATGGTGATAGAGCGCGATGAGCTTGACTCCGAAACGACCACGAGAGAAGCGAGAAACTGGAGAGAGAGGTCGACGGTGAGACCAGCCGTGAGAGAGGTGAGACACAGTGAGCTTGAGGGAGAGAGTGGCATTGCGCACGCTGGCGATGTTCTTCACAGACTGTTGTTACTTCGTGGAGTGCATAATGAAGAGAGTGTTAGGGGTTTTTCGATATGATGTTCTTCGTCACGGTTAGGGGTTCTTCGTGAGGCACAATGAAGAGAGGGTTAGGATAAGGCACAATGTTGGGGTTAGGAGCAATCATCGCTTCATGGTGGGCTTAGGATTATGTGAACGAGTTAGGGCAATTGTAAGAAGGAAAAGGCTAAAGTTTGGAAGAGTAGATGGTGTATTGCAATTGTATCTTCGTAATTTCGAAGGGGTTCTCTGAAATTTTTGTTGGAACCTTTTGGCCACGCTTTTAAAGCGTGGCAAAAGAGTTATAGGAAACGACCACACTTTTAAAATGACCCTATAACAAAATTCTGTTGCTAGACTTTAAAAGCGTGCCTGTTTCTCTCTATGACAACACTGTTTAAACGTGGCAAAAAAAAAAAGCATGTTCATATCTCGAATCAATTGTCACCCTCAAAAAAGCGTGGCCATTGACTATTTTTGCCACGCTTTTGAAGCATAAAAAGAAAAAATGTGATCAAATCTCTATTGAGTCGCCACCCCTCATAAAAGTGTGGTCATTAATCACTTTTGGCCATGCTTTTAAAGCGTATCAAAAAAAAACGTAGCCATAGATTTTTTTCTTGTAGTGAATGTTAACAAATATCATATATTGACATATGAAGACGATGTCGCATAGAAGCAGTTGGTGGAGTATTGTGCATATTCAACCAAATCAAGATCTTAACTTTCTTTGGAATTTTAAGCTTCCAAAGCCACATCCAATTTGATCCATTATCCCATGATACAGTTCACTCTAGTAGCCAGTGGTACCCTAATTTTGCAAAGTATTCCTTGTCTTTCCATAGCCAACCCGCTTCAGAATCTGTACCTTGGTTTCTGGTGTAACTCATAATTTCTATTGCAAGCTCATCTGGAATACGTGAGTAAATACGATTAAGTTGCCAATTGTTATGCATTAGGACATCTTCAGTGCAGAAATTAGTTTCATCAATCTCAATAATGTTCATCCTCTCCCCGACAGTACCAATTTTTATCCATGGATAAAATAAAAAAAAAGTATCAGTCATAGAGCCAATTTTCCATTCATAACCATCCCTAAGAATAGCTGCAACTTTGACAATAGATTTTCAAAGCACCGAAGAATGACTAGATGCTTTAAAAGTTGAAAATGTCCTTACCTTTAGATATTTATTTCTCATGGCATGAACTCATGTCTTCTTTGGACAGTGTAGGATTTGCCAGACCAGCTTGCCAAGAAGAGTTAAATTAGTTAAGCGTGAATATCTTAAAGCCAGGCCTCCATACTTCTTAGGACTTAATAAAATCGACCAAGAGGTTAAATGGAACCCCCTTTTGCTAGTGTTAGCACTCCAAACAAATTGCCTCACAAATTTATCAATATCATTGCAAGTGGAAGGAGGAAAAAGACTTACTTGCATTTTGTACACTTTTTCCGATAAAGTCACCCCGCTCTATTAAAAACAATCTTCCTTTCCACGAGGATAAGTGCTTCCTTATTTTATGCAACATGTTACAATTTTAATCGTTTTCAGTTTGGATTGAATTGAATGAGCAGTTTAATTTATATTGATTTAAATTTAAGCACTCTTAAATATACGCATATTTTTTGTTAAGCTGGTGAAGTTGACGAGTGTGAGAATACGTGTGAGTAAAAGAGTGATATCAGAAGCATATAGTGTGGTAAATTTAAGAAATTCAGGATTAGAGTTAGAGTAAAATATATATGAGTAATATATGAATTTTACAAAATTTTTGAGATAATATAATAATTTAATATTAAAATATATTACCGTAAAATTACTTTAAAAACGTATAAAATTTTATTTATCAACATACCAATAAATTTAAATCATTATTCTTAATTTAAATTATAAAATAAACAAATAAATCATCTTCTATAAATACAATTTAAACCTAAAATATTAATTACTCAAATTAAATTATGCCATTTTTATCATTTATCAAATACCCATATTTTAATTATACAAGATATACAATTACAATAAAATTATATAAGAATCTTAATTGATTTAGAATCAACTTGTTATATAATCAATTTAATTATTTAAAATAAATTTTTTTAAAAATAAAAAGCTCAAACTTAAAATAAACCCTAACTTATCTATATTTAAATTTTGGGTTAAGTTCGATTTTGGTCCCCAACGTAGAGATCAAAAATCGATTTCGTCCCCAACTTTTTTTTTGCTACAAAATGGTCCCCAAGGTTTTAGTTTGTTTTAAAATCGTCCTTCGGATGAAAATATCCTTCCCTCCCTCCCTCCCCTCTTCTTCCCCTTCTTCCCCAAAATTATGCAGAAGCACGCACAAGCAGAACCAAAAGCAACAACATCAATTAATCAAACAGAAGCAGTAGTAGGACAACAACAACAACAACAACAATAAATCACCAATGAATCAACAATGGAATCAAGTAGAAATAGAAGAAGCAGGAGCAGAAACAGAAACAGAACAACAATAACAATAATAATGAAACAATATAATCAATCAGAATCAGAATCAACCAGAAACAACAACAATAAAAAATCAACAAATATAATAGAAGCAGAATGAAAGAATAAGAAGAAGAATGATGGAAGCAGAAGCAGAATCCGATGAGCCACCCGAACGACGACGAGCAACGGCCATCGAGTAAAGAAGAGCAGTGGTGGCGGCGGCGAAGAACGGCGGGCACCCTTCTTTCTCTCCCCCGATCCAACAATATTCCAAATTCAAGCCAAATTCAGTAACAACAATATTTCACAAAAGATTCAGAAATTCTACAAAAAAATTCAGTTCACAAAAGAAGAAGAAGAAGCGGTGGCGGTGAGGGCGAGGAGGAAGAGCAGTGGCGGAGAAGAAGAAGAAGAAGAATAAGAAGCGGCCGAAGAAGGAGGAATGAAGGATAACATCTCTGTAATCTGTATCCCTTTCTTTGCTTTCTTTTTTATTTTTTTATATTTATTTTATTTTATAATTTTTTTAATGAGGGGTAGTTTGGTAATAAAAAAATAAAATTGGTAAAAAGGACGATTTTAAAACAAACTGAAACTTTGGGTACCAATTTGTAGCAAAAAAAAAAGTAGGGGACGAAATCAATTTTTGACCTCTACGTTGGGGACTAAAATCGAACTTAACCCTTAAATTTTTAAAAAAAAAAAAAGATTACGAATCATTACAATACGAGCCTTGGAGATCAAGTAGACCAAGAATTCATCTCAAGAACAAATGTATTGACTTAGGGCACAAAGAATATGAGTTTACTCAAGTTACGTGGAATGCAAGTAACCATGAGGAGTTTACTAAATTTAGACCACATCTAACTAAGTTGAATTTAATTCAGATTCAGAAATTACATAAGGTGCCAGCAGTTTTGGACTTATTGTCTTTACTAGTTCAAATTTTAAATAGGATAGCTTAAATTTAAATCTGATTTATTGTCAGGATTTATCAAAAGATTTAATTTAATTTTAATCCGTTGAGTAGTACTTTTATGTATTTAAATTTAAATTAATTATCATATCTTTAGGTGTTTAATATTTAAATCAAATCTGATCAAATCTAATCAGATCGAATATAATTTAAATTAGTTAGGATTATTTTTGGAGTTATATTTTTAGTTAAATTTCAAATTTTATAGCTTTATTCTAAGAAAATCTGACCCACTTTAGGCTAATCAATTAGTTCTATTTAAGCACATTTGTAAAATATTTTATGGAGTTTTTTATGAATAAAATTTATTGTGCATATAATGCACTAATTTCTATGTGTATTCAAGTGAATTGAGTGATTTGTTTTACTTATATCATTAATAAATTAAAAGATTCAGCCTAAACTAACTTCTAGTGTTTGTTATTTTAATTTCATCCCTATGATCTAGTTTGTCAAGAACAGATTCTTTAAAGGTCTAATAAAAAAGATTATTTCGATGATCTAAGTTATCGAGAACAAATTTTTTAGAGATGTATTAAAAAACTATCTATCCAACTATCTTTCTAGAGACCAAAGTTACCTAAGCAGTGTCTTTTGCTCATGGGTTTTTTTTTTTTCTTATCACCCAAATTTGTCCATTACTTTGTGAAAAGGTAAAGTTGCTGTTATTATTTTAACTATTTCATTCTTTTTTGTTATTCTCATTTAATTAGCAAACTAGCCTTTCCAATTGCTTTTTAATTATTTTTACTTTCCAGATTATATATCATGTGAAAAAAAAAATTAGAGGTTTAGTATAATGGAAATTTTCCAAGAGTTCATTATTAATATTGTAACATCTCAACTCTAAGTAGGTCATGCTACAGCCATAATAGTACTAATCATCAGGAGTTTCCAATCGATCAACTTATGGGACTCGGTAAATATTTATATAGTATCTGTGTAATATGAACCTGTCGTGCTGAACGTAAACAGTTAACAGATAGAGAAAGATTACCGTCATATGTCGCGAGCCGGATAGAAAAATATTTACATATAATAATGAAAAAGTCATTTATGTTATTGAATTCATAATCGATCACTATTCGATATAACTTGATATCAAAAATAGTCACATACATTAGTAGGAGAAATATATTACTTCAAGAAACACGAAAGTTTCTTAATGAAACAATATTACTTTCATGAAGGTATGATGGTGGTTCCTATTTAGAGCATAAAAGCAAATTATCATTGAAAACATAGCATAGCATGAAGTCACAATGCAGAAATAAATGTAAAGATAATAGGGTAGGGGTTCCTATTTACAACCAAGAACAGAAAGCAGAGAAGAATCACTTCCCTCCAGACGTAACTTGAGCATATTAATAGCTAATGAGATAATTTGTAAAGTAGAATAATTACTATGGCTAAAACAAGAGCTCCAATCAGAGATGCAACAACCCATTTGTTTCTAGTTATTCTTCTTGACATGGTAGTTAAGACCTTCTTACTCTTGTCAATGGCATCATCTACCCCATGAAGCTGCAAGGCATAAGAAAATAAGTGACCATTAATCAACAATTTTTACTAAACTTCTAAATCATATTCAGGGCTTTGAATCAACTTTTCAAGGATCATTCTCCTTAGAAAACTATGAGCATCTCATTATATTTTTCCTAATAAATCAAAGTAGAACCTAAAGAGAACACCGTTAAAAAAGTATAATAAATTGATGCCTGTCATGCCTCGACAGTGTAGATTATTCAATCATGTATAAGCACATCACTAAAAGCATTTAACATACCACGACAAAAACTTAACTTTAAGGTATATTGAAATAATCTCAAAAGAATAGCATTATCATAACAACCTACTTTTTTATGGGAGCTCAAGAGAGTCTCCCGCTGCTGGTGTAGATCTTGGAGGATTGACACACCAAGTTCTTCCGTCTCAAGCATGGTTCTTCGGCTTTCCCTGATTCTATCACTCGAGTCATGTAATCTCTCCACTGACATAGTTAATCTTTCTCTCTGATCAGCAGATACCTGAAATATAATCCATATATGAAAATAAATAAATAAATAAATAAGAAAATTCCACCAAATAGTAACAACATGCTGCACTACTTGTGTTCAATTTCAACCAAATCCAAGTGATAATTTTAAAATTCATAAAAATAAAATATGGCACAGGCTGAAGAGAATTCCGGATATGCATTTGCAACTAAACTTTCTTAATAAATGCAATCAACTTCAAAACCTATTAATTTCAAATTTTTAAACACAAAGTACTATGATAAGACAGAAATGAGGCCAATATGCATGCGCAAACATCATCAATGCTATTTGAATCAGTCCACTTCTCATCACAGGCATAATGATCTCTAACATAAGTGATCAAATATGCATGCCACGAGAAAAGGTCATAGATCAAAAGCTACATAAAGAATGGAAAATGTAGTCACTATACATTTAATGCATCCCAGATAGGCTAACAGCATCATATCTATATCATTATACAAATTAGGCATTATTATGAGTAAACCCACATTCAATCACAGTTGAGATATTTCCTTGAATTTCAGTAATGTCCAGGAGCTATAAACAGGTATTCCAGAATTGAAGACAAAGAAAGGCTAAATATATCAAACACTAAGTACCTTAATATTATTACTTATTAGATGAACAGTTATACAACAACAATTGATCATTTTCCCATTAGGTGGGGTCTTCCTCTGCCCCATTGATAGCCTCCGTTTGATCTATTATTCAAACTGAAATTCCTACAAGTCTTCTCATCACATGACTAAGCTAGTTACGACAGGACTTTACCACCAAAGCCCCAATAGGCATTACCTCAACTTTCTCTGATAGAAACAGGTCTGGTTTAGTTTACAAGAGGAGTGGTAAGTAGTCTACTTGCTGGTTTTAGTTTGTTTTAGTTCCTAATTGCTGTTAATTGGCTATCTGTTTAGTTTCTAAACGTGCACAAGGTGAATGCCTTTTCTACGACAAACCATACTCAGCAAAGCATGGGTGCAAAAACAAGGAATTCAAATTGCTGATTATGGAACCTGAGGCTTAAGAGGGGGATTGGTTGGAGCACGAAGCAGTCCCGGAGGCAGTGGAGCAATTGGAGCTCCTTTCCAGAGATCCACCTTGAGGACAAGGTAGTTGTCCAAGGGGGGAGTAATGATAGAAACCAGTTTGGTTTAGTTTACAAGAGAAAAGTAAGTAGTCTACTTGCGGGTTTTAGTTCCTAATTGTTGTTTGTTCCCTTTCAGCTGCACTGGCAGGCATAAGGGCAATAGTCTTAGTCCTAGTTGCTGCCTATAAATACTAGTCAATTAGTTAGTTTTAGTTTTTTTGTGAAATTTCTATTAGATCTATTAATATAGGAGAGGAAGAACTCCCTCCATAGTTGGTAGTTCTAACAGTGTATTCCAATAAGGGATTGTGATTTACAATCCCTAGTTCATCAATAAAGCCTACCGATTTTGTTACAACCTGAATCCTATCATTCCCTAGTGAACTCATTCCAAGTTTTGTTGTGTGATTCATCTATCACAACAACCTTATCTGTATAATATTTAGCTCATTCTTTTTGCTGCTGAGAGAATATTTTACAAAATAGTAATAGAACTCTGATCTCGTTTTGAAAGCTGAAGATCCATTATGGTAGTTACTTTGGCAGACGATCAAGGTTTATTGAAGAGAAGATCCAACTTAAGGAGATATAGAAAAGAAGGAAAAACAAATATCTAATATTATAATAAACTATTATAGGGTAAAGTGAGCATAATTAAAACAGAAACCTTTTTTCTATCAACTTGGATTCTCTAACCATGCAAGTTTAAAATTGCGAGCTTTGGTTTTTCACTTGAAACATAAATCTACAATTAAGTAATACAGTCTAGAATTAAAGACATACTGCATGTGCATCAGCCATTCCAGCCTCCAACAAATCTTCACGGGCAGCCTGATCAGCAGTAGGTGATGTTAACCTCTTAAATTCTTTTTTTAACTTCGTCAGATCAGATTTATATTCCCTCAACTTTGCAAGCAGATTTGCTTTTACACTTGGCTGCAAACTTCTAGCCTCAAGGTCCATTTTCCGTATCTGGAGACAAAGTTAGATTGACAAGAGAAATAAAGAAACAAATAGAAGATAATACTTAGCAAAAGGCCCTAAACCCAGGAGAATGTAAAATTTTATACCAGCACATCGGCATCATCTAGTCCAACTTTAATCTCAGAAAGGCTTTGCTGCTTCTGATCTGAAATTAGTGATGATTACGGAACAAAGAAAAAAATCAGTTACTAGAACTTAATATCAACTTAGACATGAGTTGTAGACATCCTCAGGTTTACAGAGTAATGATATAAAAAAACAAAAGAAAAAAAAGACATGCTCATGTCACAGAAGCAATCTCAAGGACACATTTTTCCATTCCACTCAACAGTAGATTGTATGCACTGTACTTGCTTAGGACACCATTTTTCATTCAGTATTGCAAAACTCTGTTCAATTCCCCGATTTTCTCAGTTATAACCAATTCTAACATTCCTCATAACCAATCTACTAGATAATTTGGAAGATCGCATGCAAATATAAATCACATTAAGCAGCTCTGCAATCTGCATCCAACTTCGGTATTTTAGTAATAACAAATAATTAACTTCGGGCGAAACGATCTCTTATATCTTTCAAGAGTTTAATCTCTATAGACTAAAATCCACTCAGATGCAGCCATATAGATAAAAATAGTTAACCTCCATATGCACTATAGCACTTGATTGGATGCCAGTGCAGTGCATACTGCATAGAAATTAAAAATCTGTATTTTAAGCCCCAAATTAAGCTAATCTAAAGATCCTCAACACACCGAAGATACATGCATACTAAAGACATCAGAACAAACGAAAAGAAAATAGGTGGTAAATGACAACAAAGTTGAGATTTTTAATTTGACGAGAGTTAGTAGAGAGAACCTTGATCCGAAAGATGAGAGGTTGAACTGCATTTGCGAGAGAGATTTGCAGAGAGCTCGCAGTACTGGCGCTCGTACCCTTCAAAAACCTCGCTCATCTTTATGCTGTCTTGTTGTTGAGACAAGACCGCAAATAGAAAAATCACCTTTCAATAAAATTGGGGGAAAGTGGAAAAGAATAAGAAAATCGGGAATAGAAGAGACCAAATTAGTGGGAATTTTTGTTTGGATTGATTAATCTATTACTTACTTAGGTTGAATCTAGTGATTTGGGGAGTGAAGATCACGATGATGCAGTGAAGGATCTGAAAAAGGACGAGTTTGTGGTTGTTGTGGTTGTTTGAGTTGTTGGGTCTGAGGAAGAGCGAAAGGGAAATGGGGTAAGAACTTAAGGACTTGTTTTCAAAAACGCCCACAAAACTTGAAATGATGGTTCTTGGTTATACACCTTTTGTTTGTTCAGTCACTTTGGATAAACAGCCTAAGTTCTTTTTAAAAAAATAGAATAAATGAGGATTTTTTTCATTTATAAAATAAAATAAATAAATATTTTTTAAAAATTAACTTTTAGGTTTATCTTTGAAAATACGAATTTTTTTTATTAACAGTAAGTTTGTTGCGCTTCCAGTGAACTCTATATAAATTATAGAGTTTGTCGTTCACCGTCCTTCGGCGAATTCTATGATAAATTCAGCACACTATATATAGTGGGGGACCATTTTAGTTTGTCGCTTTCTTCTTTTATTATCTCTTCCAAATTTTTTGTTACTTTTTTCTGCCTTTTCGACATCTATGAAGTTTAGTGTCAACGATTGTCTCAGTTCCAAGTTAGTAAATAATAGTCTATTTTTTTATGTTAACTTGGTTTACTGTTTACATGTTAGATAAAATTGTTCGGTATAGATCGTTTATTAGTTAGAATAACAGATTTATTGTTTACGTGTTAGTTAGTTAGACGTACTTTTTAGTATTGTTATGTTAGGTATATTATTTTATGTCACTGTTTTTTAGTATAGTGGCTGCCTATCAACAAATTAAAGAATATAAGAAAGTATATTATTAGATAATTTAGTTATAGGTATAACATTGTGTTGTGAATTAGAAGGTAATTACGTGAGCAATAAAATTTAGGGTTGAGTTAGTTATAAATTAATTACTTACATGACGAGGTCAGCTAAATAAGGTAAGGTTATAATTAGTAGCTTTATAAGCCATTTTTCATTTAGTTTATTTTTTAATAATCTAGTATGTGATTTTATTTTATTAGATTGTGTTTCGATGGAGCAGCAGTTATTGAGGTATGAGCATGAGATGTATAAATTGGATCAGGTTGAGCACCTCGCTGGGAGGCTTGATCGAGTGGTATGATTATTAACCTTTTTTTATTTTATTGTATTGAAGAAAAAGTGAAGTTGCTATTGTATTTATTCACGGTAACCTTTTTCATTAAAATTTTTTTCGTTTGGTAGGCGCCTCAGATCTTGCGCACCAGATGGAATTTGATGACACGGCCGTCGGAGCAGATTAGGCCATATCTGAGACGAGTCGGGTTTGAGTACGTCGCATACATGGTCGAGTTCGAGCATGATTGGTCGCTTGCCTCGGCGTTGATAGAAAGGTGGCGTCCTGAGTCTCATACTTTTCATTTACCATGCGGGGAGATGACTATCACCCTGCAGGACGTGACATATCAGTTGGGACTCAGGATTGATGGTGATCCTGTGAACGGATGCATAGGTGGATGGGAGCAGCACCACCAGGAACGGACCATTGAGGAGTTATGTGAGTAGACACTAGGTGTTGTTCCTAGCCCAATGGACAGACAGTCATAGACGAAGTGGACTGTCAAGCTCACTTTGTTCCACAACACGGTTTGTGGAGAGCTAGAGCAGGATGCCACAGAGGAGCGGCTAATGAGATATACAAGAGGATACATCATGCAGTTGATAGGCGATATCCTCTTCCCCGATGCATCTGACTCTCGGGTGTATATCAGGTGGCTTCCCCTACTGGAAGACCTTGATGCATGTGGCCGGTTGACATGGGGTTCGGCTGTGCTGGCATGGCTGTACCGCCAGATGTGCTGGGCCACGGAGCATGGTTAGTGCAACTTGGGAGGATGCGTCAGCTTGATGCTTTCTTGGGCCTACCACCGTATTTCGTTAGTAAGGCCCGATAGGTTTGATGCTCGTCGCTTTTCCCTGGTCGAGAGGTATTATAAACACTTACCAAAGTTAGTTAACTCATTATTAATTGTTTATTAATAATAAAGGCTAAAATATTATAGTTGTTGGTTGTGTAGGTGGGTTCAGTACTGGCCAGACAATGCCACAGGTGAGAGCAGGCTGAGGTAGTACAAGCCTATGCTGAACGGAGTTGGGATGCTGAATGTAACTGTTTAATGTTTAATTTTAAGAAATTAATGTTTAGTTAACTGTTGTACCTATTGCATATGATTATCTGAATTTCGTCGTGCATCTGTGTTCTGTGAACAGGTTGAGTGGACTCCATATGCTGACCCACAGTTGGTTGGGCTTGTTCCACTGGCGATAGCAGAGGCGGATGCCTCGGTGGCGGTTGTCTGTCCACTACTGTGCCTCGCTATCGTTGAGTGGCATCAGGTGGATCGAGTAGTACGTCAGTTCAATAGCTGATGCACCATTATTTCGTGGTACATCTTGTACTTAATTGAGTAAATTTTATCCAATAATTCTCACACTTATTCATTGAAATTGCATGTTTTACATTTTCCTTCCTTATTTTGTGCTATGATTGAAAACATGTTTCATTGATATTAATTCTGCTATGTTTAATCCTCACTTATTACCATTCGATACCTTGATATGTGTGTTAAGTGTTTTCAGAGATCACAGGGCAGGAATGGCCTAGAGGATGGAAAGGAAGCATGCAAAATTGGAAGGAATACAAGAAGCTGAAGGAACTGCAAAGCTGTCAGCCTTGACCTCTTTGCACTCAAACGATCATAACTTGAGCTACAGAGGTTCAAATGAGGCGGTTCTAGTTGCGTTGAAAAGCTAACATCCGGGGCTTTGCAACGATATATAATTTGACATAGCGGCCTGGCTGTTAAGTGATGCGCACGCGTAGATCACGCATATGCGTGACCTGGCGAAAGTTCAATCCACGCGTCCACGTGGACGATGTGTATGCGTGACATGCGCACGTGTTGGACGTATCAGAAATTGTTGGGGGAAATTTTTAGGCTGTTTTTGACCCAGTTTTTGGCCCAGAAAACATGGATTAGAGGCTACAGAGTGGGGGAATCCATTGAATCATCATTCATTTCTCATTCACATAATTTTAGGTTTTAGATGTAGTTTTAGAGAGAGAGAGGTTCTCTCCCCTCTCTTAAGTTATAGGATTTAGGATTTCTTTAGGATTTAGGGTTATCTCCTCTCAATCCTAGGTTTAATGTTCCTTGACTTAATTCTCTCCTACTCTTATTAACTTTAATACTTTGATCTATACATGTGATTGGATTCTTTATTTAATATAAATTAAGGTATTTCATATTCAAGATTGCTCTCCTTTGATCTATGTTGCTGATATTTAAGATTGGTTATTTGGATGTTATTATCTCCTATTGCTTCTCTAATATTTGGTGTTATGCCCTCCAAGTGTTTGATAAAATGCTTGGGAGGATTTTAATTTAGATTTTCACCCTTTTGACCTTGGTTGAGTAATTGGTGACACCTGAGTTATCAAACTCCTTTGATTGATTGCTAATTGAAACTTGCTAATTAACTTTAATTCCACTAACTCTAGTCTTTTCTTGGGAGTTGACTAGGACTAGAGGATTCATATTGATTTATCCACTTGACTTACCTTCATGGTCAGAGGTTGACCAAGTGGGAGCAACGGACAATTCTCATCACGATTGATAAGGATAACTAGGATAGGACTTCCACTTCTCATACCTTGCCAAGCATCTTTATTGTTATTTTTCTATTCTCTCTACGATTTACTCTTCTCATTTCTCATCCCCACAACCCCAATTTACACAACTCATAACTAATAATAGGAACACCTCCCTGCAATTTCTTGAGAGATGACCCGAGGTTTAAATACTTCGGTTATCAATTTTATTAGGGGTTTGTTACTTGTAACAAACAATCTTTTGCACGAAAGGATTCCTTGTTGGTTTAGAAGCTATATTTTCAACGAGAACTTATTTGTAAAATTCTAAACCGTCAAAAATCCGTTCGTCAAAATGGCGCCGTTGCCGGGGAATTGCAAACGTGTGCCTTATTATTGGTTATTGTAAATATTTTTTTCTTGTTTGATAGTTTTTATTAGTTTTAGGACTTAGTTGCCTATTTTTATTAGTTTTTGTTTTTTTTTCTACTATGACTTCTCACCCCTCTGGCTATGAGCGTGGTTATAATTATGTTACAGGAAGAGGAGATTTTGAGCCTATTTTGAGCCTAAACCAACTAAAGGCAACTTGTGGCCAGCGATTTCAGAAGCATTTTGGACCCAATCCAACTCTTTTCTGATGCTATTTAACTAAAGGATTGAAGCGGAATAAACTAGTTAGTTACCAATTAGTTTAATTTTAGTTTAGAGTTAGTTTCTAGTGAGAGAAGCTCTCTCTTCTCTCTAGAATTAGGATTAGAATTAGGTTTAATTCTTCTCTAGATCTAGGTTTAATTCATGCTTTGATTTACTTTTCCTTTATCAATTCTTGCTCCTCTACTCTTCCTCTCTCTAGTTTTGTACTTTAATTCTTGTAATTCCTTACTTTTATGTTGATGCACTCTTGTTTCTTCTATTTTTCTTTTAATGCAATTTATTATTTATGTTCCTTTATTGTTGATTTGATTTGTTGATTGTTAATCTCTTGCTATTAGTAATTGTTGATTTAATTTTCTTGCAATTTTATCTTACTTTTCTTTTATGCCTTCCAAGTGTTTGATTAAATGCTTGAAAGGATGCTAGAGTAGAATTTTCTCCTCTTGGCTTAGGTTGAGTAATTGGTGACACTTGAGTTATCAAACTCTCTTGTTGATCGATAATTAGAAGTTGCTAATTGATTTGACTTTCACTAAAGCTAGTCTTTCCTTAGGAGTTGACTAGGATTTGAGAAATCAAGTTAATTCATCCACTTGACCTTCCTCCATAGTTAGAGGTTGATTAAGTAGGAGCAATGGATAATTGATATCACAATTGAGGAGGATAATGAGGATAGGACTTCTAGTTCTCATGTACCTTGCCAAGACTTTGTTAGTTGTTAGCTTATTTCCTTTGCCATTTATACTTCTTGTCTATTATCTCAAAAACCCCAAACATACTTCATAGCCAATAAAAAGAACACTTTATTGCAATTCATAGGGAGAACGACCCGAGGTTTGAATACTTCAGTTTATTAGTTTATCCCCTAAAAATGGGATTTATCAACCTCCCCACACTTAAATCATAGCATGTCCTCATGCAAAATCAAGAATGAAACAACGGGTATAACATTTATTCAATGCAACCTATCTATATGCATCCTATCTAAATGAATGCAACTAAATGCAAAATGTTTCTACCTACTTGGTTAAAAATAAATCAATCCTCCAAGAGCATGTATAAATAGGTAGGGCTAAGGTCATATGAAGATTCATGAATCCTACCAATTCAAGTATAAAAATGAAGTTTAAATAGAGTTGCAAGAAGAATGCTCATGAAAGCTGGGAATCAAGGAATTGAGCATCGAACCCTCACCGGAAGTGTTTGCACTCTAGTCGCTCAAGTGTATAGGGTCGATTCTCTCAATTCTCCCCTAATCATGCTTTCCAGGATTTGTTTTTCATCTAACAATCAACAATTATTCAATGCATGCATACATTCATCACAAGGTCTTTTCATAGGTTGTAATGGGGTTAGGGTCAAGGTAGGATTGTATATGGTTAAGTGGACTAGAATTTGAATCTTTGATCAACTTAAACTTCCCACCTAACCTATAGCAACCTATACAATTTAAGTGCTAACCTAACTACCCATTCTTCACTTTTTCACATACTCATGCATTTTCTTTTGATTACCACATATATGCGTTGATCGTTATTAATCTTTACTTTGGGGCACTTTGTCCCCTTTTATTGCTTTTTTTTTTCTTTGTTTTTTTCTTTTTCTTTTTTTTCTATATTTTTTCTTTTTATTCATATATATTTTTTTCTTTTTCTTTATCATTTATCATTTTTTTCTTTTATTTTTCACTGTAAAGTATATACGAAGGCATCGATGCATATGGTTTTACATATAATTAATACATTAACATGTACCCAATTCCCTAAATTTTCGATAGAAATACAAAACACCATTTTATCCCAACCAATGTCCCACGTTTCCCCACACTTGAATGATACTCACACTCACTAGCCTAAGTGGTGCACGAAATTGTGATCACACTTTTTATGACTCCGCACAACTAACCAGCAAGTGCACTGGGTCGTCCAAGTAATACCTTACGTGAGTAAGGGTCGATCCCACGGAGATTGTCGACTTGAAGCAAGCTATGGTTATCTTGTAAATCTTAGTAAGGAGATTAATGATAAAAATGATTTTGTTTATGAAAAGTAAATAATATGAAATAAATGATACTTGTGATTCAGTAATGAGGAACAGGTTGAGGTTCTGGAGATGCTCTGTCGTCTAAATCTCTGCTTTCCTACTGTCTTCTTCTCCAAACACGCATGGCTTCTTTCCATGGCAGGCTGTATGATCCTCTCAGTGAAAATAGTCCAAGTACGTTTCTACACGGCTAATCAACTATCGGATTTCTCATCTCGAATGAAAAATACCAGGCACAGCTACCGCACGGCTAATCATCTGTCGGTTCTCACTTGTGTTGGAATAGGATCTCTCTATCCTTTTGCACACTGTCACTGTGTCCAACATTTGTGAGTTTGAAGCTCGTCACAGTCATTCCCTTCCAGATCCTACTCGGAATATCACAGACAAGGTTTAGACTTTCCGGATCTCAGAAATGTTGCCAATTGGTTCTAGCCTCTACCACAAAGGTTCTAATCTTACGGACTCGATCCGTGGATTAGAGACCCAAGAGATACGCACTCAAGCTATTGCCCAATGACTACGTTGAGCTCAAATAGAACGGGAGTGGTTGTCAAGCACGCGTTCATAAAGTTGAGGATAATGATGAGTGTCACGGATCATCATATTCTCTATTTTGAAGTACGAGTGAGTATCTTGGAATAGAATCAAGCGTGATTGAATAGAAAACAATAGTAATTGCATTAATCCATTGAGACACAGCAGAGCTCCTCACCCTTACCTATGGGGTTTAGAGACTCATGCCGTAGAAGATACAATATGAGATGCAAAATGTCATGAGTTGCCAAATGAATCTCTAAAAGTAGTTTTTATACTAAACTTAGTAACTTAGGTTTATAGAAAATGAGTAACTAGATGTAGATAGTGTAGAATTTCACTTCTGGGGCCCACTTGGTGAGTGTTTGGGCTGAGCTTTCAAGCTTCCACGTGCATATGCCTCAAATTGGAGTTAAACACGACCCTGGGTGCCAAAATGGGCATTTAACGCCAAGAAGTGTGCCAGTTCTGGCGTTTTACGCCAGAAAAGGGTCTCTAGCTGGCATTTAACGCCAGTTTGGGCCATCAAATCTCAAGAAACGTATGAACTATTATATATTTCTGGAAAGTCCAAGATGTCTACTTTCCAATGCAATTGAGAGTGCGCCAATTGGGCTTTTGTAGCTCCAGAAAATTTACTTCGAGTGTAGAAGGGTCAGAATCCCACAACATCTGCAGTCCTTTCTCAGCTTCTGAATCAGATTTTTGCTCAGGTCCCTCAATTTCAGCCAGAAAATACTTGAAATTATAGAAAAACACACCAACTTATAGTAAAGTCCAGAAATGTGATTTTTGCATAGAAACTAATAAAAATATAATAAAAAGTAACTAAAATATACTAAAAACTACCTAAAAATAATGCCAAAAAGTGTATAAATTATCCGCTCATCACTAAGCTAATTAAAGATCCAAATAAAGGACATTTATTGTTTTTCACTTTAAGGCTTGTAATGTGCTAAAATTAAGAACAAGTGGGTTAATCGTAGGCTCAAAGTTGGCTAGCAAAGGTTGATAAAGGTAAGGCTATTTGGGTAAGTGAGCTAAATAAAATGATGGCTTCAATCATATAAATGCATTTATACATGGAATAATGGACATAAAGAATCAAACAAATCAAGGATTACAATCATAGAAGGAGAACAATGCACACAAGAAGGGAAATAAGTGGTTATAAGATGTAACGACGCAATTAGGCTCAAAACTCACAAGCTTCTGTTCTTAGCTCAAAAACCATGTTCCAAAATAAATTCTTTCAAGCAAGTTCAGCAAAAAAAAATGGTAAAAATATGTACATATTCTAACTAACATGCAACCTATCATGCAATGCAACAACTAACTAACAAGGAAAACTAAGAGTTGGTGTTGAAAAGGAAATTGTTACCCATGGAGATCGGTCATCGACCGAACCTCCCCACACTTGAAGATTGCACCGTCTTTGGTGCATGCAAAGAAAAGCAAGGTGGACGGGTTGCTACACTTGATGAGCTTCCTCAAAAGATTATGTGGATGAACTTGTTTGTTGCCCCATTTAGAAACTTTTCCTTTTCCCTTCTTGGTGGCCAGCCTAAAAGGAGAGAAAAAGAAAGAAAATTAAGCCTATAACAAAGATATCAAAGCAAATAGAACATAGGCAGGGGCTAATGCCAAATAAAAGTAGGGTTCTCCCTACATGTTAGCTATGCATGTAAGTGAGAAAGCAATATAGGCAAAGGGCATATCAACTAATACTTGATGCAAGAGTAAAGTCAAAGCATGAAAAGCATTCAGAAGCATCAAGTTCAAACAAGAAATAGTTGACACAGACAAGATCAGTGATAAGCATGAGAGCGACTGGTCCTATCCTAACTCAATGATAATGAGGTACAAAAACAAAGAATAATGAGTTAGGAAGGACTAAGGCACTAATCTTGTGTGTGGAACAATTATCACAATTAATGCTAAACAAGTCACGAAGCACCAAATAATCCAAGGAGTTCTCAACAATTGAGTAAGAGAATTCAACACCATTGTTAAAACAAGAAACTTTGAAAAGAGAATGAGAACAAGCTATAAAAACAAAATTAAAATGCAATGAATGAAAATAAGCAAATGCAATAAAAGAAAATGGAAGAAAAAAAGAAATTATTTATTTATTTATTATTATTTATTTATTTATTTATTTATTTATTTTAATTTTTTTTTCAAGAGAGGAAGAAGAAGAAAGGTAGAAAGAAAGATGAAAAGATGAAAGAAGGAGAAAGGAGAAAGGAGAAAGGAGAAAAACAAGATGCGAATCCACGCATAAGTGTCATGCGTGCTTATGCATGGATGCAGCAGGGACAATCCACGCGTAAGCATCATGCGTGCTTACTGGTGCACGAAATTGTGATCTCAATGGTGCCAACAACTTGGTACGCACAATTGTAATCTCAATTTTTTTCACAACTTCGCACAACTAACCAACAAGTGCACTGGGTCGTCCAAGTAATAAACCTTACGTGAGTAAGGGTCGATCCCACGGAGATTGTCGGCTTGAAGCAAGCTATGGTCATCTTGTAAATCTCAGTCAGGCGGATTCAAATGGTTATGGAGTTTTGATAATTAAAAGATAAAGAAAACATAAAATAAAGATAGAGATACTTATGTAATTCATTGGTGTGAATTTTAGATAAGCGTATGGAGATGCGTTTTTCCTTCTGAATCTCTGCTTTCCTATTGCCTTCATCCAAACCTTCGTACTCCTTTCTATGGCAAGTTGTATGTTGGGTGTCACTATTGTCAATGGCTACTTCCCATCCTCTCAGTGAAAATGGTCTTCTACGGTTTCTGTACGGCTAATGAACTGTCGGATTTCTCGTCTCGGATGAAAAATACCATGCACAGATAACGTATGGCTAATCACCTGTTGGTTCTCGATCGTGTAGGAATAGGATTTACTATCCTTTTGTGTCTGTCACCACGCCCTGCAGTTGCGAGTTTGAAGCTCGTCACAGTCATCCCATCCCAGATCCTACTCGGAATACCACAGACAAGGTTTAGACTTTCTAGATCTCAAGAATGCTGCCAATGGATTCTAGCCTATACTACGAAGACTCTAATCTAGGATTCAGATGCCCCATTGTCAGAGGGGAGTCGATGTGAATCGTTGATTAGAAACCTAAGAGATATACATTCAAGCTTGTCTTTATGTAGAACGGAAGTGGTTGTCAATCACGCGTTCATAAGTGAGAATGGTGATGAGTGTCACATAATCATCATATTCATCATGTTCTTGTGTGCGAATGGATATCTTAGAATAAGAATAAGCATGAATTGAATAGAAAACAGTAGTACTTTGCATTAATACTCGAGGAACAGCAGAGCTCCACACCTTAATCTATGCTGTGTAGAAACTCCACCGTTGAAAATACATAAGTGAAAATAGGGTAGGCATGGCCGAATGGCCAGCCTCCCAAAACGTGAACAATGCTCCAAAGATGTTCCAAAAGCTCTTTAGTATAATAGTAAAAAGTTCTATTTATACTAAACTAGTTACTAGGGTTACAGAAACAAGTAAATGATGCAAAAATCCACTTCCGGGCCCACTTGGTGTGTGCTTGGGCTGAGCATTGAAGCTTTCACATGTATAGGTCTTTCTTTGAGTTAAACGCCAGTTTGTAACTTGTTTCTGGCATTTGACTCTAGCTTGCAACTTGTTTCTGGCGTTTAACGCCAGAATAAGGTAGAAAGCTGGCATTGAACGCCAGTTTGCATCATCAAAACTCGAGCAAAGTATGACCTATTATATATTGCTGGAAAGCCCTGGATGTCTACTTTCCAACGCAATTAAGAGTGCGCCATTTGGGTTTTTGTAGCTCCAAAAATTTCATTTTGAGTGCAGGGAGGTCAGAATCCAACAGCATCAGCAGTCCTTTTTCAGCCTCTGAATCAGATTTTTGCTCAGGTCTCTCAATTTCAGCCAGAAAATATCTGAAATCACAAAAAAACACACAAAATCATAGTAAAGTCTAGAAATTTGAATTTTGCATAAAAACTAATAAAAATATACTAAAATGTAGCTAGATCCTACTAAAAACTATACGAAAACAATGCCAAAAAGCGTATAAATTATCCGCTCATCACTTACGCGTGGATGCAGCAAGGACAATCCATGCGTAAGCGTCATGCATCTTTATGCGTGGATTGATATTGTTCTCCCAGCACAATTCCAGCACAAAGCTCGCACAAATCTCGGGTTTTTGAACCAGGAGTTGTGAAAGTGCAATCCACGCGTAAGCGTCATGCGTGCTTAAGCGTGGATTGAAATTTTTTTTAGAAGCATAAAAACAGAATTTAAGACTCTCCTAACTTATACTCATTCTAAAGCAACTAAAATTCAAATTTAACAAAAATCTTTAAGTTTTTGAAAAATTTTCAAATACAAAACAAACAAAACTTGCACTTCAAGCAACCCATTTTAACAACAATCTAAACTAATCAAAACACACTACAACAACCTATCAATCAAAACAAAATGTATAAGAGTATAAAAAGAAGAAAACTACCTATAATGGTAACTCAAATCACTTATTAACTATATATACAAGAGAATGGAAAGAGTTTACCATGGTGGTGTGTCTCCCACCTAACACTTTTATTTATTGTCCTTAAGTTGGACTTATGGGGAGCTCCTCTCAAGGTGGCTTGTGCTTAAATTCTTCTTGAAACTCCCACCAATGCTTGGTTTTTCATTGTGCCCCAAGATTTCTCATGAGTTGCACCAAGTCTTGATGGAGTTCCTCACAAGCTTGTGGTTCCCAAAGTCAATCCTCTTCTTGTAATCCGGGATCCCACACTTTATTTTCACACCCGTCTTGAAGTTGATCATTATTAATCCTTCCGGGTGGCAAACAAGATGAACTCTCGATGAAATGCCCAACAATCCTCCTAGACCCATCTAGTTGAGCTCTATTCCAACCTTTATATTTTATCTTTGATGTATCAACCATAATGAGCCTCGATTTGCAACGCCAACCACGAAACATCTTTCTCTTACACTTCATCCCACAAAGCATCCTAAGTTGACCATCCGTTTCAAGCAAACTATACTCAAGTTGGACAATAAATCTAGTAGAAATAAATTTCATCCACTCAAATGAAGGGGTAGATGACAACCTAGGTAAAGAAGCTTCCAAGGATCTCGATGAAGCGTATTCAACTCCCGTCCTTCTATTTCTAAGGACTCCCACCTCTTCACAAGATTCCTCAAATGAAATCCTTTGTTCAACAATTCTATCTAAGCCTTTTCCCTTACTCAAATCATAATTGGGAGGATGAGAGAAATTTACCTCCACATTTCTTTCAATTTCACCATGAGAAGGTTATTCAAGTTCAAAGGATTCTTCACCACTAAGACTTGATGCTTGATTTTCATTGCCAAGGGAACTCAATTCTTGCTATATCCCATCCAATTCTTCATATGGGATATGCCTTGGAGGTTGTGCACATTCCTCCTTAACATCAAATTTGATCTTCTTGGAAGGATCTTCTTCGACTCTATGTTCCCATGGAGGTTCCGCATCTCCTAAGTCTTCAACCACTTCTTCCTTTTCTTCAACAATTATAGCTTCCTCTAATTGTTCCAATACAAAGCAACATTCCTTATTTTCCATCGGAATTCCCAATATCTCTTTCATGCTATGCTCTTCATTTGATTCTCCACATGTTGCCATGGGAGTTCTTTGAGTGTCCAAGCATTGGGAGGCTAATCGGTTTACTACCTCGGCCAAGGTGGCCATCAATTCTAGTACCTCCCCTTGCATTTCTCCTTGCCCTTGAAGTATGAGGACAATGGTTTCATCCATTGAGGATTAGGGTGGATAAGAAGATTCATTTTTTTGGAGAAAGGGTTCATAATAGGAAGTTGGTTCTTCTTGGTAGGGTTGTGGCGGTTCAACACTCTCCACTCTTTCTACTTCGTGTACAACACGCTTCATGGTTGCTTGAAATTGATCCAATGCTTCTTTGAGACGATCCCTTGACTCTTGTTCCACTTGGATAACTTGATTAGGATCATTTGGCTCTTGGATCGATGGACATGAATATTCCTCCATGGAAGGTTGTGGTGGAAGGTAGAATTCATCTTGTGGTTGAAAATTTTCATACATTGGAGGTGGTTCATTTTAGTAATAGTATGGAGTGGATGGCTCTTGGAAGTGGTGATGTTGGGATGGTGGTGGCTCTATATATGGTTCATATGACTCATATGGTTGTTGGAATGGTGGGTAAGGATTAGGGTCATATGGGGGTGGTTGGTGAAAAGGGGCTTGAGGGTTATGTTGAGAATATGGCTCATAGGCATATGGTGGTGGTTCTTGAAAATTAAAAGGGGATTCACCATAACGATTTGATTGGTAAGCATCATAGAATGGCTCTTGCTCATAGTGCGTTGGTAGGGGTTGTTGCCATGAAGATGGATCATATGCATGTGGCTCCTCCCACCTTTGAGTGTCCCATTCTTGATACACATCTTCATTGAAGCTTCCATTTCCTACAACATGGTAAGAACTAAACTCATAGCCAAAGTGAGAATTCATGATAAAAAGAGAAAATAAGAAACAAAGGTTAATAAGAGATAATAGAACGAAGTTCTAAAACTAGCAAAAACTAACAAGCACTCCAAAAATCAAGCTGTTCACAATATTCACATATATACAATAACCAATAACAAGCGCACATTTGCAACTCCCCAGCAACGGCGCCATTTTGATGAGAGGAATATTGATGGTATAGAATTTCACAAATGACTTCTCGTTGCAAGTATAGTTTCTAAACCAACAATAATACTTTCATACAAAAATTTGTTTGTCACAAGTACAAACCCCTAATTAAACTAATAAACTGAAGTATTCAAACCTCGGGTCGTTCTCCCTAGGAATTGCAATAAAGTGTTCTTGTTATTGGCTATGAAGTATGTTTGGGATTTTTGAGATAATAGACAAGAAGTATAAATGGCAAAGGAAATAAGCTAACAACTAACAAAGCTCTTGGCAAGGTACATGAGAACTAGAAGTTCTATCCTCATTATCCTCCTCAATTGTGATATCAATTGTCCATTATTTCCACTTAATCAACCTCTAACTATAGAGGAAGGTCAATTGGATGAATTAACTTGATTTATCAAGTCCTAGTCAATTCCTAAGGAAAGACTAGCTTTAGTGGAAGTCAAATCAATTAGCAACTTCTAATTATCAATCAACAAGAGAGTTTGATAACTCAAGTATCACCTGATAAACCACTATTTTATGGTTTATCTTGTGTTGAATTGAGTGGTTTTTATCACCTTTCTCCTACACCTGTTCATGTAATTAGCATGTTATACGTTTGCCTTCCTGATTTAATACTATGACTAAAAACTTGCTTCCAGAGCCTTTAATTTGTAGATTTTTTTTCCATCTCTATACCATTCGATGCCGTGATCTGTGTGTTAAGTGTTTCAGGCTTCATAGGGCAAGAATGGCTTGGAGAATGGAAAGGAAGCTTACAAAAATGGAAGGAACACGAAGAAACGATGGAGCTGACCAGCGAGACATGACGCGCACGCATGGCCGACGCGTGCACGTGATTTGGAACATTCCATAGCGATGTGCACGCGTGATTAGCGCAAAGGACAAATGACGCGTACGCATAACCAATGCGTACACGTGACAAGGAGTTTTTGCAAACAACGCGCACGCGTGACTGACGTGTACACGTGACATGCGCGACGTACAGCAGTTGCAGAAAAATGCTGGGGGCGATTTCGAGCCAATTTTAGATCCAGTTTTCGGCCCAGAAACATAGACTAGAGCCAGAAAACAGCAGGGACTCAAGACACATTCTCATTTTGCATAGTTTTAGTTTTAGTTTTGAATCTAGAGAGAGATTTCCACTTCTTCCTCTAGGTTTTTTTCACATTCATAGTTCTTAGAATTTTATTGCTTTTTGCTATTGATTTGGATATTGAGAAGAGTTGCTACCTCCGTTGAAGTTTCCATTATCCTAGTTTGTTTCCTTGTCCCTTACTCTTTCATATCCTTAATCCTTGTTCAGAGTTACAATTGGATTGCTTTTAGAATTTATTAATGCAAAGAACTATTTTTACTTTTAATTAATTTTCAGTTATTGTTTATCATGTCTCACTTTTATTCCTCTCTTAATTCCGTGAAAGTTATATTCATGATAATGGAGTAGACTCCAAACTTGACTTGGGGGTTGACTAAGAGGAGACTCTTGAGTTGGAATGCCCAAGGGATTAGTTAATTTGGAAGTTATTGGCTAATTCTCTATTTACTAACGCTAATCCTTCCCAAGAGAGAGGATTAGGACTTGCAAATAAGAGTTAGCTCAATCACTTGACTTTTCTTTATTTAGTAAGGGTTAACTAAGTGAAAATAACAACCTCTTGAAGCTACACTTGAGAAATTCCAACAAGGATAGAACTTCCAATTAATCTACCCCCGGTCAAGGCTTTTATTTGATTATATAAATTCTCAATCATTTATCTCTCTATTCTTCAACTCTTAAAAATCCTTGGAAAACCTTTGATCAATAAAATAGCACTCTTTTGTCAGCTCGTTGGGAGACGACCTGGGATTCATACTCCCAGTATTTTATTTCTAAATTTTGTGACAACTCTTTTAAATTTATACGCGGTATCTTCATTGGTTAAGAGCTATACTTGCAATGTTGTATTCTTTATGAACTCTTAATCGGTGATTTTCTGTACATCATCACCAATTACTCAACCTAAGCCAAGAGGAGAAAATTCTACTCTAGCATCCTTTCAAGCATTTAATCAAACACTTGGAAGGCATAAAAGGAAAGTAACATAAAATTGCAAGAAAAGTAAATCTACAATTACTAATAGCAAGAGATTAACAATTAACAAATCAAATCAACAATAAAGGAACATGAATCATAACTTGAATTATAAGAAAAATAGAAGAAACAAGAGTGCATCAACATAAAAGTAACGAATTACAAGAATTAAAGTACAAAACTAGAGAGAGGAAGAGTAGAGGAGCAAGAATTGATAAAGGAAAAGTAAATCAAAGCATGAATTAAACCTAGATCTAGAGAAGAATCAAACCTAATTCTAATCCTAATTCTCTCTCTAGAAACTAACTCTAAACTAAAACTAAACTAATTGGTAACTAACTAGTTCATTCCCCTTCAATTCTTGAGTTAAATAGCATCAGAAATGAGTTGGATTGGGCCCAAAATGCTTCAAAAATCCCTGGCCACGAGTTGCCTTTAGTGAGTCACATGCAGCTTCCCACGCATACGCGTACATCACGCGTACGTGTTCTTAAACGCCAGGAAACTATGGCAAATCTTATATCATTTTAAAGTCCCAGATGTTAGCTTTCCAATGCAACTGAAACCGCCTCATTTGGACCTCTGTAGCTCACGGTTTCCATAAACTTCCTTCGGCATACAGTGCTCCATCAATGGACTTGTGCCTGTCTAAAATCACTAACAGCCCTTGTTGTGGTGTAACATGATCCCGTAAGTACGAAAGAAAGAACAACCACGCCTCCTTTGTCTCGGCTTGAACAACTGCGAATGCAATGGGCAGAATGTTTGCATTGCCGTCTTGCGATATGGCCATCAGCAAAGTTCCACCGTATTTACCATATAGGTGGGTGCCATCAATAGAGATAAGTGGCCCACAATGCTTGAAGGCCTCAACACACAGTGGAAACGTCCAAAAGACCCGTTGAAACATCATAGTGTCGGTGGAGGTAGGCCACGGCTATGTCACTAGTTGCACCTAAGTACCTAAATGGACATACATTAGTCGGCTTTTTGCACACGACTGAATTATTTAATAGCGAATAAATAAACCAGAAATAAAACTTACCTGGCAAGTACATCTGCATAGCAAATAACTAACAAGGAAGCTCGTTGTATGACTCTTCCCAATCGCCATATATTCTAGCGATGACTATCTGTTTTGCAAGCCAAACCTTTCTGTACGACGCCTTGTAACCAAAGTGATTCTCCACACCTCCTTGTAGAACCCTGATGCTGATTGTTGGATCGGCCTTGACCATCATGAAAATGTGTTATGCAATCACTTTCAAATCCAACCTACGATGATCTTGCTCCATCGAAGTTTGCATGCAAGTATGAGGACTAGTGTATCTCCTAACCTCCCACCTTTCTTACTTTTGGCGATATGATATAAGTATGCTCCAATTACAACTGGGTCCGGACTGGATACATCTTGCATTGTACCTCCAATGGTCATTCTCTACTATTTTGTACTCCACAGCCCTCCTGATGGTGTACTGCTTAACTGCCAATATGACTTCTTCCTTGTTCCCAAATTGTTGTCCAACCTCAAACTCGTTGCTTTTGTCTTCTTCAGGGCCTCCTTGGGTAAACGACAAATCCGAAGTCATTGCATCGAGATTTAACCTAGTGAAATGATTCGGCCGGTCATATGGTTGAGAAATGGCAAGCTGTGTGAGAGCAATCTGTATGTCACCGAAGTAGCTCATCTCCTCTTCCTCGCTACCATCATCAGGGATTTCGGGTGGTTCTTAATCAGCATCATCTGCATCATCGGGGTTGACTTCATACTGCTCCATCATCGGATCTCTGATAGCAGAACCGTCATGACTTTCAACACTGTTATCCATTAAGTCAATGTTACGAACTTCAACATTAGACCCTTCTTGACTACCCTCAGGTGGCATATTCAGATCCACCATCTGTAACACCCTAACTATCAAAGCTCACGCTTCCGGCTGCGCAACTCTGATAGCTCGGACATTACGACGACACTTATACTATTTAATACTACAATATGAACCTGTTTAAAACTTTAATCCGCAAAACCGCTCCCAAGAATTACTTTCGTTCGATAACGTACATCCATTGATACCATACAACTTACAAAAACTCATAAAGAGTACATCCATATATATACATACATATATATAAATAATATTACAAACATTAACCAATACAATTCCTATCCCTCTTACAGAATAAATCAAGATAAAGGCGAGGGTACAAAAATAATAATCTAAAGCAACATAGAACATCTCAATAACAAAACAAACTCTTCGTGACTTCTGCGCCCATATCCTAAAAGGGGAAAAATTAGGGGGGTGAGAACATCATCCTCGAAAGGGTTCTCAGTAGAGGGTTTTTTGGGAATTACTGTAATAGGATACATGAAGATAAACCGTACCAGTGATTAATAACCGTCTTATGCCTCTTTTCAAAAACAACAGTTTACAATAAAAGTAAAGTCGGAAATCTTTTTCTTTGAAAGAGGAACCGTTCAATCCTTAAATCATCAAAAGCCTTTCAAAAAGGTTTATCTATACTGAACCAAAATAGCCTTTCATAGTTTTCCAAACCAGAAACATAAAACCAGAATCAACCTTCGGTCCATCTCAATTCAACCACGGCCCTAGGCCCAAACAATCCAATACAACAACCAATCACCACAAACCAACAGAGTCCCAGTTGCAAACACAGATAGGAAATTCAAGCACAAACAAACAGTTACAGCAAGTAGAACAAGTAGCAGGTAATCACAAGTAATCACATAGGCAAACCAAGTACAATATGCATACCCAAACAATGTCACATAGATGCATATGATGCATGCCTGTCCCTAGTGGCTGATGATATCATCTGTC
>NC_029776.3:52340222-52365641 GCF_000817695.3 Arachis duranensis | reverse complement strand
AAATCAAAGGCAGCTTCAAAGCACAGCCCCATACATTTTTGCAGCAGCATAACCAGCTCTAAATTACAACAAGCAATCTCAGTTACTAAACTCTAGGAACATTAATACCGTAAAGGCTTTAATACACGTATGGGACACTATCGTAGGGCTTTCAAAACATAAATACTTACTGAAACTAAGAAAGAACGGCTGAACCAACATTAACGGCCTCTGAATCGGTTGGGCGGTAGCCCCGGTAGTGATTCTGGCAACAACCGCATTACACCCGATGACCAGAACTGCAATAATCAGAATTTGAACCTATGTTACCAAGCCTCAGAGTCTTTAACCAAGCACAACAGAATACTGATTAAAAGGGCTTTTCGAAATGAACATGCTTACTGCAGCAAGGGACGAACTACACCGAGTAGCGGCGGTCCCGATGGTGGTTCTAGCAACACCCGTGTCACTCCCGGTGAGCGGAACAGTGGAAACAGTGATGCAGCCGCTCCGAATGGCAAGCAAGGCGATGAACGACACCAGCAGCGATGAATGGCGGTAGCTCCGGTGTGGGTTCGGCGGCAGCAACACACGATAACTCCTAGCACAACAGCCTCAGTATAACTCTCATGGCAGAGATGAATTTTAACGAATAAGGAAGCTGAATACAGTTTAGTGCTTACCAAACGACACCGCTTCAGAGGCGGTTTTCAGCGAACAGGCATGGCGGCGCGGCTCCAGACGACAGAGGCGACAGCAGCACCTTCCTCCACCCCGCGCGCGCGCTCTCGGTGCATGAGTCGCCAAGGACGGCGACGAAGGAGACCCTGGGCAGTGACAACGACGCGGCTCCAAGGTGGCAGCAGGAACCTCGAAGGCATTCAGACTCCACCACGATGGCGAGCTCGCGGCGGTCGCGACGGTGGCTTCTCCTTCCCAGTCCTGGGTCGCGCTCGTCACCCTTTCTCATGGCTCGTTTTGATCTATCACTCTTCCTCAGCCTGGTTCGGCGATGTCAGGACGCGTCGGCGGTGGTGGTTCCAGACCGGCAGTAGCGCGCGATGGAGGTGGCAGCAAAGGCTTCCCGGCGGTGTCTCCCTTTCGCGCGTCCTCTTCTTCCCGATCTCCCAGTTCCTCTCGGATCCCTTCTTCTCTGCCTTCACCATTTCTTTCTTTCTTTCTTCGTACCGTATGTAAGTTAGGAAGGAGAAACAAGGGTGGCTGCTGGGATGAGAGGGGAAACGGGTACTGGGTCAGGGTTTTAGGGTTAGGGTTTTTGAATAAAATTAGGATAAGGGTCAAATTGGTAATTTCAAATAAAAATTGGAAATAATTTTAGTCCATATCATATAAAATCCTTATTATTTCATAACTATCAACTTTATAATTTAAATATAGGAAATAATCCAATAATTATAAAATTTGATAATAATCATAACTCATCTCAAGTCTAATAAATCAAAACTTGTCTTAATTACCTTTAATAAAATAATTTCTGAAATTAAGACTATAAATAACTATATGATTTGAGACTTACTCATAAAAAGACTTTTCAAAGGTTTTGGGTCTTACATTCTACCCACCTTATAAAAATTTTCGCCCTCGAAAATTGATACGAAACGAAAGAAATTTCATCACAGTTCGCCCTTGAACACATTTAAGGAAGAAGCAAAAATATCTCGACATATAAACATATATATGGTTTTCAAATACTTGGATGATCATATGCATAAAGATACAAAGGTAGGAGTGTGATTGCAAAGCAAACGTTACAAGATAGACTCAATACACAAGGTCATATGATCTCAAGGCTTTACAAACACTTGAGGTGCCAAAATAGGGTGCAAATCAAGATAGGCGTTCACAAGGCAAAGTGGTAATAAATGTGGTAAAAGGCTGCAAGGCATGTTGGTATTTAAACAGCGGCATAACGTTCGCTGAAAAATCTTGTTCCCACTTCAGAACTTCAATTTCCTAACTCCACCAATCATATTACAACCTCATAGCCAATCATAAGCCTAACAACCGCAAATCCATTCACAAGGAACGGAACACCCACAACTCATAACGTTTTACGCCTACCGCTTTACCCATCATACACACATATCACATCTTAAAGAACTAACGCATCGCGTTACTACATCTATAAGTCACACGTGATATCAAAATAATTCTCGAGTCTACTCAGAAGGATACAAGATTTAGAAAGGAAAGTCAAATGTCAAGGATAGCAATAATAGATTTGAGAGGATGTATCCAATCCCAGATGACCAAGGATACTCAAGCAATGAAGTTTGCTAGACACAATTCAATTGACAACCTCAAAGATGACCCTTGAATCAAAGAAATCCAATAGGATCAATAAGAAGAAAACCAGTGCATCAGTTTGAAACAAACTCAAGCTAAGTCAAGGAAGCATGATGTTTACAGAAGAAAATATTTCAAACCCAAGATAAAACTCACAGAACTCAAGAGCATGATTAAAAATATTTCCGAATGCATTGTTCACAAAAGAATCGAAAACTTGCGGAAAAATCACTTCGCAATTTAAAAGAAAAGTTAAGCAACAAACATTCTCCAAGAGAATAACAAAAGCAATAATGTGGCTTTGCTGTAATACAATTTTATATTGAAACAGATCATGCAGAATTTTAAAAACAAGGTGCACACAAGTTTGGCTAAAGGCTAAAATATTTCCTCAAATAATTTAGAAGGATAATTAGGTGCACAACTTAATCAAAAGCCATCATGAAGCTCGGAAGAGAAATCAAATGCTTGTTCGAAAATTCCCAAAGTCCATATTCAAACAAGCGTGTATAAAAGTTTCAGCAAGGACGAAGGAGAAAGTTAAACTTTACTTGGAAGAGAAAATCTGAGGTAAAATTTTGCTTATAAATTGGTAAGGAAACAAGTGGTGCATTACAAACAAACCGGTTTCCAATAAACAAGAAAGCTTTCAAAACTTCATTTAAAATAGCGCATGTCAACTTCAAAACAATTTTGTCAAAAATTGAACAATGGTTCCAATCTCAATCAAATGACAGAAAATAAATTCTGTTTAATATTTCTTCAAAGAGAATTCAAAACTTCCTTAAAAGCTCAAAACAAGACTCCAAAAGTGTTCTTGAAATCACCATCTTAGAAGAACATTCAAGGAGATTAGAATGTACTTAAAAGGAGTCAAGCCGTAAAAGAATGAATCTTAAATCAAAATAGTTAAAACAAGATCCACTAGGCGTGAGACATCAAACCAGCTTTCACTTGATTCAAAAGAATACGAAAATCATAGGAAAAGACAACTCAATCATTAGTAACTCCTCAAGGATAAATCTTTGACTAAAAACTCTGTTAGAGACAATGAGAAAATAAACGATGCACTAATTTGAAATGAATCAAAATGATTCACATAAGGATGAAATTTACAAGAGAAGGAGAACCAAAACCAATGGTAATGTTCACAAGGTGTAAAAGGTTAGTTAAAAACAAAGTCAAACATGGCGTTCATGGAGATAGAAAGCTATGAGTCCAACATTCTCAAAGAACAACAATGGCATAAACCATATAGCATGATAAATCAAACTCAATTCAAAATAAGTTAAGTAAGGCTTATCAAACGAAACTCAACCAGGATAAAGGTGAAAAAGCTTTCCTTCCCAAAATTTTGAAAAATATCCAAATACGTAATCAAATGAAGATGTGCATTGGAACTATAGTAAAATTTCTAGAAAGTCAATTTGTAATTTAAAGTAAATGCAGTTCCATAAACTAGTAAAAGCACAAGCGACGTATTGGAAATAAATAGTTGTTAAACTGTATAAAAAAAATCTTCAAAGTTTCATATATAGATAGGTATGTATCTATTCAATAGCAATTTTCATAAAAATCTCAAAACTGGCTGTAATCACTGTTAAATAAGAGAAAAATCGAATCAACAATTTCTCTAAGAATGGACTCGAACAGGGACTTAAAGGGCACAGCGCATCAAGACAGTTTAAAGGTACATCAAAGAACACATGAATCAAGGAGAAGAATTTAAACAGAGAAAGATAGATACAACAAGGATCTCAAACAAGCATATGCACTTAGGATCAGACAAGAATACATATGAATAAAAGAATAGAGTGGAAATATCAAACTACTTTTCAAGAGGAGTAGCAAACAAGAACTTCAAGTTAAGATACGAAAGAACAGGTCGACTCGAACAAAATTCAAGACGCACAACTGAATAGCCTCGAGAAATAGTTTCCAACGTTCCCAAAACCCGCGATTCGCTTTACTCGAAACTCGTATATCGCCTATGATACCCCATCAGTGCTCTCATGTACATAATTCACTAGTATTAAGCCGGCCAAACTTAATACCAAGAATTATGCAATGCAAGACTAACAGCGTTAATCAATAGACCGCCATGTGCATAAAGCTCTAATTCTCGTCATTCGACAAGACCTAATACATGACAAGCGCTCAGAGTATGCAATTGAAGCACAGTCAGTCCATTCCTCAGGTTCTACAGGAAAGACCGCTCTGATACCATAATGTAACACCCTAACTACCAAAGCTCACACTTCCGGCTGCGCAACTCTGATAGCTCGGACATTACGACGACACTTATACTATTTAATACTAAAATATGAGCCACTTTAAAACTTTAATCCGCAAAACCACTCCCAAGAATTACTTTTGTTCGATAACGTATATCCATTGATACCATACAACTTACAAAAACTCATAAAGAGTACATCCATATATATACATACATATATATAAATAATATTACAAACATTAACCAATACAATTCCTATCCCTCTTACAGAATAAATCAAGATAAAGGCGAGGGTACAAAAATAATAATCTAAAGCAACACAGAACATCTCAATAACAAAACAAAATCTTCGTGACTTCTGCGCCCATATCCTGAAAAGGGAAAAATGTAGGGGGTGAGAACATCATCCTCGAAAGGGTTCTCAGTAGAGGGTTTTTGGGAATTATTGTAATAGGATACATGAAGATAAACCATACCAGTGATTAATAACCGTCTTATGCCTCTTTTCAAAAACAACAGTTTACAATAAAAGTAAAGTCGAAAATATTTTTCTTTGAAAGAGGAACCGTTCAATCCTTAAATCATCAAAAGCCTTTCAAAAAGGTTTATCTATACTGAACCAAAATAGCCTTTCATAGTTTTCTAAACCAGAAACATAAAACCGGAATCAACCTTTGGTCCATCTCAATTCAACCACGGCCCTAGGCCCAAACAATCCAATACAACAACCAATCACCACAAACCAATAGAGTCCCAGTTGCAAACACAGATAGGAAGTTCAAGCACAAACAAACAGTTAAAGCAAGTAGAACAAGTAGCAGGTAATCACAACTTGATCATAATCATGATCCATACCCATCACCTTCACTGGTGAATATTTACGGGGGCGAGCTCATCCGGGACTTTCACAGTGCCCGGCCACACTTACGACATAGGGTCAAAAGAGCTTCGAGTCTCAACCTGGAGCACGTGGTGGTTAGCCACTGCTTTCTCCCAGGGAAACTCTTATCTCCAATAGTGGAAGTGCAACATTCACATTTATCAATGATCCATCATACACATGCATTCGATCTCATCCATGGATCAACATCCATCTCAGCTATCCGGCTCACGGTTCAATCCAAAAGCAGCCAATATTCATATCCTACACAGCCATTCTGACTCACGGTTTAATCCAGAACCAACCAATATTTATAATCATACACAGCCATTCCGACTCACAACAAAACAGCACTTCCACATTCAACATCATCAATAATAAAATCGGCATTTAACCCATAAATCACTTTTTCTCAAATCGTTTCACTTTGAAACCGAGTTTCAACTCTTTTCAGCCTTAGCTTTAGAAATCTCGTTTCTCAAATCATCTCAGGCTCATAAGCCAAATTTACTCAGGGTGAGTTCCCTTTTTAAAACAAAGTCACTCTCGGGATTCTCTTTCCAAAACTTCCGAAACCATGGCAAGTTAAGGATTTATTTCAAAGCATTCAAAATCACCCATCCAACAATGGGATTTTATAACAAAAGTTTCTCGGCAGAGTCCCAAGTCTTTAGGGAAGGTCAACTTATATAAATTCCTTAAAATTTGTTGAAACTCTTGAAATCATAGATTCTCGGTTCAAGTAAATAAAAACTGAATTTATTATGAAACCGATCATACAAAATCACAAGTTCCAACCCGGTCCAAAAATCAACTCATTTGAAACGGAACCGGTTCATTTGAATCAAACCGCTTTCAGATTTCTTTTTGGACCCCATTTTTCTAACTCTTTCAAAATGCCTCAAACTTGATTACTCAATCAAAAGTCTAGGTTCCTTTAAAAATCACTAAAAACTCCTTTTTATATTGAAATCAATATTAGAGCATCATTCTTTCCTTCAGTGATTCAAACGGTAAAAATAGTTGAGTTCTAAATAAGCCGAACTCAACGTATAAGGTTCATCAAATAAATTAAGCTTGAAAACATAAATATCCTCTTAATAAGTCAAATAATACAATTTCTTAAATGCAACCCGTTTTAAATAACCTTTCAAACAAGACTAAGATTTTATAGAAATTTCGGCAGCACCTCCCCTAAAACTTGGACTTTTGCCACCCGGTTCGGGACCCAACTAAACCGTTCCTCATTCCTTTTCAACAACACAAAACCAGAAATCAATTCAAAGCATGCTAAATCCAACAATCGCCTCAGTGGCGTATCTCAAGGATACTATTTTAAAATTAACTCAAATCAAATCAATCCTCAGTGGATTAAACTCAGATTTCAAATCTTTAAAGAATCAACTTCAAAACATTACATTTCACAAAGCCGCACAACAATTCAGTCAAACCAACATCCATAATCATTCGAGTCAATCAAATAATACATAAGGTAGATACAATCACCAAATACACAATATCTCACATTAGTATCCATATGTAATAATTCCAATACATAAAACATAGTTTTTGGAAAGCGCCCCTACCTCAAAACGCAAATCCATAACCCAAACGCCTCATAAGTTCTTTTTGCCTCACCTCAAAATCAAAGGCAGCTTCAAAGCACAGCCCCATACATTTTTGCAGCAGCATAACCAGCTCTAAATTACAACAAGCAATCTCAGTTACTAAACTCTAGGAACATTAATACCGTAAAGGCTTTAATACACGTACGAGACACTATCGGAGGATTTTCGAAACATAAATACTTACTGAAACTAAGAAAGAACGGCTGAACCAACATCAACGGCCTCTGAACCGGTTGGGCGGTAGCCCCGGCAGTGATTCTGGCAACAACCGCATTACACTCGATGACCAGAACGGCAACAATAAGAATTTGAACCTATGTTACCAAGCCTCAGAGTCTTTAACCAAGCACAACAGAATACTGATTAAAAGGGCTTTTCGAAATGAACATGCTTACTGCAGCAAGGGACGAACTACACCGAGTAGCGGCGGTCCCGATGGTGGTTCTAGCAACACCCGTGTCACTCCCGGTGAGCGGAACAGTGGAAACAGCGATGCAGCCGCTCCGAATGGCAAGCAAGGCGACGAACGACACCAGCAGCGATGAATGGCAGTAGCTCCAGTGTGGGTCCGGCTGCAGCAACACACGATAACTCCTAGCACAACAGCCTCAGTATAACTCTCATAGCAGAGATGAATTTTAACGAATAAGGAAGCTGAATACAGTTTAGTGCTTACCAAACAACACCGCTTCAGTGGCGGTTTCCGGCAAACAGGTATGGCGGCGCGGCTCCTGAGGACAGAGGCGACATCAGCACCTTCCTCCACCTCGTGCGCGCGCTTTCGGTGCATGAGTCGCCAAGGACGGCGACGAAGGAGACCCTGGGCAGTGACAACGACGCGGCTCCAAGGTGGCGGCAGGAACCTCGAAGGCGTTCAGACTCCACCACGATGGCGAGCTCGCGGCGGTCGCGACGGTGGCTTCTCCTTCCCAGTCCTGGGTCGCGCTCGTCACCCTTTCTCATGGCTCGTTTTGATCTATCACTCTTCCTCAGCCTGGTTCGGCGACGTCAGGACGCGTCGGCGGTGGTGGTTCCAGACCGGCAGTAGCGCGCGATAGAGGTGGCAGCAAAGGCTTCCCCGCGGTGTCTCCCTTTCGTGCATCCTCTTCTTCCCGATCTCCCAGTTCCTCTCGGATCCCTTCCTCTCTGCCTTCACCATTTCTTTCTTTCTTTCTTCGTACCGTATGTAAGTTGGGAAGGAGAAACAAGGGTGGCTGCTGGGATGAGAGGGTAAACGGGTACTGGGTCAGGGTTTTAGGGTTAGGGTTTTTGAATAAAATTAGGATAAGGGTCAAATTGGTAATTTCAAATAAAAATTGGAAATAATATAGTAATTGAAATCCAAACTAAATCCAACACTAATTGTATATAGAAAATACTATTTGATCATCAATTTTTTACAAATTACTTTCAATAAAATGCCCAAATCAAATAATTAGAAATAATATACTTAATTTCTCTATTTTCCAAAATAGCAGTACTAATATTTAAAATATTAGTTACTTAGTCCAAAACATATAAAATCCTTATTATTTCACAACTATCATTTAGTCCATATCATATAAAATCCTTATTATTTCATAACTATCAACTTTATAATTTAAATATAGGAAATAATCCAATAATTATAAAATTTGATAATAATCATAACTCATCTCAAGTCTAATAAATCAAAACTTGTCTTAATTACCTTTAATAAAATAATTTCTGAAATTAAGACTATAAATAACTATATGATTTGAGACTTACTCATAAAAAGACTTTCAAAGGTTTTGGGTCTTACAGCATCGTCCTTCTGATAGTTCATCTAACAATGCCACCCGTCGGACTATCCTCGACAGTATTTGCAGATGATCCTCGGTCACCAAAGTCAACAAGAAACACGTATAATTCCAACAGAAGAATATTGGTCCATCGATTGTGCCACGACCTTAGCCGTACATCCTCGTCGTCACGCAACCGGTACCTAATTCAAAACAATAGAAATATCGCTCAAAACGATGGTCTGTTAAACATACTAGTAACAGAGACAAAGACAAATATAAAAGTAACAGAGACAAAGACAATACAACTGTAATATACCTTTTATAAAATAAATTACCATCTATTTCGGTCGGATATCTGTAGTAATTTTTTTTACCCTTTTAGATTCTTGCTGTTCAACGGAATACAATATCAAATTCTTCAAAGCTGTTAAACTGTTGACTTCCGGTGTCATATACGTAATTATCGGCTGGCCCGATCTTAAGACAATTGAACCTTCTTCATCATACACTATTTCACCATCGTAATGAATGGGTAGCAATGGATTTTCTGACATCGTAGCGATAACATGTTAGTGAGGAAGAAAGTAATTAGAGAAGTTGTGGCTACTTGATCTCTAATAGGCCTGCTTTTATCTCTGAATTCATGATAAAGTTCGCTCAGGGGGTGGCGAACTTGCTGTTAATCCCAAAAAAAATGTATTTCCAAAATTAAAGCTGGAAAATTATTTTAAAGGAAATATTTATTTATTTTATTTTATAAATAAAAAAATCCCAATAAATGATTATTTTAAAAATAGTTTATAAATAAATTATTTTGTGATTGAATTTTTAGTTTTAAGTGTCTATTTTATAAAAATATGATAAAAAATAGTAATATTATGAGAGAAGTCATTTTTTAACTTCTCTATAAGCTCTTAAATAGCTTCTTAAAAAGCTACAATTTAGTTTTGAAAATTGTACGAGACATTAATACTACTACGGGTGTGTTTGGAAAATGTGTTGGGGAGAAAAGAAGTGCGTTTGAGCTTCTTGAAAGTTTCACTTTTATGTTTGGCAATTTTTGTCTTTCTTAACGCAGAAATGATTCTGCCTTTGAACGCACATTCAGGAGAAGCAAACATGTAACACCCTAACCTTTAGCACGTCATGATCGTACCAAAAGTAAGGAGTTACTAACCTGTTCTCCTTATTTACTATTTAATATTGAGCCTTTAGGTCGATATCGCGTTTTAGTTTATAAGAAAATACCAAAAAATTATTTGTAGTAATTAAAATCACACAATTATTAATAACAATAAATGCTATACAAATGAATTCAATATAAAACTCAAATACAATACCTATCCCTTTGGATACAATAAAACTTAAAGCAACAAGGGCAAGGGAACTCTATAAAAATAACAGGAATCACAAGTAAATCTACTAGTCGTCTGCATCTTCTAACTGAATCTTCGAACCTGTGTCACTGAAAGAGTGGAAGATTTTGGGGTGAGAACAAACCACACGTTCTCAGTAGGGAATGGGAATGCCGTAAAAGTAATGAAATAAATTACAAATAATTAACTTTACTCAATAAAACTATATTTTTATCAAACCTTTCGAAAATACTTTTTACTATTACTTTATATAATTAATTACCTCCTTTAAAATTCCGAACTCAAGACAAATCTCAATCACAACCTCAGTTCTTATTCACCTCAATACACAAACCAATAGCACAAGAAACAGATCAGTACACAAACAAATAGCAATAAGACAAATAGCACAATCACAAAGAGACAAGATAAGCAAACACAATCAAACGCAAATGTGCAAACAACATGATGCATGTCTATTCCTAATGCAGGCCATGAGCTCATGTGTCGGTTGCCTACCCGCTCCCGACATTACCCGGGCACAAGTCCCAGATATGGCTTTCCAGATGCATCAGTGTGCTTATAAGTCGTACGGCTAGGCCGCATCAGTGTGACTTTCCAAATCAATAAGCGTACATCTGGAAAACAGTTCTTAGTGTGTGGGCATCCCCACTTTACATTTGGCACTAAGGCCCAAACAATGTCACATCTGCTCTCCTGTGGCAGACGCTTCATTAATTAATATATTCCTTTAATCTTTGTTCTCTGCTCTCCTGTGACAGAGATTCCTTTTCTTAAAAAAACAAACTCAAAACAACACTTAGAACAAAATCTCTCCTTAAAAAATTGGATTTAAAACATTATGTTTTTCTTAATAAATCTAGTTTAAAAATAGAATACACCTTTTCTCAACTAAATAAATCCCAAATAATTTAATTTTCCAAAACCAAATCTTTTAAAATAACTTTTCAAATAAAACCTCAGATTTTTATAAAATTTCGGCAGCACTTCCCCTAAAACTCGGGATTAGCCACCCTTTTTCGGGCCCCAACTGAACCATTTTCAACCTCTTTTAAATCGGGAAATCAAATACATATTCATCAAATTCAGTCACAAACACAACTCAAACTCATCATTCAGTCATTTCAAACAGTCATAAATTATTTACAAATACCCCCTAGACTTTCATGGCATTCATAGTTTAAAAACAGTTAATTTCAAAACAAAATCCCCTACCTTCGTATGAAATCAAAATCAACGAAAGCTCCGGAAAAACTTTCTGACCGAACTGTTGAAGAGGAAAGCGTTAGAAATCATCTGTGCCTCCTAGAACTCCAGTTGACCGAACTCAAGGGGAAGAGGAGCTATGCCACCGTCAACTTCCACCGATCTAAAGTGACGTCAATACGTAGAGGAGGAGGATACGAACACTTTTACCGGATTATATTTTTTATCGGAGTTACGGATCTCAAGAAAATTGGAGTTGAAAGTCACGGTTCCATAGAAAAGTCTTGGTTGCTCTCTCTTGGTCCTTTCTTTTCTTTTTCTTGTATGATTTGGTGATGAGGGAAGAGAAAATGGAGAAGATTAAGACTGATGGTGATGATTAGCTTTTATAAGGTAGATTAGGTGTCATTAGAAGATGGATATATATATATATATATATATATATAGACGATGAAGAAGAAGAATTCGATGATGATAATGTTAGTAATAATAATAAAAAATTTAATTTAATTACTTTTAAGAGAATAACTTTCTTTAAATAAAATAATAAATTATTGTTTAATTTTTTTAAAAAATTTGGAATGTTATATCCCACCCACCTTACAAAAATTTTTGTCTTCAAAAA
The DNA here is from genome assembly GCF_000817695.3 of Arachis duranensis. Classification (NCBI taxonomy): domain Eukaryota; kingdom Viridiplantae; phylum Streptophyta; class Magnoliopsida; order Fabales; family Fabaceae; genus Arachis; species Arachis duranensis. The sequence goes on along the minus strand of NC_029776.3, from coordinate 52,353,638 downwards.
TTGTTACAAAACAAAAAATATTTTATATTACTTCATTTTTTTTAAACACATTTAAAGAAGAAGCAAAAATATCTCAGTATATATATATATATACAACTTTTAAATACTTTGATAGTCATACGGCATAAAAATACAAGGGTAAAAGTGTGGTTGCAAGCAAAAGTAACAAGGGAGGTTCGATGCAAAAGATAATATGGTTTAATCATGTTATGGTAAGGCAAGACAACGAAAGGTTATAAAACATGCATGGGGTTAAAATGACGTGCTTAATGTCCACACTCTAATCTAATCTCAAGTCACTCAGAAAGATACAATACCTTAGAGAAAGGACAAGCAACTCGGATGAGGTTCACAAAGATTTCAATGATTCACTTTGATGTATTAAACAAGTCCAAATTACATCAAAGAATATACGAGTCAAGAAGAGGAGTTTAAACAATACAAGGCAAATATCCAAGAAATTTAAGAAGACATATGCAGTCAGGATCAAATGAGAAAGCATATGAATAAGGAAATAGGGTTGGAGAATAATCAGTTAACTCTCATCAAGAAAGAAATCTCAAACTAGAACCTCAAGGCAAACCATGAAAGAACAGATTCGTAACCGAGTAGAATCAAGAAATTAACTCCCAACGTTCCCAAAACCCACGATTCACGTTACGTATTACTTCTATCTCGTCTATAATAATCCATTAGTGTTTCCATATACATGAATCATTCGTATTAAGTTGGCCAGACCCAATACCATGAGAGATGCAATGGTCGACTAACAGCATTAATCGATAGACAATCATGCATTTGAAACTCAAACTCTTGTCAGTGGGACAAGTCCTACTGCATGACAGACACTCAGAGTATGCAGTAAAGCATAGTCAGTCTATTCCAAAGGCTCTAACAGGAACGAACTGCTCTGATACCATACTGTAACACCCTAACCTTTAGCACGTCATGATCGTACAAAAAGTAAGGAGTTACTAACCTGTTCTCCTTATTTACTATTTAATATTGAGCCTTTAGGTCGATATCGCGTTTCAGTTTATAAGAAAATACCAGAAAATTATTTGTAGTAATTAAAATCACACAATTATTAATAATAATAAATGCTATACAAATGAATTCAATATAAAGCTCAAATACAATACCTATCCCTCTGGATACAATAAAACTTAAAGCAACAAGGGCGAGGGAACTCTATAAAAATAACAGGAATCACAACTAAATCTACTAGTCGTCTGCATCTTCTAACTGAATCTTCGAACCTGTGTCACTGAAAGGGTGGAAGATTTTGGGGTGAGAACAAACCACACGTTCTCAGTAGGGAATAGGAATGTCGTAAAAGTAATGAAATAAATTGCAAATAATTAACTTTACTCAATAAAACTATATTTTTATCATACCTTTCAAAAATACTTTTTACTATTACTTTATATAATTAATTACCTCCTTTAAAATTCTGAACTCAAGACAAATCTCAATCACAACCTCAGTTCTTATTCACCTCAATACACAAACCAATAGCACAAGAAACAGATTAGCACACAAACAAATAGCAATAAGACAAATAGCACAATCACAAAGAGACAAGATAAGCAAACACAATCAAACGCAAATGTGCAAACAACATGATGCATGTCTATTCCTAATGCACGCCATGAGCTCATGTGTCGGTTGCCTACCCGCTCCCGATATTACCCGGGCTCAAGTCCTAGATATGGCTTTCCAGATGCATCAGTGTGCTTATAAATCGTACGGCTAGGCCGCATCAGTGTGACTTTCCAAATCAATAAGCGTACATCTGGAAAACAGTTCTCAGTGTGTGGGCGTTTCCACTTTACATTTGGCACTAAGGCCCAAACAATGTCACATCTGCTCTCCTGTGGCAGACGCTTCATTAATTAATATATTCCTTTAATCTTTGTTCTCTGCTCTCCTGTGGCAGAGATTCCTTTTCTTAAAAAAACAAACTCAAAACTACACTTAGAACAAAATCTCTCCTTAAAAAATTGGATTTAAAACATTATGTTTTTCTTAATAAATCTAGTTTAAAAATAGAATACACATTTTCTCAACTAAATAAATCCCAAATAATTTAATTTTCCAAAACCAAATCTTTTAAAATAACTTTTCAAAAAAAACCTTAGATTTTTATAAAATTTCGGCAGCACTTCCCCTAAAACTCGGGATTAGCCACCCTTTTTCGGGTCCCAAGTGAACCATTTTCAACCTCTTTTCAATCGAGAAATCAAATATATATTCATCAAATTCAGTCACACACTCAACTCAAACTCATCATTCAGTCATTTCAAACAGTCATAAATTATTTACAAATACCCCCTAAACTTCTATGGCATTCATAGTTTAAAAACAGTTAATTTCAAAACAAAATCCCCTACCTCCGTATGAAATCAAAATTAACGAAAGTTCCGGAGAAACTTTTTGACCGAACTGCTGAAAAGGAAAGCGTCAGAAATCATCTGTACCTCCTAGAACTCCAGTTGGCTGAACTCAAGGGGAAGAGGAGCTATGTCACCATCAACTTCCACCGATCAAAAGTGACGTCAATACGTAGAGGAGGAGGATACGAACAACTTTTATCGGATTAGATTTTTTATTGGAGTTACTGATCTCAAGAAAATTGGAGTTGAAAGTCACAGTTCCGTAGAAAAGTCTTGGTAGCTCTCTCTCGGTCCTTTCTTTTCTTTTTCTTGTATGATTCGGTGATGAGGGAAGAGAAAATGGAAAAGATTAAGACTGATGGTGATGATTAGCTTTTATAAGGTAGGTTAGGTGTCATTAGAAGATGGATATATATATACATATGTCATTACCATACATATATAAACTCAAATTATCATAAAAATTAATTTAATTACTTTTAAGAGAATAATTTTTTTAAATAAAATAATAAATCATTGTTTAATTTTTTTAAAAAATTTGGGATGTTATAAAATATTTGTAGTTTCTGTGTTTCACATTTATGGTTGTTGAAAATTAGGTGAAAATTTTATTTCTTTTTTACCAACCATACTCTTCATTTTCTTCTATAAAAAGGATACCAATAACTATTCTTCACAGTAGTTTTTTGTAGTTCTTCCTGTTTCTTCATAGTTCTTAGTTACAACTTTTTTTTTATCAAAATTGTTCAGATTTGTTTCAATTACTAGCAAATTGAATATTTTTATTTTTTATTATTTTTAGTACTCATTTTTATATTTTAATTTTTATGATTTTTTATTGTATTTTTTATTTATATTTTTTATTATATTTTTTTATTTATATGATAAATATTTTTATATTATTTGTATAGTGCTCTTTTATTCATATGGCAAATGTTGTTGACTTTTTTATGATATTTTTATTATTTTTTGTTCATATAAATTCTTTTTTATCCTTTCTTGCATTGTATTTATGTTGTATATGAACTTTTTTATTTTTTATTTAATTTTATTGTATTTTTTTGTCCATATGATATATGTTGTTGGTTTTATGAAACTTTTATTATTTTTTTCTGTATGATTTTTTTATTCTTTGATGTACTTTATTTTTATTTTGTATTAATTTTTTAATTTATTTTGACTTTATAAAATTTGTAATTGTAATTATTATATAATATGTTTATTATCAAAATTTTGTATAATATAAATTATGATCCTATAAAAAAAAGACAAAATAAATAAAAAATTAATTATAAGTAACAATAGAGTCATAAATAATAAAAATTTATAGTCCAAAATAATACTAAATTAAAGAGTATTGACAATACTAGAAAAATTATAGAATATTTTCTTTTTGTTTGACATTATAAAATTTATAATACTCTCTTTCATATTTTTTTATTGTATTTATTTTGTTTATATGATAAATATTTTTATATTATTTTTGTTAGTCTTCTGATTTTGCATGTATATAAAAAAATTATTTATATTGATATCTATTTAAGTAATTTTTCATCTAAATGTGATTTTGAGTAGTATAATCCAAACAATATTTATTTTACTATAATCAATTTTGATATAAAGATTGCCAAACATAAATCAGGTTAACCCAAACTTACTTTTCATCAAAATCAATTTTACAAAATCAATTTTTTGCAAACTCCCGTTTGCAAATTGAAATCCAAACACACACTACTTTTCATAAGTCAAAAGCTCAAAAAAATTACTTTTAAAACTTTCCAAACGGACTCTAAAATCAGCTCAAGTTTTTTGAACTTATCTAATGTATCATAAATGTAATAAAATTTAAGAAATTGAACCATCAAACTCTCATTTTAACTTAAGTTGTTATCGGAAAAACTTACTTAGCAAAAAAAAAAAATGACTGGAAACTATCTCTTGCAAAAATGACTCCGTTATCCCAAGTAAGAAACATTTTTAAAGGGTATAATTTCACTTAAGATCTCTGTTTTATTAGTGGGTTTGCTGTATAAAAACTTATACCAAAACTTGCATACCTCATGGTTTCAACAAAAACTAAGACTAATACTACTTGTGGTGATGCCGTGATAGAAAGGGTTTGTAAACATCTAGTATTAATTTGTTTGTATCCTGCTTATAGGTCTGCTATGACTGGAGTAGAAGGGTAGAAAATTATAATCCTGCTACAGCAAAGAAGCATCAAGAAGCATGAATATCTTTGTAATCCATATCGCTAAGCCAAAATCTCTAACAACTACTTCAAGAGGCTGATACGGGTTTTACAAACTTAATCCACCGACAAATGCATCGAGTCGCATCAAGTAATAACTCATGGTGAGTGAGGTCAATTCCATGAGGATTGATAGATCAAGCAACTTTAATCAATTGGCCATTCTAGTTAAACAAATCAAATTCAATGTGGTTTAAGCAACGAGCTACGTATCTTGACAGTGAAGTAGATGACTGGAAAGTAAAAAGCAAAGAAATAAAAGACTAAAATTAGAGAGTGGAAAAGTAAATAACTGGAAATTTAAAGTGCAATAAAATAAATTGCAACAATATAAATGTTGAAAGAATAAATGGCAAGAAAAGTAAATTGCTCGAATGTAAAGGAAGTAATGAAAAGATCATTAACTAGAAAGCAGTTGATCAAGAAGAGGAAAGGATATAATAGGGCAGAATCATTGGGGTATAGAGATATTGAAGTCTCTGGATCAAATTACTTTTCATCTCATCTTCAATCATGCAATTCATTGATCTCTTGACAAATCAAAAGTGATTGAATCTCAATTCCTTGGTGATTCAATCTCTCTTAACTTGATCAATTGCCAATTGTTTGATCTAATTGCTCATGTGAAGAGATGAAGATTTGTCTTTGATTTAGAGCCACACAATTCCATAAATCCAAAAGTGGGTTGATTAAATGTCATAATATCAATCCCAAACCCATATTTACACAATTATAAGAAAGAACTTCAAGCACTAATTCTATGATTCCTTTCCGAAGGTTCACATAGAATCCATGTTAGACTCAAATTCTTTTCCAAGACATTTGAATCCTTGAAATGAAGAACGAAGATTCTTTCTAGAAAATCAAATGAAAGATGAAGAGAAGAAGAAGATAAAATCACACTTGATCCATCAAATTTCAATAGAGCTCCTTACCCCGATGAAGAGAAGTTAGCTACTTATAGTTTACAAAGAAAAGTACAAAAGTGATAGTGATACAAAGTAAAATATAAAAGTAGAGTAAAAGTAAAGTGTCAATACAAAGTAAAATATAAAAGTAGAGTAAAAGTAAAGTGTCAAAAGTCCCCAATGAAGTGTTTTCCTTGGGTCTATATACTACTCCTTCTTGTAAATGAAAATTCAAATTAAACTCAAATTACAATTGAAATTCCATTTCTAACTAACTCATAATGGGCCCAGCTTGTTGAGTGAAGAAGGGGTTGGGTGGCGTGTCGTGCAAGTTCCACTTTCATGACACGCCCAAGTCGTGTAAGTTTTCGATTTCTCTGAATTCTTTGCCCAGCGTGCCACGCCAATCACACACTCAGGTTAAGAGTTGGCGTGCCACTTCATAGTGCACGCCAATGGCATGCCCACGATGAGCTTCTGGAGAAAGGACCCGGCATGCCACGCATAAATACACGCCCAACGCATGCCCAAGTTTGCCATTTGGAAGTGCTGCCTGGTGTGCGACGCTCTACACAAGCCCGTGGGCATGCTAGTGCTAAAGAGTTAGTGTGCCACTTGAGAAGGCACACCCAACTTGATGCTTCTGGTATAAAGGCCCAGCGTGCCGTGCCCAGACACACGCCGGGGGCACGCCCAAGGTAGCTTGATGGTTGGGGTGGCGTGCCATGCCATAATGCACGCCCTCATACTTGTTATTGCTGGAAAACATGCCCAGCGTGCCATGCTAGGCACACGCCGGTGGCACACCCTTGAGTATAAACCTGGCGTGCCACGCCATACTGCACGCCAATGTCACGCCCTTGAGTATAACCTCGGTGTGGCACGCCATATTGCGTGCTAGTGGCATGCCCATGTTGCATAGAGTTAGAGTGGTGTGCCACACCCTGAGGGATGCTGCTGGGATACAAGCCCGGCGTGCCACGCCAAGCACACGTCGGTGGCACACCCATGAGTACAAGCCTGGCATGCCACACCATACACACGCCATGCGCACGCCAGTGTTGATTGCTTCTGAAATTCTGGCGCAGCGTGCCACGCTTAGGCACAAGTCGGGGGCACGCCCAAGTTGGCCTGAAGGTGTGCCATGCCACAAGGCACGCCAGTGTTGGATTATGTTGGGAGGCCCTCTGGATTTTATGCTCAGTGTGCCACGCCAAGGGCACACCCAAGGCCACGTGTATGTTGGGGAGTTGGTGTGCCACTTCCTTGGCACGCTAAGGGCACGCCAGCATAGATCCTTGCGGGTGTGTGGCATTTGGCACGCCAGCCACATGCCTTAATGAACGCCTGGGTTCAAGAAGCAACACAAGCTCCCTATATAATTGGCCTGGCGTGCCACTTTGATAGCATGCCCATTGACATGCCCATCTTCATATGCTTGAAAACTCTAGGGCATGTGGTCTTTGACATGCCACATACACGCCCCAGACACACTAGGCTTCTTTCCTCGCTTTTCATGCTTCTTTGGCACTTCTTTCCTAAAATTTCATACAATTTAAGTACTCAAAGTAATGTTCTCATAAATCTTCAAAATGTTATTATTATCACACCATTTGAATCATGCTTATTTCTAACAAAAACCAAATGAGAATTAAAGCAAATGATGCCATGCATCACAATACCAAACTTGAATCTTTCTTGTCCTCAAGCAAGCTAGAGTTATATGCAATTGTTCTTAATCAAATGTGGTGCAAGAGAGTTTAAGATCCAAATAAGGTAATCAAGAGCCCTGACTATCTGCTAGCCTAAGTATATCCTCCAATTTCTTAATGCCCTCCCTGACCCTCACTCCCTCCCTTAAATTCCCACTCTTACACCCTCGCTCACTCTCTTTATGACTATTTCAAAACCATGAGTTATCCATGGATGAAAAAAAATCCAGATCCTCATGTTCCTACATATTTATGTGAATGAATCTCATTAACCAAGTTGAAATAAATTTTATATACTCTAATATAAGAAATTAATACAATTCATATACCAGTGGTTACTGACATAAATATGACATTGTTAAGATTCATTTGGACTACTTTTAGTTGCTCGTTTGTTGCAGTTAATGACATCCATGCCTCATAGGATTCTTTTGCCTTGTGCTCACATTGCATTGTGAGTTTGTCTATCTTGTTCTGATACTTTACAGTAGATTTTGTCTGCAATACCTTCATCTAAAACATTCCAACAAAAAACGAAAAAAGAAAAATGTCATGAGTTTTATGGCACTTCATAGTTCATTGCCACTTAGAAAACTAGGTTGCACTTCTAATTTGTGACATAGGAATTTTGATATGTGATGCATAGTAATTACTTTTAACGTAATCATTTGTCACTTCTAAAGTTGGAAAAAACAAATATGACAAACTGAACATTAGTATAACATATATGCCACTTGGAAACAAAAGCACCATAAGCAGCACTAAAGTAACGTATGGTTTTTTACCAAATAATTAAATCAGAAAAAAATCAGAAAAAATGAAGAACCAAGAAAATCATAACAAACAATTAAATTCAAGAACAAATTATTATATCAAAGAAATTTTTTACCAAATAAGTTACCTAACGCTTCGCTATAGATGCAGACAGAGTGCAAGGGAGGCGGAGAGTGTAGGGGAGACGAAAATAACAGAGAGTGGAGGAGATGATAGACGGATGGAAACAGAGAGGCTAGACAGAGCACTAAGTAGCTATGAATGCTGAATAGTGCTGACGGTTGGTGCTGACGGGTTGAAAGAGGGAAATATAGGCGTGACGAGTAAAGGAGAGGGAGACGACAGCACGACAACTTCAGAGAAGGAGACAACAGCGCAACGATTGATGGAGAGGGAGACAGCAGCGCGAAGGATGAGACGGAGGTACTACAACGGGTTGGAGGGAGGGGATATGATGGGTTGAGAGAGGGAGACTGCAGCAATGTTAGGAGAGAGAGTGTTATGGTTGTGTTAAGGTTGAATGTGTTTTTACAGTTAGTTGAGTGAAGAGATGAGAGGAGTGAGAAGAGAGGGAGTGACGACAAAGGACTAGGGAATTAGGGTTTCTGAACATATATATATAGGGTAGAAAATGGTACTCTTTTAAAAAGTGACGAAAACAAAATAAAAAATAGTCACGCTTCAAAAGCGTGCCGATTGATCCCTTTGAGCCATGTTTTTGAAGCGTGGCCAAAGAATTTTAAAAACGTCATCGTAACATAACTCTACTTGTATGCTTTAAAAGCGTGCATATTGCTCTTTTTGGCAACGCTTTTGAAACATGGCAAAAAGAGCGTGGCCAAATCTCTAGTCAATCACCACCCTCATAAAAGCATGGCCATTGACTCCTTTCGACCACGTTTTTGAAACGTGCCAAAAAAAAGCATGGCTAAATCTCTAATCAATTACCATTCTCATAAAAACATGGTCATTAACCTCTTTTGACCACATTTTTAAAGTACGACAAAAAAAAAGTGTAACAACTGAACTTTTTTTTTTCTCTTGTAGTGCTCCTTTTAGTAACTCCCCCTATAGTGATAAGTCTACCTTTTGATCCATCTCTAACTATTTGAAAACCATTGAACATATTGAGCATACCAACAATATCTAGGTCACAAAATAACATTAATAAAAAACAAATAACTAAACATAAGAAAACATTTTAATTGTCGCTGGGGGTGCTGGAAACCGCTGGCCACTTGTCGCCACCCCTTCTTTTGGAACTGAGGCCACATTTCAAGAGTGAGGTGGGAATGCAGTGTTCTAGTAGTAAATGCAATTGCATAGTAGTGACATCTTGTCCTCATTAGTCATTATTAGTTATGCTAAGTTTTCATAGACTTGGAAGAAACATGCATATGGCGATAAATCAAAAGTCACTTTCTAGTGGTTCATTCATTCACATATAAGGAATGGAACATCTTTTCCAACAAGAGAACAAAGAAACCAAATTAGATGAAGAAATTAAGGTGATAGAATCATATGTGAATTCAATTTTAATTTATTGTATTTTCTTCAAACATTGTTTGTCCCCTTGTGCCCTCCTTGTCTGCCTTGTTTTTCAAAGGGTGGCACATGAATACGTTTACTATATTTGTAGCAAAATTTTAGCAACTGTCAGTAGAGCTATAATCATACCAACACATTAATTAACGTTATCAATAATAGAGCTATAAAAATAAAAAGCGCAACTTCATGTAAAATTCTTGAGGTTGACCCTTTTTTACCAGGTCACTAAAATTTGGCAAAATGGTTAGTTTTGAGTAGACTCGTCTCTGATGATTGTGTTCTATTAAAAACATTCTCTAGCTATTTCATATCGTGTATCCATATAATAAGAATAGGAAAATGACAAAAGGCCAACATTCTTAGCGGGGAAAAAAGAAATTAATTAATACCTTAAATACAAGGCATATTTAAGAAAAAAAAAATTGGTTACGTAACATTTTTCACAAAAATAGCTAATAGCTATAGCCCTGCTTTCTTTAAAAGAAAAAAAAAAAAACTATAGCCCTGTTATTTTATTTGGTTTTCATTTCCATAATCTTTATACTTTTCATTGTTCATAAATTGGAACATTCTGTTTGGCTATCAAATTGAGAACAGTAATTTTAATGACATTTATAGGGATAAAAAAAAAAGACAGCATATACATACAGTTTGTTTTATTATTGTTTTTATCTTCACGGATCAAACAGTTCCTGAAGTTTGACAAACGAAATTTAAAGCTACTGTCTACAACAACAACACCACTATTTTTTCAGCAGAGAAACACAGATAGCATTCAACATAAACAAACTATAAGAATAAGAAAGAATCTAAAATAAACAACCATACATATTTAAGACCTCTACACTTCCTCCTTCTACAACTCTCTTCAATCAGTTTCCTGAAACAAGCCAAAAGAAGGAATTAAAATTCCCCAACACCAACATTTATGTATATTCACACACGCCCACACACTCGTGTGAGCACGCATACAAAAAATTTACGGAATACAATATGACCAAGTTATTTTGGTAACTGCATCCAACTATGTTGGTACAATAGTTTATTGGCATTCCAATAAAAAGTTGAAGAAAAAAGAGGAGACGATAAGAAGAACAACAAAAAAAAATTACATAAACTTTGTTATAAAAATAACTTGTTCACACAACATTTTTCAAAAGATTAATATAGGTACATAAAAATAAAAGTATTTATCTATCTATCTACCTACTGATCTTTTGCAATGGAGGACCGCTTCATAAATTGAATTCTCATGATGATGCAAATCAACAATAGGAGATGTTTTCTCTGAACTACTTCTCAAGCTTTTGAATTTCCAATCTGTTTTATCAATATCGTCAACAACTCTTGAGCACCCAACTTTCTGGCCTAACTGGTTGTTCACATACCTAAAAAGATACACCAAGGTTCTCCATGTTGATCTTCTCCACTTTGCAAGGATTCCATGATGAATTCCCAATTTTCTCGGGGTCACAGCTCGCGGAAAAAGCAAAGAACAAGAAGGGGCAAGCTTATTGGTTTGAGTTGAATTCGGGCCGCCGCCGTTGGGAGAAGAATCAAGAACTTCGGAAATGTCATCGGAGTGTGTCTCTGCCAGTGTGCCAACAGGCCTTAGAATGCCTTGGGAGAAAAGCTCATCCGCATGAACAAGAACAACAGGTGAGTGAGTAATTGAAGGATCAAAATTGAAGTTCTTGCGTTCAGCTAGTAAATGATCTGAGTCAATGATGCTGTAATTGATGAATTCTTTTGTGAGAGACTCCTCAAAGCCATCAAGTGGGGATTTGTTGTTGCAGTTTGACGATAACCAACTGTATGAAAAACTGTCACTGGCTATTGCCAATGTTTCCATCTTGCAAGAGTAATGATGAGTAATAACTTATATACTCTAAGGAGAAAAGCAAAATAATTTAGGTTTAGGGTCTTCAATGCTTAGTTCTAGTTTTATTTCATTTTAGATCCTACAAAATATTACATAAATATTTATAAGATTATATATTATAAAAATTAATTTGATATTCAATATGAGATTTGTTATTCCCATGTTTGGTCCCATTTTAATTTATTAACAATATTATAATGTTTATTTAATGAATTTAATGAATATGCAAGTAGCTGTATTATATTGGTCTTCTTTTAAGAGGTTTATTTGGATAAGTTTTTAAGAAAAGATCTTTGAGTTATCTTTTTTTAAAACGGTCTTATAAAAAAGTAAAAGTGATTTTATGTTTGCATATCTCATACGAAAAGATCTTTTTATCTAATAATTATGTTTGAGTATAATAATATAAAAATACTTTTTATTTAATTATTATATAAGAAACACATTTTTTTAGGAAATTTCTTTTTTAAAAAAAAAAGATGTAAATTGTAGCTTCTCAACAACAATATTTTTTTTTATTTTTTTAGTGCTTTTACTTTTACTACTAGAAATTCGCCAAACACATTAAAAAATAAAAAAAAGATATTTTTAATTAAAAAAAGATTTTTTTTATCAAAATAATAGCACCCAAACAAGTACTAAAATAATACCGTATCTCTTTATTGATAACAATATCATTTCAAAAATTATATTCAATACAAATTTTAATTTCAAATCAATTCAATTACCGTAAAATCAAAAAATATCCCAGTAGAATTGCTTAGAATCATTTGAAAAAGTTAATTAGTCTACTAAAATTAGGATATACCTTAATTTTAATTATAATGTAAAAAATAGTTTTTTTTTACTATATAATGTTACGTAATTAAATATACGTGTAAAATTACTTTATATTCACAAAGTATTAAAATTAAATTTTTAAAATTAAATATTTATAAATATTCTATTAAATAAATTTTTATGGTAGTTAAACTGATTTGAATATACATTTTATTTAAGTTTTTCATTTGATTTTAATTAACGAAAAAAAACAATGAATGTTAAAAATCTAACGCTTTAAGACAAATATAAAAAATGTTAATTATTTAATATTTTTAGAAAAGAAAAACTGATTTTATTGTTAGCTTATAGTGACAAAACAATGGTGACCACAAAGGGGAAGTTTTGCCTATTGTATGAGGGTCAAGTAGGGGACAAATGGAACAACATCAATGCTAAAATGTATTGACTTTAAGTAGTAAGATTAGTTTACTTTCCAATCCTTATAGTTAAACGGTTTCTCTCTGCAAAACCAATGTGAGGAAAATAGGGAATGAAGGAAGACAAATAAAAAATATCGTCCAGTAACATGTTTTGCTTTGTAACGCTTATTATTTTAAGTTTCAAGAGTTCAAGTAACTAAATACACCACATGATTTTTCCATTTTATTATTATTTTTAATATTGAAAATAAAAGGCATGAATAATGCATATTCACACATCAATTTTGAAGAAATATCCTAATTATTGAGCGATGGCTAGTTAACTCCAAAAAAAAAATTGTGTTCACAAGAAGCACATGTAAACTATTCTCGCTCCATTGTTATTTATTGTCGTATATATTTAGATCAATGAATATACATTAATACTCTTTTTTAAAACAAAATTAACAGTCTCTTTTATAACTTGTATTTTTTAACAAGTTAGTGTATTTAGAAAAAAAATATATTTATATATCCAGAATTTAATTTTTAAATAGAGTTTGGGTTGGTGTTAATTGTAATACATGAATATACATGATAAGGGTGACATGTGTCTAGGGGTGGCAAATGGGTCTAAATTCGCCAGGCCGGCTCGCGTAATCCGCCAAAAAAGGCGGGCCGACCTGAAAAATTGGGATCGCCAAATAGCAAAAGTCGCCTAACCCGCATCGCTTAAACCGCCGGCTTTGGCGGGGCGGGGGAGG
>NC_029776.3:52338189-52340164 GCF_000817695.3 Arachis duranensis | reverse complement strand
AGTATTTTTTTGTAAGGGGTATTTTTGTAATTTTTTTGCCAAAACCCAATTTTCTCCAACCCAACTTAGCAGAGAATAAAGATGAAAATTGAGTGTTTTGGATTATGTTTTTTTCTTTTGGAGACAATATTTATAATTATGTTTTGGATTATGTTTATTTTGCTTTAGAGACAATATTTATAATTATGTTTTGGATAAAAACTTTGAAAGTTGTAGAAGGCTTAGAGAAGGGAGTGGGGTTGAATCTATGACCTTCTTTTACTTTAATAAATTAACACTTTTAAAACAACTTAGCAATCTGAATCTGTTTGAACTCAGCAGCAGAAAATTTATGAGACAATTTCATTTTGTCTCATGAATATCAGAAAATAGAACAGAGCAGGAAAGAGAGAAGCTGACACCATCATGTATCCTGGTTCGGTTGCCTTGTGCAATGCAACCTACGTCCAGTATCCACCACAACAGTGGTGGAATTTTCACTATAGTTAAAGTATTACATATACCAATTCCATAGGATTGACATAATCTCTTTCACACTCAAGTTCTAACCTAACTTGACTTTGGCTTTGTAAATACTAACTCTTTTCACTCTTAGGCTTTTACTTGTACTCTCTCATTATTCCTTTTACCTCAAGAAATTACAGACAGATAAACCTTAAAAAGAAAATTACAATCTGTAAAACATGAAGGAGATTAATGCTTCAACAGCCTCTTTGCTATGTGATAAACCAGATTTGCTAGCCTTTGATTCAGTTCTTCATTCTGGCGGAATGCTCATTTGACTAGAAAACACTGTCCAGTTAGATGAACTTCTTCAAAGACTTCTTCTCAGAACATACACCTCAAGAGCACTGATTATCTCTCCTTGGATTCTGAATGATCAAAGCTCTTTTTTGTATCTCCTTGCATGCTGCTGAGTTACTGTCTCCTAGGTCAACTCTCGAGCTTTGAGCTTTCCCAATCCACCGTCTCACTTTTTCCCATTTATCCTCAAAATAGGAACTTTGGTTCTGACCTTCTCTTGTTGACTAAAAGCCACATATCAGCAGAAACAGATATCTTCAATGGTAAATCCAGAGCTTGGCCATTGAAAAAACTACTTGGTCCCCAAGACATTATTTTAACCGTAGATACACAGCAGTGTAGAAAAGAAATAAACTTTTCCATGTATCCCAAGATAGAGTGGCAGAGAGTTGAAGATGTGATGCAGGTGGAAATTGTCTCTCAACAAATTTTCTTCGGCAAGTGTACCGAATTTTGTCGTCAAGTAAAAACTCACAATAGAGTGAGGTCGAATCCCACAGGGATTGATTGATCAAGAAACTTTGATTAGAAGATTGTTCTAGTTGTGCAAATTCAGAATTTGGGTTGAGAGTTGCAGAAAATAAAATGGCAGAATGTAAATGACGGAAAAGTAAATGCTAGAATTAAAGAACTGGAAGTAAATGACTGAAATTAAATTGCAGAATTGTAAATGGGAATGGGGTGTTTGCTCATGAAAATAAACGTAGAAATTAAAGAGAATGGGTGAGATCAGAATTTGGGGAGTTCATTGGGCACAGGAGATGTTGCAATTCTCCGGATCAAGTTCATTTTCATCTCTTCCTCAATCAATGCACTCATTGATCTCCTTGGCAATCTTAATTGATTGAATTACAATTTCTTGCAATTCAATCTCTCAAATCTTGATCAATAGCCAATTCCTTGGTCAATTGCTCATGAGAAGAGATGAAGTGTGGTCACTGATTATACCACATGCATTTCCCAAATCAAGTTTTGAGAGGATTATAGTCACATATCCATCCAAACCCAATTTGGTCCAGCATGAGAAAGCATTTCTAGCTTGATCTCTTCATTCCTCTTTCAAGGTTCAGAAGGGATCCAAGTTTGAATAGTTTCTTTTCCAAGATAACTACCCAATGGGATAAAGATCGAAAGCTTTCAAGTAAAATCAAGAGAAAAGAAAGAAGAAGAA
>NC_029776.3:52334915-52337212 GCF_000817695.3 Arachis duranensis | reverse complement strand
TTAAGTACCACGTTAACTTAGTTAACGTGGCTCTTAACGTAGGCTATGAAGTGGCTTCGCAGGCGTTATTGGCAATCACTTTTCTCATTAACTTTGCAAGTTACCTCCCATTCCACATTAGTGGCCACGTTAATTAGATTAACGTGACTGCTAAGTGGTTCCTCCTTGCTTTCTTTGGTCCTGAAATCAAGCAATAGAGTGCATCAAAGTTCTAGTCCAAGTCATGGGTAATGCAACATACAATTTGTCACTAAATTTATGCAAAATCCACATGAAATCATATAAAATGCACAATGTATGCTTGAATCAAGGTGTAAGTGAATATCTACCCAAAACTAGCTTATTTCCTAAGAAAATGTATGAAACTACCCTAAAACAGTAAAGAAAAGGTCAGTGAAACTGGCCTTGAGAAATGCATGAAACTACCCTAAAAACAGTAAAGAAAAGGTCAGTGAAACTGGCCAAGATGCCCTTGCATCACAACACCAAACTTAAAGCTTGCTTGTCCCTAAGCAAGTACTGGAACAAGAGAATGATGAATGGAATGCCAAGAGTAATGAGTCATTCTTGTGGAAGTCATGTCCTTTGTTTTATGGTGGTTTCATGCATAGCAACTTAGGTTCATTCCATTACTGGCTTTCAGACCTTTATCATGTTCTAAAACACTGGTTTTGCTTACATACCATGAGACTTTTATTGATCCTTTTTATTGTCATTTCAGGGCTTATTTGTGTTCTTCAGGCTAGGTGCTCTGTAAGGGGGCAACTCTTTAAAATAAGCTTTCAACCAACACTCCCGAACCAGTTGGTTCAAGGTGCTAGGTGTTGAAACACCCCTACGGACTTACTTCCTCAAGTATCTCCCCCATACATACACACCACAGGCATATGGTTTATTTATTTTCTTTTCTTGAGACCTTGGTGTCCAGCACCTCTTTGGGTTACTAAATGCTCTGTAGTGAGGGTTACTCTTGATAGTGGACTTTCAACTGATAATCCCGAGTTAGTTTACCCAAGTTACCAAGTGATAAGGCACCCCTAAGAGCTTATTCATCCAAGTAGATCCCTCACACAGGAACACCACAGACACATTCCTCAAGATTAAAACCATTGGTGCCTAGCCTTATTACTTACTCTTTTTCTTTTGTTTTTCACTTTAAGTGTTCTTTCCCTTTCTCTTATTAGGATCTTGCAATTTACTTAGTCTCATGGGTGTATTCAAAGCAAAGTATTCAGGACAGATAGTTGTCTTCCCACCTCGTGGTTGAACCAACTTAGCTAACTTATGATCACACCAAAGATTCAGAAAATTACTCCATATTATGAACTCCATTCTGGTCCTTTGAAACATAAACATTCTCTCCTTCATTTGATTTTAAAGACAAGCATACAATAAGTAAAGATATGATGCAGTGACACTTAAACCAGAAATCATAGACCTAAGCAATAAAACTTAAAATGCAGAGTTGAACTAGGTTCCAATCAGCGCATGACTATTAATTAACAGTGCATTCAGACTTCCAATTTTTAACAATATGAGTAGATGGAATTAAGTAGCAATACAACCTTTGAGAGATGGTTTGCTCCGCCAATCCAGTTGTCTTCTTGTTGTCATTGTCATAGTTCTTGATGCCTTACTTTCTTAGTTGAAGGTGCACCATCTCCTCATAAGCTTCCTGCAAGGTTATTGGAAGTTGCTTGTTTCCCAAGCACTTGAGGAATAGTTAGCTCGCATGTATGCTTATGATTTCTGAACTTATTTTGGGTGTGTGAACACCAAACTTAGTTCCTTGCTTACTACAAAACCTTGCATGCATGTGTAGAACCTCGTATCTTGCTGTTAGCAACCAATTAACTAAAGACTAATCTATATCCAAGTGGTTCCCTTAATTGGTTAGAGCTAGCAATGTGCTTTGAGAGTATAGTGTGATTCTAACTAGCATCCTCTGGTGGGACACCAAACTTAGAATCGCACTTTCACTCTTGAATTATTTTGGTGTGGAACACCAAACTTAGCTCCTTGCAATGCAGGGGAAACAACTTGTGATCTTTATTGAAATGCAGCTGAAAAGGTAGTTACCTAAGGTTGGGTTGCCTCCCAACAAAGCGCTTCTTTAGCGTCACTAGCTTGACGTTTCTCCCTCATCAGGGTGGTTGGTAATGCTTGAAGTCTTCCCCTCTCGCTGTGGACTTGTATCCATTGGTTGTATCAATGATCTCTACATGTTCCAGGGAGAGAACTCTGTTGATTGTGAAGACTTTCGGTAACTGAGATGGTACAGTGGGGAGATTAGGGGG
>NC_029776.3:52333630-52334843 GCF_000817695.3 Arachis duranensis | reverse complement strand
AAGCTTTCCCATAAACCAGTTGATATGGGGACATTCCCAGTGGTGTTTTGAATGCGGTCCTGTATGCCCAAAGAGCATCATCCAGCTTCTTCGCCCAATCTTTTCTTGATGCACCTACAATCTTCTCCAGAATTCTCTTTAGCTCTCTGTTGGATATCTCCGTTTGTCCACTTGTTTGGGGATGGTAAGGTGTGGCTACCTTGTGTTTCACCCCATATCGTAGGAGAAGAGTCTCTAGTGGTTTGTTACAAAAATGGCTCCCTCCATCACTGATGAGGGCTCTTGGGACTCCGAACTGGCTGAAGATATTCTTCCTGAGGAAGTTCATGACCACTTTGTTGTCATTTGTTGGGGTTGCAATGGCCTCTACCCATTTGGAAACATAATCCACTGTTACCAAGATGTACTTGTTTGCATATGAGGTTGCGAATGGTCCCATAAAATCTATTCCCCATACATCAAATACTTCCAGTTCCAAAATGAAATTCTGTGGCATGGCATTTCTTTTGGGCAAGTTCCCAGATCTTTGGCATTCATTGCAACTCCTTACCAATTCTTTGGCATCCTTGAAAAGGGTGGGCCAAAAGAATCCACTTTGTAACACCTTTGCTGCAGTCCTGTCCCCTCCAAAGTGGCCTCTGTAGCATGAGCCGTGGCAATTCCATAGTACTTCTCGTCCTTCCTCTTCTGAAACACATCTTCTAAGGATTCCATCTGAACACTTTTTGAAGAGATAAGGCTCGTCCCAGACAAATTATTTTGCATCATTCATGAGCTTCCTCTTTTGATGTTTATTGATTCCTGGAGGTAGAGCCCCAGTTGCCTTGAAGTTGGTGATGTCTGCAAACCATGGGGCTTTGTGCACTGTCATTAACTGCTCATCAGGGAAGAGCTCGTTCATACTCATATCATGTGTTTCCCCTTCCTCATGAGGAATCCTGGATAGGTGATCTGCCACCTTGTTCTCCACTCCCTTCTTGTCTCTGATTTCAATATCAAACTCTTGCAATAATAAAATCCATCTTATTAGTCTTGGTTTTGATTCTTGCTTGGCAAATAAATATTTAAGTGCTGTGTGATCTGTAAAAACAATTACTTTAGCACCAATGAGGTATGATCTAAACTTGTCAAATGCAAAAACTATGGCTAGCAATTCCTTTTCAGTAGTGAAATAATTTCTTTGAGCATCATTGAGGACCTTGCTAGCATAGTT
>NC_029776.3:52333469-52333564 GCF_000817695.3 Arachis duranensis | reverse complement strand
CAAAGTCAGATGCATCACACATCAATTCAAAGGGTAAGTTCCAATCAGGTGGGGAGATGATAGGGGCAGAGGACAATCTTTCTTTCAAATGCTCA
>NC_029776.3:52331289-52333394 GCF_000817695.3 Arachis duranensis | reverse complement strand
AGATTACTCAAGGGCTTAGCTATTTTTGAAAAATCTTTAATAAATCTTCTGTAAAAGCCAGCATGCCCTAAAAAGCTTCTAATTGCCTTGACATCACTGGGTAGAGGGAGCTTTTCAATAAGTTTTACTTTAGCCCTGTCCACTTTGATTCCTTGGTTAGAAATCTTATGGCCAAGAACTATTCCTCCTGTCACCATAAAGTGACATTTCTCCCAGTTCAAGACCAAATTGGTCTCTTGGCATCTTTTCAATACCAAGGTTAGGTGATTCAAGCAACTAGTAAAAGAATCTCCAAATACCGAGAAATCATCCATAAAAACCTCAATGAATTTCTCTATCATATCTAAGAATATAGAAAGCGTGCAGCGTTGGAAAGTCGCAGGTGCATTACATAGCCCAAATGGCATGCGCCTGTAGGCAAACACTCCATATGGATAGGTAAATGAAGTTTTCTCTTGGTCTCTAGGATCAACCACTATTTGGTTATATCCTGAATAACCATCAAGAAAATAGTAATAAGCATGTCCTGCAAGTCTTTCCAACATCTGATCCATGAATGGGAGAGGAAAATGATACTTTCGTGTGGCTTCATTGAGTTTCCGATAGTCGATGCACATCCGCCATCCTGTGACGGTCCTTGTAGGTATCAGTTCGTTCCTCTCATTGGGAACCACAGTGATTCCTCCCTTCTTGGGCACAACATGCATGGGGCTGACCCAAGGGCTGTCTGAGATCGGGTATATTACTCCTCCTTGCCAAAGCTTCATAACCTCTTTCTGTACCACTTCCTTCATGATTGGGTTCAGCCTTCATTGGGATTGAATGGATGGTTTTGCATCATCTTCTAAGAGTATTTTATGCATGCATATAGCTGAACTGATTCCCTTCAGGTCAGCAAGGGTCCATCCGATGGCGTCCTTATGCTCCCGCAGCACCTTGAGCAGTTCATCCTCTTGATCTTGGCTGAGGCACGAGCTTATAATCACTGGGTAGTTTTCATTTTCTCCTAGGTATGCATATTTGAGAATGGGTGGCAATGCTTTAAGTTCAACCTTTGGTGCTTCTGACTTTTCAGTCTCTTCCTTTGGTGCATCTTGAACGTGACTCCCTGCTGTTGCAACCTCCTCACTTGGTATATACTCCTCCTCCATTGATCTCTCGGGCTCTTCATGCTCTTCTTCTTCGAAACACTCCTGCACTTCTTCTTCAAGTGCGTCTATCCTCATGCATTCCCCTAATTGTTCTGGTGGGTAACTCATGGCCTTGAACACATTGAATGTCATCTTTTCATTGTGTAATCTCAAGGTAAGATCACTTTTTTGGACATCAATGATAGCTCCAGCAGTAGCCAAGAACGGCCTTCCCAGAATAATGGAGGTTTTGGCTTCCTCCTGCATGTCCAATACTACAAAATCTGCTGGGAATATGAAGTCTCCTACTTTCACCAACAAATCCTCTACTATGCCATAAGGGAATTTGAACGATTGATCTACCAGTTGTAAGGCCATTTTTGTTGGTTTAGCCTCCTCGATCTTCATCTTCCTCATCATTGCTACTGACATCAAATTGATGCTGGCTCCTAAGTCACAAAGGGCCTTGGTGCGCAAAATTGTGAACAATACTTTTTCACAACTCTCATAATCCCCGGTAATGGCTCCAAAAACGTGGTAGCTCAATACCATGGCATTACACAACTTCGCACAACTAACCAGCAAGTGCACTGGGTCGTCCAAGTAATAAACCTTACGCGAGTAAGGGTCGATCCCACGGAGATTGTTAGTATTGAAGCAAGCTATGGTCATCTTGTAAATCTTAGTCAGGCAAACTCAAATGGTAATAGTGATGAATGAAAATAACACAAAGGTAAAGATAGAGATACTTATGTAATTCATTGGTAGGAACTTCAGATAAGCGTATGAAGATGCCTTCCCTTCCGTCTCTCTGCTTTCCTACTGCCTTCATCCAATTCTTCTTACTCCTTTCCATGGCAAGCTTAAGCAAGGGTTTCACCGTTGTCAGTGGCTACCTCCCATCCTCTCAGTCAAAGCGATTGCATATGCTCTGTCACAGCACGCGGAATTCAGCTGTCGGTTCTCGGTCAGGCC
>NC_029776.3:52324222-52324761 GCF_000817695.3 Arachis duranensis | reverse complement strand
ATGTGATTGAGAAGATATGATTTGAAAAACAATTTTTTTTTTTAAAAAGATTTGATTTGAAAATTAAAAACTTGACTAACAAGAAAAGATATGATTCAAACATTAAACCTTTCTCAACAGAAAAGGCAACATACTTGAAATGTTGAATCAAATCATTGATTGATAGCAAGTATCTTTGAAAAAGGAAAGAAATTGATTTTGAAAACATTTGATTGAAAAGATATGATTTGAAAAAGATTTGATTTTGAAAAACTTTTGAAAACTTGAAAAAAAATTGATTTTGAAAACAAAATCTTCCCCCTTTGCCATCCTGGCGTTAAACGCCCAGAATGGTGCACATTCTGGCATTTAACGCCCAAAACTACACCCTTTTGGGCGTTAAACGCCCAGCCAGGCACCCTGGCTGGCGTTTAAACGGCAGTCTGTCTTCTTCACTGGGCATTTTTGAATGCCCAGCTTTTTTCTGTGTGATTCCTCTGCAGTATGTTCTGAATCTTCAATTCTCTGTATAATTGACTTGAAAAGACACAAATTAAAAA
>NC_029776.3:52323250-52324122 GCF_000817695.3 Arachis duranensis | reverse complement strand
GCAGAAGCTGTGATAGATGTCAACAGAGGAGAGTTAGTCCTTCAACTAAATGGAGAATACCTTGTGTTTCAAGCACATGGCAATCGCTCTGTGACAAAGGAAAATAAGCATGAAGAGCTTCTCTCAGTTCAAGGTCAAGAAGAGCCCACACAGTCAAACTCTAAGTTTGGTGTTGTGAAGCCACAACCAAACTCTAAGTTTGGTGTTCAAACCCCATATCCAAACTCTAAGTTTGGTGTTGGGACTAGACAACATTGACATGATTGCTCTGTGGCTCCATGAGAGCCACTGTCAAGCTATTGACATTAAAGAAGCGCTTGTTGGGAGGCAACCCAATTTTATTTATCTAATTTTATTTTATTTTGTTTTGGTGTTATTTTTGTGTTTAATTAGGTACATGATCATGAGGAGTCACGAAAAAAATCAAAAAAATTAAGAACAGAGTCAAAAACAGAAGAAAAAAAATTTTTCACCCTGGAGGACGCACGAGCCGGCGTTCAGCGCCCAGAAGATGCATCTGGCCAGTGTTCAGCGCCAGAACAGAGCATCTTCCTGGCGCTGAACGCCCAAAACAAGCAACATCCTGGCGTTTAACGCCAGGATGCGCACACAGAGGACAATCTGGCGCTGAACGCCAGAAACAAGCTTGAAACTAGCGTTCAACGCCAGAAACAAGCATTACATGGGCGTTTAACGCCCATAACATGCACCAATGGGCGTTTGAACGCCAGAATGGTGCATGAAGGCAATCTACACGCCTATATGGTGAAGGAATGGTATTTCTTTTCACCTCAAGATCTGTGGACCCCACAGGATCCCCACCTACCCAATTCTCACCTTCCCTCTTAATCCTATTTTTGTGATTTGAATAT
>NC_029776.3:52318642-52319929 GCF_000817695.3 Arachis duranensis | reverse complement strand
TCGACCCTTACTCACGTAAGGTTTATTACTTGGACGACCCAGTACACTTGCTGGTTAGTTGAACGGAGTTGTGAGCTTCTCTAACAGTGCCTGGAATTCTTTTATCACAATTTCGTCCACCAAGTTTTTGGCGCCGTTGCCGGGGATTGTTCGAGTATGGACAACTGACGGTTCATCTTGTTGCTCAGATTAGGTAACTTTCTTTTCAAAAATCTTTTTCAAAAATTTTTCTTTTATTTTTCGTTTTTTTTCCAAAAATGTTTTTCGAAAAAAAATTAATAAAAATACAAAAAAATTAGAAAATCATAAAAATAAAAAATATTTTGTGTTTCTTGTTTGAGTCTTGTGTTAATTTTTAAGTTTGGTGTCAATTGCATGCCTTTAAAATTTTTCTTGCATTCTTTTCGAAAATCTCATGCATTCATAGTGTTCTTCATGATCTTCAAGTTGTTCTTGACAAGTCTTCTTATTTGATCTTGATGATTTCTTGTTTTGTGTCTTTTCTTGTTTTTCATGTGCATTTTTGCATTCATATTTTCCATGCATAAAAAATTTCTAAGTTCGGTGTCTTGCATGTTTTCTTTGCATCAAAAATTTTTTAAAAAAATGTTCTTGATGTTCATCATGATCTTCAAAGTGTTCTTGGTGTTCATCTTGACATTCATAGCATTCTTGCATGCATCTTGTGTCTTGATCCAAAATTTTCATGTTTTGGGTCATTTTTGTGTTTTTCTTTAAAAATTTAAAAATCAAAAATATTGATGTGGTGACAATACTTTTTGTTTTCTGAATGAATGCTTGAACAGTGCATATTTTTGATCTTGTTGTTTATGAATGTCAAAATTGTTGGCTCTTGAAGGAATGATGAACAAAGAGAAATGTTATTGATGATCTGAAAGATCATAAAATTGATTCTTAAAGCAAGAAAAAGCAGTGAAAAAGCAAAGGCTTGCGAAGAAAAAAATGGCGAAAAAAATAGAAAGAAAAAGAAAAAAAAGCAAGCAGAAAAAGCCAATAGCCCTTAAAACCAAAAGGCAAGGGTAAAAAGGATCCAAGGCTTTGAGCATCAATGGATAGGAGGGCCCAAGGAAATCAAATCCAGGACTAAGCGGCTAAATCAAGCTGTCCCTAACCATGTGTTTGTGGCATGCAGGTCCAAGTGAAAAGCTTGAGACTGAGTGGTTAAACTCGTGATCCAAAGCAAAAAGAGTGTGCTTAAGAGCTCTGGACACCTCTAACTGGGGACTCTAGCAAAGCTGAGTCACAATCTGAAAAGGTTCACCCAGT
>NC_029776.3:52317700-52318339 GCF_000817695.3 Arachis duranensis | reverse complement strand
ATTTCAGGTAATTTCTGGCTGAAATTGAGGGACTTGAGCAAAACTCTGAAAAAGGCTGACAAAAGGACTGCTGATGTTGTTAGAATCTGACCTTCTTGCACTCGAAATGGATTTTCTGGAGCTACAGAACTCCGATTAGCGCGCTCTCAACGGCGTTGGAAAGTACACATCCAGAGCTTTCCAGCAATATATAATAGTCGATACTTTATAAGGAAATTGACGACGTAACTTGGCGTTGAACGCCAAGTACATGCTGCTGTCTAGAGTTAAACGCCAGAAAAACGTCATGATCCGGAGTTGAACGCCCAAAACACGTTATAACTTGGAGTTCAACTCCAAGAGAAGCCTCAGCTCGTGGATAGATCAAGCTCAGCCCAAGCATACACCAAGTGGGCCCCGAAAGTAGATTTATGCATCAAATACTTACTCATGTAAACCCTAGTAGCTAGTCTAGTATAAATAGGATAAGTTACTATTGTATTAGACATCTTTTGACAGTTTAATCTTTTGACTATTCGGTCACTTGATCATGGAGAGGGCTGGCCATTCGGCCATGCCTGAACCTTTTACTTATGTATTTTCAACAGTGGAGTTTCTGCACACCATAGATTAAGGGTGTGGAGCTCTGCTGTACCTCAA
>NC_029776.3:52298840-52317431 GCF_000817695.3 Arachis duranensis | reverse complement strand
GGATGTAGCCATTGACAACGGTGATGCCCTACATACAGCTTGCCATGGAAAGGAGTAGGAAGGATTGGATGAATGTAATAAGAAAATAGAGATACGAGAGGAGCACAGCATCTTCACACACTTATCTGAAATTCCCACTATTGATTTACATAAGTATTTCTATCCCTTTTATTTTCTATTTATTTATTAATTTTTGAAAACCATAAACCAATTTAATTTGCCTAACTGAGATTTACAAGGTAACCATAGCTTGCTTCATACCAACAATCTCTGTGGGATCGACCCTTACTCACGTAAGGTATTACTTGGATGACCCAGTACACTTGCTGGTTAAGTTGAACGTAGTTGTGATCACATATGCCAAAGAGCCATTAAATAAATCTCATGCAAATCCACCAATGGTCAAGTGTTGATTCGGATCTTCTTGAGCACCTCCTCCAAATGAGCAATTATTCTGCACAAGAGTGATGAGCTGAGGTTTTAACTCGAAATTGTTGGCGTGTATGGTGGGCTTCTGAATGCTGCTCCCACAGTTGCCTGGGTTGGGATTGATATAAGAGCTTAACACTCTTCTATCCTCCCCAACATGATATGCTCTACCTCCTCCCCCATGGTTATTAGCCTCTTTTTCATGTTGGTTTTCTATGTTGCCTTCCATGTTTAGTTCAAAGTGTTCCTCCTCCTCTTCAGCACCGATTGCACGTTTCCCTCTTGCTTCCCTCCTTAATCTAAGGAGGGTCCTCTCTGGTTCAGAATCGAAAGAAGTTGAAGCCCCACTTCTTCTCCTTGTCATATCTTTTTCAAAATTTTCGAACCCACCCCTCTCCCCTTTAAATTCCCATTCGGCCATCCCCTTTCTCGCACCATTCAAAATTGTCTCTGCCTCTCTTCCTCTCCTTTCCTTTCTTTTGCTTGAGGACAAGCAAACCTCTAAGTTTGGTGTGCTTTTCGTGATCACTGAGCTAAGACTCACCAAGATCATGGGCCCTAAGGGAAAACAAACAAGCTCAAGAGGTAAGGAAGAGAATATTCCAAAACCACTTTGGAATCAAGAGAGGTTTTTAACCAAAGAACATGCAGACCATTATTACAAAGTAATGGGTCTGAGGTCAGTGACCCCGGAAGTTAAATTTGATCTGAAAGAAGATGAATATCCAGAGATCCAAGAGCAAATTCGAAACAAAGGCTGGGAAATCCTAGCTAATCCTGAGACAAAGGTAGAGAGAAATATGGTTCAGGAATTCTACTCAAATCTGTGGCAAACAGATAAACAGAGAATGTCTGGAACCACCTTCTATACCTTCCGAACTATGGTCAGAGGAAGGATTATCTACTTTCACCATGACAGCATAAGAGAGATCTTCAAGCTGCCTCAACTACAAGATGACTCGGAATCCTTTAATAGGAGAAGCAAGGGCGTGAACTGCAGGAACCGAAGTGCCAGAAGCTACCTCTTGAAGGGCCAGACACCCCATAGAATGAAGGAGCATCCACCTCCCAAAATAAAGGTTGTTGAGTCCTAATCTTAACTTTGTGATAACTCTGCTATTAGAAATCTATTTTTAGAGTCATAGGAATAGTAGTAATTAGTGTCCTTATTTTTCGTTTTTGATTTTATCCCCAAGTAAGCTATAATTTATTTTTCTCATCATCATTAAATATGAATAAAATAGCAGATTTTTAGAGTAAGGAAGCAATTTTATCTTCGAGTTCTTAATATGAAAAATTCAAATTATTTATATATGGTGACAATACTCTTTATTCTCTGAATGAATTCTTGAACAGTGCATAAATTTTGATAGTAAAGTTTATGAATGTTAAAAATTATTGGCTCTTGAAAGAATGATGAAAAAGGAGAAATGTTGTTGATAATCTAAAAAATCATAGAATTGATTCTTGAAGCAAGAGAAAGCAGTGAAAAAAAAGAGAGAGGGAGAAAAAAAAAGAAAAAAGCAAGCAGAAAAAGCCAATAACCCTTTAAACCAAAAGGCAAGGGTGAAGAGGATCCAAGGCTTTGAGCATCAATGGATAGGAGGGTCTACAAGCATAAAATTCTGGCCTAAGCGGCTGAATCAAGCTGTCCCTAACCATGTGCTTGTGGCATGCAGGTCCAAGTGAAAAACTTGAGACTGAGTGGTTAAAGTCGTGATCCAACACAAAAAGAGTGTGCTTAAGAACTCTGGACACCTCTGACTGGAGACTTTAGCAAAGCTGAGTCACAATCTAAAAAGGTTCACTGAGTTATGTGTCTGTGGTATTTATGTATCTGGTGGTAATACTGGAAAATGTAATGCTTAGGGCCACGGCCAAGACTCATAATGTAGCTATGTTCAAGAATCAACATGCTAAACTAGGAGAATCAATAACACTATTTGAATTTGGAGTTCCGATAGATGCCAGTCATTCAGAACTTCAAAGGATAAATGGAGATGCCAAAACTATTCAGGAGCAAAAAGCTACTAGTCCCACTCATCTAATTAGAATTTAAGCTTCATGTACACTCTGAGATGCTATTGCATCTTGATTTTCTTTGGATTATTTCGTTCATCTAGTTGCTTGAGGACAAGCAACAGTTTGAGTTTGGTGTTGTGATGACCAGATATTTTATACGCTTTTTGGGGGTATTTTCATATAGTTGTTAGTAGGATTTAGCCACTTTTAGTATATTTTTATTAGTTTTTATGCAAAAATCATATTTTTGGATTTCACTATGAGTTTGTGTATTTTTCTGTGATTTCAGGTATTTTCTGGCTGAAATTGAGGGACCTAAGCAAAAATCTGATTCAGAGGCTGAAAAAGGACTGCAGATGCTGTTGGATTCTGACCTCCCTGCACTCGAAGTAGATTTTCTGGAGCTACAAAACTCCAAATGGTGCACACTGAATTGAGTTGGAAAGTAGACATCCAGGGCTTTCCAGAAATATATGATAGTTCATACTTTGAGCGAGTTTTGATGACGTAAAATAGCGTCAAAACGCCAGCTCTCTGCCCTTTTTTGGTGTCAATACGCCAGAACTGATATAAAAGTTAGAGTTAAACGCCCAAACTGGCACCAAAGCTGGCGTTTAACTCCAGGAATAGCCTATGCACGTGAAAGCTCCAATGCTCAGCCCAAACGCACACCAAGTAGGCCCCAGAAGTGGATTTCTGCTCTACCTATCTTAGTTTACTCATTTTCTGTAAACCTAGGTTACTAGTTGAGTATAAAAACTACCTTTAGAGATTTATTTTGTACATCATGACATTTTCACGTTTTACATTGTATCTCTATGGCATGAGTCTCTAAACTCCATTGTTGGGGGTGAGGAGCTCTGCTGTGTCTCGATGGATTAAGGTAATTACCACTGTTTTCTATTCAATCACGCTTGTTTCCATTCTAAGATATTCATTCGCACTTAAACAGGATGAATGTGATGATCCGTGACACTCGTCACCATTCTCAATTTTTGAATGCGTGCCTGACAACCACCTCCGTTCTATCTTAGATTGAATGTGTATCTCTTAGCCTCCAGTCCGAAAGATCGGAGTCTTCGTGGTATAAGCTAGGATTATTGGCAGCCATTCTTGAGATCTGGAAAGTCTAACCCTTGTCTGTGGTATTCCAAGTAGGATCTGGAAAGGGATGACTGTGATGAGTTTCAAACTCGTGTGTGTTGGGCGTAGTGACAGACGCAAAAGGATCACTGGATTCTATTCCAACATGATCGAGAACTGACAGATGATTAGTCGTGCGATGACAGCGCACATGGACCAGTTTCACTGAGAGGATGGAAAGTAGCCATTGACAACGTTGACACCCTACACATAGCTTGCCATGGAAGGAGCCTTGCATGCGTGAAGAAGAAGACAGTAGGAAAGTAGAGATTCAGATGACAGAGCATCTCTAAAACTCCAACCTGTCCTCCATTATTGAATCACAAGTACCTTTTATTTCATGCTCTTTTATTACTTTGCAAACAAAAAACCCTTTTTATTATCAATCTCCTGACTAAGAGTTACAAGGTAACCATAGCTTGCTTCAAGCCGACAATCTCCGTGGGATTGACCCTTACTCACTTAAGATATTACTTGGACGACCCAGTGCATTTGCTGGTTAGTTGTGCGGAATTGTAAGTGTGATTGCAATTTAGTGCACCAGCAGCATAGGCTAATAGAAGTCTTATAGCTTCTATTCGGGAAACAGGGGCAAAGGATTCATCAAAGTCTATTCCTTCTTCTTGGTCATATCCTTGTGCCACTAGCCTTGCTTTGTTTCTTGCAATGCTAGCATCCTCTCCTAGCTTGTTCTGAAAAATCCACTTGGTGCCGGTCACTTTCTTTCCTTTCGGCCTTGGAACCAATGTCCACACTTGGTTCTTCTTAAACTCAAGAAGCAAATCTTCCATTGCCTTTACCCAAGAAGGGTCATCAAGGGCTTCCTTGACATTTTGAGGCTCCATTTGAGAGAGAAGGGCAATGTTTGTTCCTTCACTTGCCTTTCTAGTTGATGACCGAGTTTTAACCCCTTGAGAGACGTCCCCAATGACAAATTCCTCAGGATAATTCTTCAAGAATCTCCATTCACGAGGTCTGGTATACTTGGAGGCAGATTCAGTTACCAAGGGGTTATGGGAACTGCTGGTTTCATGATCTTCTTCAGATTCATGAGACAAAATGGAATTGTCTCTTAAATTTTTAGCCACTGCAGTTTCTGTTTCAGCTTGTCCAGAATGTTTATTTTCATGAATTTGTGCAGTCTTATTGTCCTTTTGAGCTTGATTCCCTGCATCACAATCTTCCAAAATACTTTACACCAAATTAGTATCATAAAATGTAACATGTATGGACTCCTCAATAATCCTAGCATCTTGATGATAAACTCGATATGCTTTACTAGTTGTGGAATATCCTACAAATAAACACTTATATGCCTTTGGATCAAATTTCCCCAAATTATCTTTGTTATTAAGAACAAAACATTTGCATCCAAAGATGTGCAAGTAGTCCAAGTTTTGTGGGTAACCTTTCCAAAGTTCATAAGGGGTTTTTTTCAAAAATTTCCTTATGATTGTTCTATCCAAAATGTGGTAAGCTGTGTTAACCGCTTTAGCCCAAAGGAATTTTGGAACATTGCTCTCACAAAGCATAGCACTTGTCATTTCTTGAATGCTTTTATTTCTTCTTTTCGCAACACCATTTTGTTGTGGTGTGCTTGGACAAGAGAAGTTGTGAGATATTATAAATTCCTCACAAAAGGATTCAAATAAATTATTTTCAAATTCAGTTCCATGATCACTTTTTATAGAAGAGATCTTTAAATCCTTTTCATATTGAAATTTTTTGCAAAAGATTTCAAAGGACAAAAAGGCTTCATTTTTGTGTGTAAGAAATAAAACCCAACCAAACTTGGAATAGTCATCCACAATCACTAAACCATAATGTTTACCACTTATGCTTTGAGTTCTTGTTGGAACAAACAAATCAATATGTAGCAATTCAAATGGCCTTTTAGTAGAGATGTCTTCCTTTGGTATAAATGAACTTTTTGTTTGTTTTCCCATTTGGCAAGCATCACAAGTGATGTCTTTGTCAAATCTTATCAAAGGAAGACCTCTTACTAACCTTTTCTTTACAAGTTTGTTTATTTGAAACATATTTGCATGGCCCAATCTCTTGTGCCATAGCCACTTTTTAGATTCTTTAGAATGAAAACAAGCTACATTTTGATCCTTTAGTTCATCAAGGGTAAGTCCATACACATTATGACAATGCTTGGCAATAAAAAGCACTTCATTGATCTTTTCATTTACAACATAACATTCAAGTCTTTTAAAAGTTACTAAATATCTTAAGTCACACAACTAACTTATACTCAAAAGATTGTGCTTCAACCTACTTGCCAAAAAGACATCATCAATGAAAGTAGAGTGATTGTTACCTACTTTTCCAATAGCAATTATTTTACCTTTTCCATCATCTCCAAAGGTCACAAAACCTCCATCAAACTTGTTTAGTTTGATAAAGTAAGTTGACCTTCCAGTCATGTGCTTTGAGCATCCACTATCAAAGTACCACAAATCCCTTTTGTTCTTGGATGCTAGGCAAATCTGCATGAAAAACTTCAAGTAACCTTAGGTATCCAAATTAATTTGGATCCTTTGAAATTAATCTATCTTGGTTGCCCAAGTGCATTGAAATAACGCACAACATTGTAGGTTTGGTTTCCCACAATTTTTTTTCAATGAAGCATTAGGAATATGAGTGACCAAATTTCTTACAATTTAAACAATGATTTTCTGATGCATATTTCTGAAATTGAGATGATTTATTATGCTGGAAATGATTAAAGGACTGGAATTTTCTGGTTTTTAGAAGAGGTGCTCTTCTTTTGACAAACTAATTTTTATTGAAATTGTTTCTCTTTGCAAAAGTGCTCCAACCAAAATTTTTTGGAACATTTGGACTTTTCGAATATGAGGTTTTGTTATAAATTGGTGGATTTTTAAAAGCAACCTCCCTATTCAAAATGTATCCCAGACCTGGCCTATTTGATGTTGTTTCGGTTTTTGAGAAAGGCTCAGTTTCACTAGTGTGAAATTCATCAGATTCCTCCTCATGTGTGGAAGCATTTCCAAGACCAAATCTGTTGGAAGTGGATTTAGTTTTTGTTGAAGATGCCACAAATTTTATAGAGGAATCATTAAAAACTGCACTTTTCTTGGTTATATAACCTAAACCAGATTTTTCGAACAATGGTCTTTGACTTGCAAATAATTTGTCCAAGCTACTAGAACTTTGAACAAATTTTGCTAAGTCACCGTTCAGCCTTTTAATCATTTCATTTAATCTTTCATTTTCAGCAATCAGCTCTTGAGAAGGATCCACAATGTGCTTTCCTTTAAGTTTTTCAAGTTCAGATTTTAGAAATCTATTTTCTTCAATAATATCTAAAGCACATTCAGTTTCCTTTACCTTTTCTCTCAAAAAATTATTTTCAACTTTTAATACATCTTTTTCAGATCTGCATTTATTGTACTTATCCAACAGTTTTGAGGTGTTCAGTGTAAAATCATCAATTATAGCATGTAAATCATCTATAGACAAATCATAGTAATTTACCTCATCAAGATGATTCTTTCTAGCCATGAAGCAGATTTTATTTTCACCTTCAGAATCTTCTTCCTTATTTGAATCGTTCTCAAGATCTTCCTAAGATGCCATGAGCACTCTCTTCTTTTCTTTCTTCCCTTTGTCCTCCTTCTTGAGCTTCGGACAGTTTAGCTTGAAATGTCCAACCTCCTTGCAATGATGACACGTCACCTTGCTCAAGTCTATCTTATGTTCCTTTGAGCTTAAACCCTTGTACTTGCCCTTGATCTTCATCATCCTTCTAAATCTCCTAACAAAAAATATAAGCTCATCATCTGAAATACCATCCCTAGACTCACTCTCTTTTGACTCTATTTTTGACTTGAGGGCTATTCCTTTTTTCTTTGAGTCCGGGTTTGTGTGTGTGGTTTCATAGGCAAGGAGATTTTCTCTCAGCTCATCATAAGTTATAGGGCTTAGGTTATTGCTCTCGACTAGGACAGTGGCAGTGGTTTTCCATTCTTTTGTGAGGCTTCTAAGGAGTTTTCTCACTAGGATTTGTTCTGAGTAGTTTGTACCCAAAGCATCAAGGTTGTGATTATGATTGAGAATCTCTCAAACACTTTATCAATGCTTTCTCCATCCTTCATATTAAACATCTCATACTCTTTTCGCAGCATATCAATCCTCGTTTCTTTGACCTGTTTAGTGCCTTCGTGTGTAACCTGGAGTTTTTCCTAGATTTATTTGGCTGTCTTATATCTAGACACCTTTCGGTACTCTTCAAAGCTCATGGCACAGTAAAGAAGGTTGATGGCTTTAGCATTCAGCTCCATTTTCTTCTTGTCGTCTTCATTTCATTCAGCTTCTTCTTTTGGAGTCACCACTCCATCAGCACTTATTTTTGTTGAAATCTTGGCACCACTCACAACAATCTTCCATATGTTGTAGTCAATGGATTGGATGAAGATTCTCATCCTCTCTTTCCAGTAGGCATAGTTCTTCCCATTGAAGAAGGGTGGCCTGTTATTTGACTGGCCTTCAATTAGAGTATAGGCAACTGTGGTTGTGCCCAAGTTATTCACCATTGGACCTTTACGCTAAGAGGTGAAGTTTGATTCTTGAGACCTTAGCTCTTGATACCAATTGAAGGTTGTAGAAGGCTTAGAGAAGGAGGTTGAATATATGACCTTCTTTTACTTTAATAAATTAACCCTTTTAAAGCAACTTAGCAATCTGAATCTGTTTGAACTCAGCAGCGAAAAATTTATGAGACAATTTCATTTTGTCTCATGAATATCAGAAAACAGAACAGAGCAGGAAAGAGAGAAGCTGACACCATCATGTATCCTGGTTCGGTTGCCTTGTACAATGCAACCTACGTCTAGTCTCCACCACAACAGTGGTGGAATTTTCACTATAGTTAAAGTGTTACATACACCAATTTCACATGATTGACACAATCTCTTTCACACTCAAGTTCTAACCTAACTTGAATATGGCTATGTAAATACCTAACTCTTCACTTTTAGTGCTAACCCAACTAAGAAAGGGAAACCTCACAAGTACAAGATATAAGACACAGACTTACCTAAAGAAATCTGAATTAACTCTAGGCTTTTTACTCAAGTGTATCACTCTGCCTCTTTTCACTCTTAGGATTTTACTTGAGCTCTCTCATTATGTCTTTTACCTCAAGAAATTACAGATAGATAACCTTTAAAAAGAAAATTACAATCTGTAAAACATAAAGGAGATTAATGCTTCAACAGCCTCTTTGCTATATGATAAACTAGATTTGCTAGAATTTGATTCAATTCTTCATTCTGGCAAAATGCTCCTTTGACTAGGAAACACTGTCCAGTTAGATGAACTTCTTTAAAGACCTCTTCTCAGAACATACACCTCAAGAGCACTAGTTATCTCTCCTTGGCTTCTGAATGATCAAAGCTATTCTTTTGTATCTCCATGCATGTTGTTGAGTTGCTGTCTCCTAGGTCAACTCTTGAGCTTTGAGCTTCCCCAACCCATCGTCTCACTTTTTCCCATTAATCCTCAAAATAGGAACTTTGGTTCTAACCTTCTCTTGTTGACCAAAAGTCACATATAAGTAGAAACAGATATCTTCAATGGTAAACCCAGATCTTGGCCATTGAAAAAACTACTTGGTCCCCAAGACATTATTTTAACCGTAGATACACAGCAGTGTAGAATAGAAATAAACTTTTCCATGTATCCCAAGATGGAGTGGCAGAGAATTGAAGATGAAGAGAAGAAAATGAGATGCATGTAAAAGGAAATAAAATCACTTTTAACTTCTGACCTCTTCTTGATACACATTGATGTGGGTGATTAGACTTCACCCTTTCTTGCTTAACCTTCTCTTTCTTGTTTCTTTGGTGAACAACTGAGGAACTAAGCATTCTCTCTCCCTCTCTGATTTCTGACCAAGATGAAAAAGTGAACGTTGTTTTTGGTGAATGCAAATGAGAGGGATCATCTTGGAGTGATGGAGACAGGCTTGGATTGGTTTTGATTCATGCAGCCCGTTTGATTTTCTTGGCCCATCTAACTCCATTTCTTTGATTTCTTTGGGCTGTTGTTGTTTTTGTAACCTACCAGCCTTGTTTATATTTTCCATTCAATTGGGCTGCTGCTTTGTATTGATTTTTGGCCTGCATCTCTTAATAAAAAATAATCAACACTAATTGGGTAACTAGCCCAGTAATCTAATATTTGTCATCATTAATGATATTAGTTAATTTCTTAACTCAACAAACTTGGTTTATAATAATATTTTTAATTACAAAGACTTTAATGTTTGTGAATATAAAAATTAAAATTTTTTATGCCTTTAGAAATTATATTATTTAATAGTTAAAAGTAAAAAAAAAAGAGAATATTTGGCGAACTTAGCCCGCCAGTCCGTCGTTAGGCGGGGCGGGGCGGACTTCCCCGCTTGCCACCGCCTACATGCGTCTATGGGATGTCGTTCGCACCCATTCAGATGGTGGAGACGACTGATGAATCCATATTTGACAAAATATTTTAGCTTGAATTGAGTGGTTTCATCACATAAACTCATACTTATTCACCAAAATAGCATACTTTTGTGTTTGATCCTTAAATTGAGCCTAAATGTGAAAACATGCGTTTTTGTGCTTAAATTGAGCAATTTAATCCCACTTTTATTCCATTCAATACGGTGATATGTTTGTTGAGTGATTTCAGGTCCTAGAGGCAAGAATGGTTTGGTAGAAGTGGAAGAAAGCATGCAAAAAGGGAGAAAACATGAAAAAAATAAAAGAGAGAGGCATTTCTGCCTGTGCCCACGCACAAGTGTCAAAATCAGCACCTGTGCCCACGCACAAGGTAGGGTCAAAATCAGCACCTGTGCCCACGCTCAAAGTAGAACAAAAATTAGTACATGTGCCCATGCACAGGAGGAAAATCAGCAAGTGTGTCGATGCACAACCTTTATGCGTACACACAAGAGAAAAATTAGCAAGTGTGTGTATGCACACACCTGTGTGTACAAACAGGTACCAGCATATGCCTCCATTAAAAATGCACGTGACTTGCGATTTTGGGGCTTTCTTGGTCCATTTCTGACGGCTTGGAGGCTGAAATCAAGTGCTATATTAAGGGAACTTCATGCCATATAAAGAGAGTCATCTTAGAATAGGAAAAACACATAGTAGGAGTAGGAGTAGTGTAGATTAGGAAATTATCTCCTAGGGTTCTTAATTAGGGTTTGTAGCATTTTATACTTCAAGTTTGATTTTGGATTATAGCAATTTCATTGTAAGTCTTTCTTTAATTTCTCTTTTATTTACTACACTTGTTCTATACTTTCTCATATTTTCATTCCTCTTGTCAATTTATACATAGTTTTGCAATTTTGGATTCCTAGTTGTTTAATTTGATGTTTGATGGCTTTTATATGGTTGTTTGAGTTGCCTTTATTGATTTTGAGCATTTGTGGTTCATAGCTTCCCTTAATTTACCAATTTTGCTATGTTTTATGTTTATGCCCACTATGTGTTTGATGAAATGCCAATCTTAGTTACGGGGTAAATTTCCACCCCTTGGCTTGGGAGAAATGAGTTTATGGATTACTAGAGCTATAATGTCCAACATTTAGTGATAATTCTTGGCTTGTTAGTTGTTATTGTTTCCACTAACGCTAGCTTTTTACCAATTAATTTGGTAAGTTAGTTAGGATTTGTGGATTACTAACAATTATGCTCACTTAACTTATCCTTCGATGTTAAGGGTTGACTTAGTGAGATTAATCCATCATAATTATCGTAGTTGTGGTTATGGCAAGGAAGAGATTCCATAACTCATCCCAAGTCAACGTTCCTTTTATGTTTGGAACCACCTTTTCCTCAATTTTAAGTCTTACTTGTTGATATTACATATGTAGTTCTTTTATTTCTTTATTAGTTCATTAATTACAATTTTGAATCGTTCTTTAATTCTTTTATTTTGTTTGCTTTCAATCATTGAAAATCCCTTTGTTCTTGCAACCAAAATTGTGCACTTGTTGGCATTAGTTCCTAGGAAAGACGTCCCGAGGTTTGATTACTCTCGGTTATAATTTGAATTTGAAAATCTAAACTTTGATTGAGCATTACTTGTTGGTTGAGAACTATCCTACAACGAAGTTATTTCTCTTTTTACCGAGAAGAGATTCTTAGCCGACGGTTTTGCTCTCATCAAGTTTTTGGCGCCGTTGCCGGGGAGCTAGCATCATGAGTGCTATATTTTGGTTGTTGTAAATATGTCCATAGTGTGAATAGATACTTTTTGGGTTGTTTGCTAGTTTTTTATATTAATTAGGATTTTTGTTACTTTTGTAATTGATGTCTTTAGTTTTTATTTTCTATTTTTTCTATGAGTTATCACCCTCTTGGTTTGGAGTTTGGTTGTAATCATTTTGTAGGGCTTGATAACTTCAATTTTGGATTACATCATGGGATTGGAGCATCAATTTTGGAAGGAGCAACCCCCTCTATACTACAATGAACCATACCCAAGCCTTCTCAATATGCATACCCAAATCAAGGATATGGTGGGTTTCACAATGATTATATACTTCCACCACCATATGCCTATGACCCATACCTCCAACATAATCCTCAACCACCACATTTTCAAACACCACACCGCTACTACCAACAACCACATCCATACATACCACATCAAGATATTCATCAACATGAACTTCCTCCCACATATACAACCTTCCCCCCAAACAATGAACCTCATTTTTCACCACAATGTGAAAATTTTCCACCCTTGGCCCAAGAACCACAAGACCTTCAACCCTTTCTCCAACAGCAAGAAGGATTCCAAAGGACACAAGGGCAATTCGTGACAACCATAGTCAAAACAGTAAACCACTTACTCCTACTACGCTCATCCGATCAAGGCATTCCTCTTGAAAAGTGTGGATGGTCAACTAAAGATTGTAGTGGAGAGGATAGCATGGAGCCACAAGGGAAAGAAGAAGAATTAGAGCCTGATCAAGAGGGAAAAAGTGGAGTATTGGAAATGGAGGAGCGAAAGGAAGAATTGAGGGAAATTGATCAAGATGAGGATTCCATCATTGATGATTTTTTGTCCCCTTGGTCAATCCCCCTAATGATCCTAATGAGCCTCTTCCCATTAAATTTGAGAATGACATAGAGGTAGACTTCTCACAACCTCCTTGTTATGATGTGAGTGATGAGGAAGAGGTTGGTGAGAAAAGCGTCGACAACCAAGAACATATTGAGTGGGTGTCAATCTCACCTTTGAGCTTTATTGGCCCCCACCAATATGCTATCTTGGAGATGGACTACCAACTCAAGGTCCTTCTTGGGTTGGTACATGGTGGAGGAAAGGATGTTGGTTTCCAAGAGAATCCTAGGCTCTTCAAGAAAATCAATTCAAGAGTTGAAGCTCAAGCATGGTGTGAAGCAAAATTGAGTGGTTTTCGGAGAATTTTGGGATACTTCAAGGGTAATTTGAAAGCTTGTCCATCCGGCTTGAAGAAGAAAGATCAACAAGAAGGTGCACGGGTACCTAGAATATGGGATCCCGGAGGAGCTTTAAGGACTAAGCTTAGATGGAGGCTCAAGGAGGAGTGGAAACACAAGCCACCCTAACAAGAGTCTCCTCAACAAGTCCAACTTAAGGACTATAAACCAAAGTGCTAGGTGGGAGACTCCCCACCATGGTGACATCTTTCTTACCCTTTCTCTTTGTTTATAGTCTTGATTTCTTGCATGTTTGCTTGTCTTAGTTAGTTTAGGATTAATTTAATTTTTGATTAGATAAGTTAGTTTTGTATATGGATCATGAATGTTTGAGTTTTTGAATGTTTGGGGTTGAATTTTATTTGAGCTAAGGTTGAGTGCATTAAATTTTGAAAGAAAATTTTTTGAAAAAAAAAACAGGGCATGTGCATGCGCACCCACTTGTGCGTACGCACAGTTGTACGCACACCAGCCTTTATACCCTCTGTTGAGAGCGCTCGCATGCTATATGTGCGTGCATCTCCCTCTGTTTTGTGCTCTGTGCGTGCGCACCTCCCTGTGCGTATGCACACGTCCTTACACTCCCCCTGGTGGGAGCGCTCGCCCGCCTTGTGCACATGAACCCCTGCACATTTTTGTTCCTGTGTGTGCACGGCCCCTTGTGTGCGTGCACACATGATCTTCAACCTGCAAAAAAAAAAGAAGTGTTTTGTGCGTATGCACACACTGGTGCGTACGCACATGTCTTGCTTCCTTCTATATTTGGAGCACTCGCACACTCTGTGCGAGCACGCACCTTCCCATCTCTCACCTTGTGTGCGTACGCACACATAGCTATGCGTACGCACAAGTGCTATTTTGGGCAAATTTATCATTGCTCTTTGAATTAAGCCTTTCCACCCATCAACCCCTCTTTTCTCTTACTTTTCCCATATTTCTGTACTTGTTTTACTTAGTTTTCATTGTATCTAATTTTTATTTTAGTAGTTATATTAGTTTTGTTTACTTACTTATTAATTGAATAAGTTGTAAGTGTTTGTTTGATACTGATTGGGTTGTTTGTTGCTCGAAGTTTCCACCAATGCACTTATACTTTGCCTTAATTTACTAGCACCTAGTGGGTTTGATAACTCATGTTTGGACTTTACCACTATGACAAATCATGTAAGTGCATTGAATTGAGTGAATTGAGTTGAAATTACTTGTTCATCATGATCTTTCATATTAAATTCATCACATGACCGGTACTTATTCCTTGTTAATGCTTTGCGTTTGTTTGAGTGACTCAACTTGATTCTTATAAAGCTTTTCACTTTTTGTAACAAGTATTTTACCATGCGACATTTTCTTTGTGTTTCATGATGAATAAGGTATTTTCTGCTCATTATTGGATTAGTTATTGTTTATTCTGCTATTCCATACCAATTTTGCGCTTTAACTAGCACAATTTCAATATCCAATATCAAATACTCAATTCACTTTTGTGGTTACCTAGGGTTGGTTGTTCCCTAAGTTTTGCTTATTCTTTGCTTGCAACCTAGGCCACTTAATTGAGGAACATATGCTATTTCTTTTGATTGTGTGGTTACCTTTTTAACTGACCATTGTGTTGTGTTCTAAACCGTTCACACTTAGAATACACACATTATCTTTTATCATACCACACACATCTAACTTTTCCTCAATTCTTATTTAAATTATTTTATTCAGTAAACCGAGCCCCCGTACCCACCAACTGAAGGTGGAGCCTCATAGCCTTTTTCCCCGGATTGGGTTCGTGCACGGAGGACCGTGCAACCGCTTAAGTGTGGGAGTGGATTCGCCATTTTGGGGGTAAATTTTTAGTTTTTGCGATGTTGAAAATTAGGAATAGAACTAGGAAAGATTTTGAAATTGCATCCATCACAACATACATACATACATACATACATACATATATAAGAAATAACTTTGGTAAAAACAACAAAAAATTTCAAGAATTTTTTTACAAGGGCATTCTATTGAATTGATTGGAAAATTATTTTTAAAACTTGCTTGAATGATTTTTATGGAACATAGAAGAGAGATAGAACAAAACAACCTTGTGAGTTATTGAGCTTTAATGAGTGGTTACACATTTTAACCACTACTTTTCTTCATTGTGTGCTATGCTCCTTCTATGATTGTAATCTTGGTTTTGTTTGATTCTTTATTTCCGATGATTGATGTTTTGATTGCATTTACCATGATTGAGGCCATCTTTAAATTAAAATCACTCACCCATATATCATAACCCTTATATCTACCTTTGTAAGCCAATCTTGAGCTTTTTAATCCCCTTTGTTCTAATTGTAACCACATCAAAACCGTAAGCAAAAAACCATGAATTACCTTGAATTGCATCTTTGATTAGCTTAGGTTGAAGAGTGTGTTTTATTTAAGTGTGGGGGGAATTTTGGGAAGCATTAGTAGTGAATGAAAAAGTTTAATTTAGGTATGCGTTGAGAAAGAAAAATTTTGGAAACTTGGTGCACATTCATGTATCAATCTACTTTAACCATATGCATTTGTCATAGAAAAAGAAAAAAATGATGAACAATGAAATATATATATATATAAGATGGGACAAAAGTTATCCGAAAGAAAAAGAAAAAAAATTGAATAAGAAATACATATGTGGACTTGGATGAAAAAGATGCATGAATGTATATAAAAAGTGTGATTATGGGAAGTTAGGTTGCGTAGTTTGTGATTTGATTGATATAGGTTGAGTTGGACACGTGAGCTAATTAAAGATCCAATTCCTTAGTCCACTTAGCCATATTTATCCTACCCTAACCCTAACCCTATTACAACCGTCTAAAGACCTCATGATAGTTGCACTCATGCATTGCACATTTGTTGATTGTTAGATGAAAAGCAAATCCTTGAAAGCATAATTAGGAGGAGACTAGAGTGGATTGACCCTAAACACCGAGTGACTAGAGTGTATACATACCACGTGAGGGTTCGATCACTCAATTCTATGTTTCCATACTTCTTATCATATATTCTTGCAAGTTGCTTCATTTTTATGAGTAAGTCAATTCTTTAGATTTTGATTGCATTGAATTAATTCTTTGCTTAGCCCTATATGTCTATACACTTGCTTGGAATTTGATTTTTTGTTTTCACCAAATCAATGACATTATAGATAGATAGATATATATATAATATACATACTTGCATGCATATAGATAGTTGTATTCAATAAGTTATTTCCCTTTGATCATTTTTCTTATTTGGTTTAGCATGAGGACATGAAATCGTTTTAAGTGTGGGGGAAGTGATGAATCCATTTTGACGATATATTCTAGCTTGAATTGAGTGGATTTCATCACATAAACTCATACTTATTCACCAAAATAGCATACTTTCGTGTTTGATCCTTAAATCGAGCCTAAATGTGAAAACATGCATTTTTGTGCTTAAATTGAGCAATTTAATCCCACTTTTATTCCATTTGATGCCGTGATGTATTTTTTGAGTGATTTTAGGTCCCAGAGGCAAGGCTAGTTTGGTAGAAGTGGAAGAAAGCATGCAAAAAGGGAGAAAACATGAAGAAAACAAAGGAGATAAGCATTTCAGCCTGTGCCCACGCACAAGGAAAGGTCAAAATCAACACCTGTGCCCATGCACATGATATGCCCATGCACAGGCTGTGCCCACGCTCAAAGTAGAATGGAAATCAGCACCTGTGCCCACGCACATGAGGAAAATCAGCAAGTGTGCCCATGCACAACTTCTGTGTGTACGCATAGGAGAAAAATCAGCAAGTGTACGTACGCACACACCTGTGCGTACGCACAGGTACTAGCGCGTGCCTCCATTAAAAATGCACGTGACTCACGATTTTGGGGCTTTCTTGGCCCATTTTTGAAGGCTTAGAGGCTGAAATCAAGTGCTATATTAAGGGAACTTCATGCCATATGAAGAGAGCCATCTTAGAATAGGAAAAATACATAGTAGGAGTAGGAGTAGTATAGATTAGGAAATTATCTCCTAGGGTTCTTAATTAAGGTTTGTAGCATTTTTTACTTCAAGTTTGATTTTGGATTGGAGCAATTTCTTTCTAAGTCTTTCTTTAATTTCTCTTTTATTTACTACACTTGTTCTGCACTTTCTCATATTTTCATTCATCTTGTCAATTTATACATAATTTTGCAATTTTGGATTCCTAGTTATTTAATTTAATGTTTGATGGCTTTTATATGTTTGTTTGAGTTACCTTTATTGATTTTGAGCATTTGTGGTTTATAGCTTCCCTTAATTTACCAATTTTGTCATGTTTTATATTATGCCCACTATGTGTTTGATGAAATGCCAATCTTAGTTATGGGGTAAATTTCCACCCCTTGACTTGGGGGAAATGAGTTTATAGATTACTAGAGCTATAATGTCCAACATTTAGTGATAATTATTAGCTTGTTAGTTGTTATTGTTTCTACTAATGCTAGCTTTTTATCAATTAATTTGGTAAGTTAGTTAGGATTTGTGGATTAATAACTATTATGCTCACTTAACTTATCTTTCGATGTTAAGGGTTGACTTAGTGAGATTAATCCATCATAATTATCATAGTTGTGGTTATGGCAAGGAAGGGATTCCATAACTTATCCCAAGTCAAGGTTCCTTTAATGTTTTGAACTACCTTTCCCTCAATTTTAAGTCTTACATGTTTATATTACATATGTAGTTCTTTTATTTCTTTATTAGTTCATTAATTACAATTTTGAATCGTTCTTTAATTCCTTTATTTTGTTTGCTTTCAATCATTGAAAACCCCTTTGTTCTTGCAACCAAAATTGTGCACTTGTTGGCATCAGTTCTTAGGAAAGACGATCCGAGATTTGATTACTCTTGATTATAATTTGAATTAGAAAATATAAACTTTGATTGAGTATTACTTGTTGGTTGAGAACTGTTCCGAGGGTTACCTGAAACTGTAGGTCGATCTCGGATGAGATCTTCTGTGTTGGTCGGAGCTGTTGTGTCCGACTTTGTTAATGGTGGCTGGAGCTGGTGTGTCCGACTTGTTGGACTTGGTGGTGGTGCTGATCCTTCGTCCCCGGAGGGTGGGGGGTACCTGCAAGGGACTCCGATGCTTAAGTTAGCAAGGGTATTAAGCAGGTATTGAGTAGAATCAGAGTATGAGTTATACCTGGGTGCTCCAGTGTATTTATAATGGTGAAATGTGGCCTCCTGTGGATAAGATAAGTTAGTTATCTTATCTTTATCTTTTAAGTGAGGTCATCTTATCTTCAAGGGAACCGCCTTTATCTTTCTGGGTTTTAGCTGCCTTTAGATTGGGCTGTGTCCCTTCGTTTTGGGTCTGCTTTGGGCTCCTTTGGCGAGTTGGCCGAGCTCTTTGAGAAGAGGTCGGGCATTTGGCCGAGCCCTTTGAGAAGAGGTCGGGCATTTGGCCGAGCCCTTTGAGAAGAGGTCGGGCATTTGGCCGAGCCCTTTGAGAAGAGGTCGG
>NC_029776.3:52297364-52298532 GCF_000817695.3 Arachis duranensis | reverse complement strand
GAACCTTTATGGCTTTGTTCTTTTTTGAGATCATACTTGCACCTCTTCTTTAGCTGACGTCGACCTGTATGGCTTTGCCCCTGCTTGAGTTCGGACTTTTCCGTGAGACCGTGCTTTCAAAGTTTTGATCTCTTCGGGGAAGTCGTGCTCAAGCATCCTGACTTTGGTCGATCTTTTGAATAGTTTCTCCTTGTGCGAGTCTGATATTGCCCCTTTTACTTTGTTGAGGGGACTTTTTCAGCCTTCTTCTGACTTGTTTGTCTTCGCTGTTCGGGCTTTTTAGTCATAATCCAACAACTTTTTAGGTAGTGTTCCGATGGGGAACCTCTTTATAGTTTGTTTTGGATGACTTTTTAGCTTCGTCTTTGA
Source organism: Arachis duranensis (assembly GCF_000817695.3). NCBI lineage: Eukaryota > Viridiplantae > Streptophyta > Magnoliopsida > Fabales > Fabaceae > Arachis > Arachis duranensis. Next base: position 52,298,163 of record NC_029776.3, on the reverse strand, counting down.
TTTGTGCTTTTGCCTTTTAAGAAGTTTCTTTTTCCAAGACTTCGTATTTTTTAGCAAAGCATTTCTGGCCTTCCTTTGGCCGTTGCGAGATGTCTTTGTCCTTTTTGTGGATCTTTGTAGAGTGTCGGTACTTTATTGTCCGACCTCTTTTGATCACTTCTAGTTTCGTCCACTTTCTGCTTGGTCGAGGTGGTCCTTGGGGCTAATTTGTCCGACGACTTTTTAGTGTTTTTGTAGAACACTTTTTAGTCATTCTGAACAGTTTTTGATAGCCTTGTCATAGAGCCATGGTTTTTTGGGCAGAGCTATGTCCATTTTAATGCACGTTTTTCGTTGGTCCGACTTCTTCTTGTCGGTCCAAGCTGTAGCTTTCGTTGGTCTGACTTCTTCGTATCGGTCCAAGCTGTAGCTTTCGTTGGTCCGACTTCTTCTTATCGGTCCAAGCTGTAGCTTTTGTTGGTCCGACTTCTTCGTATCGGTCCAAGCTGTAGCTTTCGTTGGTTCGGACTGACTTCTTCATGTCGGGCCCTTCTAAGTTATTTTTGTAATCCTCTTTCTTGGACCTTTGTCAGGTTTCTTTCAGGGATTACTTTTATAACTTGTCCGTTGTAGGAGACTGACTTCTTTATGTCGATCTCTTCTAAGTTATTTCGTAATCCTCTTTCTTGGATTTTTGTCAGATCTCTTTCAGGGATTACTTTGATAACTTTTTAGTGGTAAGAGTCCGATTTGGTTATGTCGGTCTCCTTTAAGTTATTTTTTGTAGTCCTCTTTCTTGGATCTTTGTCAGATCTCTTTT
>NC_029776.3:52294665-52297266 GCF_000817695.3 Arachis duranensis | reverse complement strand
ATCCGTAAGACCTCGTCAGGTTCTTTTTTAGATCACTTTCGATAACTTCTTACATTATTCTGTGTTCATCTTTGCCGATTTGTAGAAAGTGGTTGTCATCTCTAGATCGTCCTTTGGGTGAATCGCGTTTTCACCTTTATCGGACGGTTGTCTTTATCGTGATCGTGCAGTGAAATTGTTTTTCACTTTCTGCCGATCTGTTGCTTTATAATCGGACGATGAGGTTGGTTTTCATCTTGCCGACTTTGTCGTGATCGGGCGGTGATTTTGGTGTTTCACCTTGCCGACTTTGTCGTGATCGGGCGATGTTTTTGGTGTTTCACCTTGCCGACCTGCCGTAGTCGGGCGTCTTGGTAGGAAACTTTTTAGGGAATCTGCAATCTTTTAAACAATAATATAAAGATAATAGTGTGTACATGTTAGTACTTACCTTTCTAGGTCGGGCAATCTTTTTGGATCTCGGCCTGGCACCCTTTTTAGATTGCAGGCATACCATGACCTTGGTTGCTCTTGCCCTTCGAGTTCGGACAGTCTGTAGCAACCTTTCCCCAGTTCTTCTAAACAACTTGGTATGGTCCTTTCCAGTTGGCTGCTAGCTTTCCTTCTCCAGGTCAAGTTGTTCCGATATCATTTCGGATTAGGATGAGGTTGTTGTTGGCAAAGCTTCGCTATACTACCTTCTGATTGTATCTTGAGGCCATTCGACTCTTTAACGCCTCTTCCTTGATCGGAGCTCTCTCTCGGACTCTTGGAAGTAGGTCGAGTTCTTTCCTTTGGATTTGGGAGTTGACCTCTTCATTGTAGAAGATCATTCTGGGGGATCCTTCTTTGATCTCTACTGGGATCATTGCCTCCATTTCATAAATCAATCGTAAGGGTGATTCCCCCATGGTGAAGTGTGGAGTTGTCCGATATGCCCATAGGACTTGTGGGAGCTCTTCAGCCCAAGCTCCCTTTGCGTCCTGTAGTCTCTGTTTTAACCTAGCTAGTATGACTTTGTTGGCAGCTTCTGCTTGTCCATTGGCTTGTGGGTGTTCTACGGATGTGGATTGGTGCTTTTAATAATGTTTCTGTACAAGAATTTTTTGACTTCTTTGAGCAGTGGCATTAGTTAGGGGCTCTGCCTCAATCCATTTTATGAACACCCCTATAATGAGGAACTTGACTTGTCCCAATCCTTGGGGAAATAGTCCGAGGAGGTCGAGTCCCCTCTTTGCGAACGGCCAAGGTGATGTTACACTGATGAGCTCCTCTGGTGGGGCAATGTGGAAGTTGGCATGCTTTTTGATGTAAAGCTTTGACTTTGTATTTGGGTTTTTACTCCGTTGTTGCCTCCAAAGGGTGCCCCTGGACCTACGTGTGAGTCCTGGGGTTTCCCTTTTACTGTTGTATCTGACACCTGATATTTTGCTGTTATTGTTCGAGTTGTTGCCCGAGTTGTTTGGTAGTAACCCCATAGTTGACCTATGTCTTTGAGATGTATACTAAGATCCCGGACGGCATGTCTAATTGGCTGGATTCCATAGTTTTTTTAATGCGTGTTACTGTGGCTGACTCTGAGTACATTGACTTGTTGTGGTCTTGTGATGTAGCCTGGATGAGGCTTCTGTTATTGTCCCCTAGTTTGGTATTGGCTAGTTTTGAAAATGCATCAGCTCGGGCGTTCTGCTCCCGAGGTATGTGTCGGACCTCATATCCCCGAATTGTCCGAGCTGTTGGTGCTGGCTGGTTTTGAAAGTGCATTAGCTCGGACATTCTATGTTTCTATGTGTCAGACTTCATTTTCCCCGATTTGTCTGAGCTTTTTTCTGTTTTTGTCCAGGGTCCCTCGAATTGTCCAAGATATTTTTTGGTTTTGTCCAGGGTCCCCCGAATTATCCGAGCTGTCCTCTGTAGGATTCTTCCAGCTAAGTTTATTTTCTGTAGGATGTCTTTTTATGGGCTGGTTAGTCCGAACTTTGATAGTGTGAGCTTGAAAGTATGGGTGGAGTCATCGAGAGGTGAGTATGAGGGTGTAGGCAACCTTTTTCTATCTGTTGATGGTTTAGTTCGGTCCCTTGTAGAGCTTTGCTGATGAAGTAGGCGGGTTGTTGGCCACTTTCATCTTGACTAGTGCTAAGGCTATTGCCTGACTTCCCACTGCGAGGTGTAATGAGTTCTTCACTTTTCCGTGGTCTGGAAAGAATGGGTGATTGCCCCAAGAATTTTGAAATCTCGAAAGGCTTGTTCGTACTCCGTTGTCCTTTTCAACTCGTCTGACTTTTTTGGTGTGAGGTGGACGTTCAACTCGTTCGACCTCTTTGGTGTGAGGTAGATGTTTAACTCGTCCGACCTCTTTGGTGTGAGGTGGACTTTCAACTCGTCCGACCTCTTTGGTGTGAAGTGGACCATCAATTCACCCGATATCTTCGGTTTGAGGTGGCCTTCAATTTGTCCGACCTCTTTGGTGTAAGGTGGACCCTAAACTCGCCCGATATCTTTGGTGTGAGGTAGACCTTAAACTCGTGTCCGACCTCTTTGGTGTGAGGTGGACCTTCAACTTGTGCGACCTCTTTGGTTTGAGGTGGACCTCTAACTCGTCCGACCTCTTTGGTGTGAGGT
>NC_029776.3:52279552-52292052 GCF_000817695.3 Arachis duranensis | reverse complement strand
GAATTTGACTGAATTTATGTTGAATTTTGTGATATATTGATATTTGTGATTAGTTTGGGGTTTGGTCAGTTTAGGTGCAGCCAAGAACCGAATTATTTTCATGAATTCGGGGCTAGAATGTTGTTGGTAATCAAGTGAAATTAGTGAGATTTAATGATGGCATCGAGATTTAATAAGAGATGAATTGATGACATGCTTTGAGATATGAAAATAGTTTGATTTTAGAGGCGGCTGGATTTTATTTGGTTTAATTTTATAATTTCTTTTATATTAGAAATAGTTTTGATTTATTGGAAATGATTTGAAAGAATTTGAGAAAGGGTTTGTGTGGGACTCGAGAAGGGTGGCAAAGTCTGAGTTTTAGGGGAGATGCTGCCGAAATTTTGTTATAAAATTTAAGACTTTGTTTGAAATGTTATTTAGAAAAAGATTGGATTTGAGAAGTTGTATTATTTAATTTTTGATTTATTAAGAAAATAATTATGTTTCAAGTTTAATTTATTTAAGAAAAGTATATGTTAAGGTTGATTAAATATGAAAAGGGATTATATTTTGAATTTGAATTAAAAATTTCATTCGGAGGAGTTTTAGTGAACTTTAAAAGTAATTGAATTTTGACTGAATAATTTTGTTTGGTGACGTCTTGGAAAAAGTTAATGAATTAATTTTAAGGATGGAACTGGGATTGGTGTTGGCTTTGACATTGATTTGGAACCTCTGATTTGTATGGTTTAGTTTTGATTGATTTAAAAACTTTATTTGATTAATTCAATTTAAGAAAATAATGATTGTTAAGGATTTCCAAAGAACTTAAGAAAATGAGATTGGTTGTCACTCTCCTAAAATCTAGAAGCCTTTCTGACGGGTTTAACGAATAAATAGTTTCTCTTTGTCTTTTAAAAGAAGAATTAGTTTAAGTGAAGTTGTTTTAAAAGGTTTTGGAGAATGTCAGAAAGAGCTGATTTTGGTTTTAAAAGAAAGAAAGAACGAAAAGAAAAGGAGAGAAGCAGTGATGATTATTTACCTGCTAAAAACGAGCAGAGATATGATAGTGAGTCTACTGAGATTTGCTTTCCAGAGATACATCGGCCAATACAGGGGAAGGTCCCACCTGTAAGACAGAGGTTGCTTATAGAGGTTATCTACATACATTGGCTAGAGAGAGCCTCACCTGTAAGACAAAGGTTGCTTACAGAGGTTATGTTTGCATACATCGGCTCAAGAGAGTCGCACCTGTAAGACAGAGATTGCTTACAGAGGTTATGACACTGAAAACCAAACTCACACAAAGGTTGCTGAGTTGCGTCGGGAGCGGGTCGAAACCAACAGATGAGCTCATTACCTGCACTAGGGATAAACATACATCATACTTATTTGAACATACTTGTTTGTAATTGTGTTTTCTATGATTGTGTGTGTGCTTGTGTTTGAATTCTGTGTTCTTTAAATGTTAAATTAGATGGTACCTTGTTGACTGTCATTGCTGACCAAGTATATATAAAACGAACTTAACTCCTAACTCCGACCCTACTAAGAAATCCCCAATTTTTACCTCCTATCTCCACCCTTTTCAGCTACAGGTACTAAGGCTTATTACGAAACTGTGGGAGCACAGAGGAATATGTTTGCGAGTTGAGTTGTTAGAATTTATTTTTCCCTCGCCTTATTAGTTCGAGTTTTATTCAGAAGGGTAGGTTTTGTAATTGCTTTTGTATGTAATACTACAGCGTATTATTAATATTAAGTATGTGAATATGTGTTATTTGTACTTGTTGGAAAAGTTATAGTTTTAGTAAAACCATCGATAGATTTACGCGTAACGGCTTAATATTAAATAGATAATAAAAGGAATTAGGTTAGTAACGCCTTACTTTCGGTACAATCATTAGGTGCTAAAAGTTAGGGTGTTACAAAAAAAATAAGAAATTATTTTATATATGAAAAAGAGATGGATGATTTTGTTTAATATTAGTGTTTGAGGTGCTTTACAAAAATGTGGATGTTTCAGAAACACAGTTTTAACACGTTGAATGCGTGTTACCTTTTAAAAAAATTGATGTAGCTTTCGCAGATATTCCAAGTAAAAATACGTAGAGATTTGCCACTTGTCAAGCCAAAGATCACTACGCAAGATGCGTGTTGAAGGTGTGGGGATTCCTTGCTTGTTCCAAACATCCCTTTCGCAGAGATTCCCAGCCAGCGTCTCAGCCACATGTCACTCCCTTAGGCAACATGCACCCTGCGTGTAGGGTTGGAAGTGAGTCAAGGTAGCTCGAACTCGACTCGTTAATAGCTCAATAAGCTGAGCTTGTGAGCTGATGAGCTGAGCTTGAGCGTGAAATTGAGCTCATAAATTAAATGAGTCGAGTTTGATATATAAAAATTATCCTAATTGATATATATATATATATATATATAAGTTATAATTTATTGATATAAAATTATAGAATATGTTCCTATTATTTTAGCCAGCTCATGAGCTTTCGTGAGCCACGCTTAAACTTGGTCTAACTCGACTCACTTCCAGTCCTACCTACGTGTTGACCGTTTGGCAAGGTGGTCTCCATGGAGCCAACATCATGCTTTAGGAAGGCCAACCAAGGTTTTGGTTGAAGGCTTTATAAAAAGATTGGAAAAGGTTTTGCTGCTGTTTAGTTTTCATTTCATTAAAGTAGGGTTTGGTGAGAGGATTTTGAAAGAAGGGTTTCGATTGTTGTTGAGAGAGAAGAAGGTGATATTTTTTGTGAGAGTGAGAGTGGGAGTAATTAGTGTGCTACTTGAAGAAATGGTACATAATTATACGTCTGCAGAAGATCACGTTATTAATTATTTGGGATAGTCTAATTATGCAAGTTTAGTATTTTTGCTAATTTAGAATTTTCTATTTAAATTGTATTATTATTAGTGTAATTATTTGAATTAATATTATTATTAGTAGTTGTAGTGAATTAATAAATTTAAAAATTCTTTTGATTGAAATTATTTAATAAGATAATTTTTAAAATTTTTTTATTGGATATTCTATTATGATGTTACTATTAATCGAAAATAATACCATTTTAATTTATCAAGTAATATATAAAATTAATAAATAATATAAATATTTTTTTGAATTTTTTGTAATCATATTTTTATTTTCTGTTATAAAATTATTATTGTATTCTAAGTTGCATAAGTAGTTTTTATTTTCTTTTATGAGAGTGGAGTTAATTTTAATTTAATATTTGATATAGTATATTATAATGTTGCTATTGTTTGTTTTTGGTTGTCTTGTATCATGCTAAAAAAAATATTCTACTCCGTAAGTTTGATTCGTCAGAGACATGACATCCAGCGGATGACTAGATTTTACGAACAATAGAATTCTACCATATATTTTTCTTATCTTAATTTTATTTTTCATCTTGATTTGGCTGTGTAGTACTAGAGAGTTGCATTTTTTTTATCATATCTGTCATTTTGTGAATTTGGCATTAAAAATAAAGATTTTGTATAGTACTAATGTAACAATCCGAATTTTTATAAGATTAAATAATGAGTTATCTATAATTTATTATATTTGTAGAGGATTTTATTTTAAAAAAAATATTTTATTAAAAGTAATTAAATAGATTAGGAGATAATTTGATTTTAAATTAATTAAGATTCTTATGTAATTTTAATATCAATAAAAATTTAGCATAATAGAGATTAAAATTTAATAATAAAAGAATTATATAATTTAATTTAAGTAATTTTTATTATGAATAATTTATGATTTAATTCAAGTTCCTTTTTTTAGAAAATAATCTATTAAGAATGACTAAATTAATTTTATAAATACTTTAAGTTTAAGTTAATTAATATTTTTGTATAATTTTATTATAATTGATTGTTTTATATAATTTGAAATTAAGATTTTGGTGATGAAAAAATGATAAAAATTTATATGATTTAAATTAGATAATTGATATTTGAATATAAACTGTACTTTATAGAATAAGATTAATATGTTTATTTTATAAATTAAATTAGAAATAATTATTTAAACTTAGCGATATATTAATAAATGGTATTCTTAAATATTTTTAATTAGAGTACATTTATTTTTAAAATTATTATTCTGTCCACCAATTTTATCAAAATATCTATTCTATCCATATTCCTTTATAAAAACCTAACTTTAACCCTAAATTCCCAAATGAGAAACCTTAATTTCCAATTTTTAACCCTAATTTTACTAACACTATTCCCCAAAAGCGTAACACACACGGAGTAGAGGAAGGGAGAAGAGAGATCGGGAAGAGAAAGGGAGTCATGCCTTACCGTCATCCAGCCCGCCTCGCCAACGTTGCCCTTATTATTGTTGAGAAAAAGGGACGCCGTCGATGCTGTTCAGGGAGGAAGGAAGAACCGCGTGAGAGCCAGGGGATGAGGGAGCCTCTGTTGCATCGCCTCCTTGCCTCCATCACCGCCAGACTGCTTTGCCGCTGCTAGTTCTGTCGTCATCGAATCTGTGTCGTCGTTGCCGCCAGGTCACCGTCGCAGCTGTGGGCATGGGCTTCGAAGGGAACATAATGCGATGAGGAGAAGCGGAGCTGTGGCCCACTTCTGCCGCCGTTGTCGCACTCTTCCACCGCGCCAGGTTGTCATTGTTGTGGTCAGAAGTTGCTACCATTGCTTTGCTCACCAGAAGCTGGCGATACCACCGTCGTAGAATGTCACAGAAGAGAGGAAGAAAGGATCCTCCACTAATGTCGTGACCACCACTGAGCTTTATGTTGTCGTTGGAGCTACTGACAAAGAGGTTGCCGCGGCGAAATTCACTACCGGAAGGGAGTAGCTGTTGTGACCACCATTTTTCCATGCCCGTCACTGCCATCATTGCTTGATTGGTTCACCTGATTCTAGGGCATCTTAGCTAGTTTCACTGACCTTTTCTTTACTATTTTAGGGTAGTTTCATGCATTTTCTTAGTAAATAAGCAAGTTTTAGATGAAAATACACTTACACCTTGATTCAAGCAATTATTGTGAACTTTACATGATTTTATGAGGATTAGGCAGGAATTGTATGATATAATTGATGATGCATAATCTCATGACTTGGAACAGAGCTTTGATGCTCTCTAATTGCTTGATTTCAGGACAAAGGAAGAAAGAAGGAACCACGTTAGCAGCCACGTTAATCTAATTAACGTGATCACTAACGTGGAATGGGGACAAGCTTGTAGCGTTAATAGAAAAAGTGATGCCAATAACGTCCTCGAAGCCATCATAGCCCACGTTAGTTGCCACGTTAACTACATTAACATGGTAGCTAACGTAGAGGAGGAAGAGTAGCTCCAACGTTAGTGGTAAAAGTAATTGCCACTAACGTTCCATAAAGGCACAATGAAGACACGTTAAGAGTCACGTTAATCCAATTAACGTGAACTCTAACGTGGGATGAAGAACCAATCCCCAACGTTAGTGACACTCACCTTTGTCACTAATGTTGGACCAACCCAAAAGTGCCCACGTTAGTGGTCACGTTAAGACCACTAACGTGAGAGATAACGTGGAGCTAAGCATGATAAGCCAACGTTAGTGACACTCACCTTTGTCACTAACATTGGAGATGGCAATCACTACCACGTTAGTGGCCACGTTAATCTAATTAACGTGAACTCTAACATGGGAAGGAGGGGCGTTTGGAGTGTTAAGTGACAAAGGTAAGTGTCACTAACGCTCTCAAAGCTTAGGCATGCCCACGTTAGGAGTCACGTTAGTTATACTGACGTGAACTCTAACGTAGGGAAGGGGGCACATAGGGAAAGGGGGCACAAGGCAACGTTATTGGAAAAGGTGGTTCTCAATAATGTTTGCGAAGGACCAAAAAGCAACGTTAGTGGTCATGTTAGTGCCACTAACGTTGAAGTTAACATTGATCATTTTGGGTTGGAATGTTAGTGGAGAAGGTGATTGTCACTAACGTTCTCGAACCCACATCCTCACTTAACGTTAATGCCACTAACATCCTAACTAACGCCCATGCCTAACCCACACTTTTCTGCAAAAAAAGCTGAGCCCACTGAAGATTGTAACTGCTTCAACTCAAGACCAAAGGCCCATATCCAATACTTGAAGAACTCACTAGAAGATCAAGAAGAGTAGTATATATAGGACTAGTTTTGAACTATAGAGAAGCTTGGCACTTTTGGAGAACTACACTCTGTATATTTACTTTCTGCATTTTCTAGTTTGTTAAGCATGTATTCTTTCCTACCATTTTCCATTTCCAGAGCCATGAACAACTAAACCCCTCTCATTGGGTTAGGGAGCTCTGTTGTAATTTGATGGATCCATTATAGTTTTTGTTCCGAGGGTTTGCCTGAAACGTGTAGCTCGGTCGTCTGGAGAGGCCCGAGGTGGAGGTTCGGTGACCTGAGCTAGGTATGCAGAACGGTTGGTGGTTGTACCTGCAATGACACTCCGATGCTTAAGTTAGCATGGGTCCAAGCAGATATATGTGTAGATTTGGAATGAATGCCATACCTGGGTGCTCCAGTGTATTTATAGTAGTTGGCCGTGATCTTCCCTGAATAAGATATTCTTATCTTATCTTATCTTTTGGGAGTTTATCTCTATCTTTGTGGAACCGCCTTTTCCAGGCCTTTTCGGCCTTTAGTTTTGGGCTGCGTTCCTTTTGGTGGGCCTTCCTTGCTCTTTGTCCGAGGTCCGACCTTTAGGTGTGAGCTTTAGGACAAGGTCGGACCTCTTGCGGATTTACCGAGTTGGAGGACCCCGGTCAGGGTATGAACAGTGCCCCTGCCCGAGTTCGTCCTTTTTGGGAGGTCGTGCTCGGGCATAGTGGTCTGTTTTTCAAAATTCAAAATGGTCGTTCCTGCATTTATTGTTTTTTACCGTTTTTCCTCGATTTCCGTTCGGGTTCTGTGAAGGCTTTATTTATTGCTCCTTTTCTCCTCTCTGCGTTTGTTCTTTTCACAAGCGCCGCTTCTTCTTTCCCTTTGTTTTGCTTTCCAGAATCTTTCTTTGTGTGTCTTTTAAATTTCCGGCGTCTCCTTTGTGCCGTCGTTTTGCTCTACTTGCTTTGGAGTTCTTTGCCTTCGCTTCTTCTTCCAGGTTTGTTTTCGTGTTTCTTTTTTACGCTTCTGCTCTTTGTGTGGCTTTTGTTTATTTCTTTTTCTTTATGCCTGGGTTGCCCCAAAAGAGGTGCCGCCATTGCTGTTGTCTTTATATGGGGGGGGCTCTTTTTTGTTCCCTGGTGTTTCTGTGTTGCCCCTACTTCTTCGTGAGGTCTTTGTTTCTTGTTTTGCTGAATGGGTTTTCGTGCTTGTCTTCTTTATGTGATTTTTTGCTTGCTGTTGTATTCTTCTTTGTAGGTAAGAATTTTATGTCTCGAAAGGTTCTTCAAGCGATGTCGACTAAAATTCCGTGTGGTCTTGATTGGGTAGACCCTCTTCCTCATGTGGTCTTGGTTGGGTAGACCCTCTTCCTCTAAGAGTCCCTTCTGTGGTAGATTCTGAGTATTTAGCTAGGTTCCGTAGGCACTGTAGCATATGTGAAAATAGGGAGTCTGAGAGGGATTACGAACTAGTGGCCCCGGATTCCGAGGAGAGAGTGTGCTTCCCGCCCATAGATAGTTCCGAGAAGCTTTTCTTTTATGCTTATGATTGTTTTTTCTCTAAGCTGGGCGTCCGACTTCCCTTTACCGATCTGGAGTTTGAGGTGTTATGGTCTTGTAATCTTGCTCCTACGCAGCTTCATCCAAATTCTTGGGCGTTTTTAAAGTTGTTTCAACTTTTGTGTCAGTTCTTGGGCGTTGCTCCCTCTATTTCTCTTTTTTCCTACTTGTTTGTGTTGACGAAGCCAGGGTCGGGTGGAGGTAAGGTATCTTGGGTTTCCTTTAGGGCTAACCAGGGAAGGAAGTTTTGCACCCTGTATGATGAGTCCTTTCATGATTTTAAGAACTTCTATTTCAAGGTCCGGGCTACTGGAGACGTCCGACCTTTCTTTTTAGATGAGAGTGGGGAGCCTTCTTTTCCTCTTTGTTGGCAGGAGAAAGTAGTGTCTACTAAGTATACCCTTGAGAGTCTAGATGAGGTGGAGCAAGCTTTTGTGGGTGTGGTAAGCAGTTTATGGGGTCGGGCACCTCACTTGGACACGAAGAAAATGTTGGGGGATCCAAGCCTTCTCCGTTCCGAGTTAGGTAGTTCCCGACCCTCCGAGATTATCTTTTTAGTATTTTGGCTTTGCTTGTTTTTGTTTTGGTGGAATTTCTGTTTTGGTGATTCTTTTTCTTTTTATTTTTGCAGAGATTTCTTCTCAGGCGGATTCCATGAAGTACCTTCGTCGGACGAAGAAGTCCGTGGCTGCTCGAAATATCGAGGCTGGGGAGGCTTCTGCCCGGTCTTCTCCGAAGAAGACTACTGTGGGTGTCACTACTCGGTCGAAGACTATTCCGACTCCCCAGTTTCGACCTATAAATCAGGATCCTCCAACCTCTGGACCTGGTACCTCTTCTCCTCCTTCGTCCTCGGGCCCTCCTCCTAAAAAGCAGAAGACCTCTCAAGAGTTTTTGGGCTTTAATGATAAGGATTTTGATGCTCTTGGTTGGGTTGAACATCATATTCTCCCTCAGACTTTTATTTCTACTGATGATGTGTCTATTGAGCACCATTTTCAGTATATGGCGCGGAGCTGTGTCCGGATGGCTAGTCTTCATGCCGCTATTGCCCGAGAGTTCAAGAAATCCCCCATTGGTGCGACCAGTTCCGGACTTGAGAAAGCTCAGTCTGAGTTCGAGAGGATTAGTGAACTGAAGGCTGCTAGGGTTGCCGAGCTGGAGGCGTCTTTGGAGAAGGAGAAAGCTAAAGCTACCGCGGCTGTGGCGGCAGCGAATGCATCAGAGGAGATGGCGAAGGCGGAGAAGGAGAGTTATACTCGGACATATGCCGAGCTTGTGGAGACGAAGGAGAGGTTGCAATCCGCTCAGGATGATTTTTACGAGTTAGAAGGACATGTGGCTAAGGGCATGGATGCTATGTTTGAAAATTTGAAAGCTCAGGTCCGGGTTCTTGCTCCTGACCTGGATCTGAGTTTATTCAGTATGGAAAATGTTGTCGTGGAGGGAAAGATTGTTCCTGCTCCAAATGAGGATGAGGTTCCGGTGTCTGACCCCAAAGTTCCGGTTGCGAACCCGACCTTACCTTTGGCCAGGGAAGAGTCTGGTGTGGAGGTTTTAAACCGAGATGACGGTGCTGTCAAGGCTGTCTCGATTTCTGTGGTTCTTCCTCCGCAGCCTCCTTCCGATGTGGAGTCCGGAAAGGATCTTGATTCCCTGTAATCCTTTGTCTTTTGGTTGTTTGCCCGGCCTGTGGGCTCTTTTTTGGATGGTTTTGACTACCTGTTAATGCTTTGAACACCTTTTTGCTATTAGCTACTTGTAGTAACTTTTTAGCTTATTATGTGGTGTCTGTTCGCATTTTGACTTTTGCTTTTTAGTTGTTTTTGGATAACAACCTTTTAGCTAGCGCTTTTTGAAACTTTTTGTTTTACCCCTCTTTGATTTCGTTACCCTTCCCTTTGATTTCGTTTCTTCGCTTATACTTTTTAGTTGTTTTTGTATAGCAACCTTTTAGTAAGCGTTTTCGAAATCTTTGTTTTCTTTGGTCGTTTCGCCGTTTTAAGGCTTCTTCTCGGATCCGGGATTTTTCTCGGACCTCGGGGGGGGCGGTCGAGTTCTTCCCTTTGTTGGGCCCGACCTTGTTGTTGGTCGGCCTTTTAAGTTATTTTTGTAACCTCTTTTATTTGGCCTTTTGAGCCTTTTCAGAGTTTGCTTTATAACTTCTCACATTAATCTGAACCTCGTCGCTTTATCTTTGCCGACCTTGTGTGGTCTTTTGGCAATGATTTTTTGCGTTTTGCCGAGCATAAATTAATGCGCCTTGGCGGGATACTTTTCAGGATTTGTTTCATCATGAGGAAGAAGAAGGAAAAGGAAAAGAGAAAAATTCGATTAGTATTAAAAAAGAAAGAATATTTACAGAGTGTTTACCCTTGGCTAGGTCGGGTGCTTTTCTTGTCCGGGTGTCTCATTAAAAAACCCTTGTAGGGGAAAAGAGTACACCTCGGGTTAAGTTTTTCTAGCTGTAGTATCGTCTTAGATTACAGGCGTGCCAGGCCCTGGGCAACTCATTGCCTTCTAGGTCAGATACCTTGTAATAGCCTGTTCCTAAGACTTCTGTTACCTTGTAGGGTCCTTTCCAATTTGCAGCTAGCTTTCCTTCCCCCGACTTTTGTGTTCCGATGTCATTTCGGATTAGAATCAGGTCGTGAATTGAGAAGCTTTATTTTATTACTTTCTGATTGTATCTGAGGGCCGTTCGCCGTTTTAAGGCTTCTTCTCGGATCCGAGCTTTTTCTCGGACCTCGGGGAGGAGGTCGAGTTCTTCCCTTTGTGCCTGTGGGTTACCTTCTTCGTTGTAGAAGACGACTCTGGGTGATCCTTCATCTATTTCGATAGGAATCATTGCCTCCATCCCGTAAGCCAGTCGGAATGGCGATTCTCCCGTTGTAGAGTGTGGAGTTGTCCGATATGCCCATAGCACCTGGGGGAGCTCCTCGGCCCATGCCCCTTTGGCCTCTTGGAGTCTTCGTTTTAACCCGGCAAAAATGATTTTATTTGCAGCCTCTGCTTGTCCATTGGCTTGTGGGTGCTCGACTGAGGTGAATTGCTGTTTGATTTTTAGCTCGGCCGCCAAGTTTTGAAAACTTGTGTCTGTGAACTGTGTTCCGTTGTCTGTGGTGATGGAGTAGGGGACTCCGAACCTTGTGACGATGTTTTTGTATAGGAATTTGCGGCTTTTCTGAGCTGTGATGGTGGCTAAGGGTTCAGCTTCGATCCATTTTGTGAAGTAGTCGACCCCTACTATGAGGTATTTGACTTGCCCCGGTCCTTGGGGGAACGGGCCGAGTAGGTCAAGTCCCCATTTTGTGAAGGGCCATGGTGCGGTGACGCTGATAAGGTCTTCAGGTGGTGCCTTGTGAAAATTGGCGTGTTTTTGGTAGGGGGCATATTTTCACAAATTCCGTTGCGTTTCTTTGCAAGGTCGGCCAGTAGAATCCGGCTCGGACTACTTTCTTGGATAATGCTCGAGCTCCGAGGTGGTTCCCACACATGCCTCCGTGGACTTCTTCGAGGACGCTCTTTGTTTCTGAGGTCGGGATACACCTAAGGAGGGGGTTTGAGAATCCTCTTCTGTATAATATGTCGTGAATCAGTGTATAATTCTGGGCGTCTTTCGTGAGTCTTCTAGCTTCCTTCCTTTCGGCGGGGAGAGTTCCCGACTTCAGGTAGTTGAGTATGGGGGTCATCCATCCTTGTTGTTGGTCGGATGTATTTAGTATTTCTTCCTCTCTTAACACGGAGGGAGATTGTAAGGTTTCTTGGAGGAGACTTCTGTTGTTGCCTCTGGGCTTGGTGCTGGCAAGCTTTGAGAGGGCGTCTGCCCGGGCGTTTTGTTCCCGAGGTATGTGCTGAATCTGTATTTCTGAAAAGTGGCGTAGTTGTGCCTGTGTTTAGTCCAGGTATTTTTTCATAGTGGGGTCTTTGGCTTGGTAGCTTCCATTTACTTGTGATGTGACGACCTGAGAGTCGCTGAAGATCGTGATTTTTTGGGCTCCGACCTCTCCGGCTAGCTTTAGACCTGCTAGTAGGGCCTCGTATTCGGCTTGGTTGTTCGAAGCCCGGAACTCGAATTTTAGGGATAGTTCTATCCGCGTTCCTTGGTCGCTTTCGAGTATAACCCCGGCTCCGCTTCCTGTTTTGTTTGAGGACCCGTCGACATACAGGTTCCACGAGAGTGGGGTTCCGGGGGTCTCAGTGTATTCTGCGATGAAGTCGGCTAGATACTGGGATTTTATGGCAGTCCGGGTTTCATAGTAGAGGTCGAACTCGGACAGCTCCACCGCCCATTGCAGTATTCGTCCTGCCAGGTCTGTTTTTTGGAGGATGTGTCTCATTGGTTGGTTTGTCCGGACTTTGATGGTGTGGGCTTGAAAGTAGGGACGGAGCCTCCGGGCTGTGAACAC
Organism: Arachis duranensis; assembly: GCF_000817695.3. Classification (NCBI taxonomy): domain Eukaryota; kingdom Viridiplantae; phylum Streptophyta; class Magnoliopsida; order Fabales; family Fabaceae; genus Arachis; species Arachis duranensis. The sequence continues at coordinate 52,279,978 of NC_029776.3, read as the reverse complement.
TAGGGCGTAAGCGAACTTTTCTATCTTCTGATAGTTTAATTCGGCCCCTTGTAGTGTCTTGCTTACAAAGTATATGGGGTGTTGTCCTTGGTCATTTTCTCGTATTAACGCTGAAGCGACTGCTCGACTTCCAACCGAGAGGTATAGTACGAGTTCTTCTCCCTTTAGAGGTCGGGTTAGGATTGGTGGCTGCCCGAGGAATTCTTTGAAGTCTTGAAAGGCCTTTTCGCACTCCGGGATCCATGAGAAGGGTTTCCCTTTCTTTAGGAGTGAGTAAAGAGGTAGTGACTTTATTGCTGATCCCGCCAAGAACCTTGATAGGGCGGCTAGCCTTCCATTCAGTTGTTGTACTTCCTTGACACACGTCGGGCTCTTCATGTTGAGTATTGCTTGGCATTTGTCTGGGTTTGCTTCAATGCCCCTTTG
>NC_029776.3:52261641-52278208 GCF_000817695.3 Arachis duranensis | reverse complement strand
TATTCACAGTATTCGGACCGATCTCTCCCCGCCCTCTTGTGTTTTAGTGGTCGGGGCGGTGGGATCTTTTCGGTGTGGCATACTTCTCTGTAGATGTCTACCAAGGAGACTCGGAGGGGGTGTAACTGTGGTATTTCCGTGGCTTGTCCGAGTTGGTTTCTTTCTTCTGTTCCCGATCTCGATCTCGGGGTGGGTAGGTTGATTCCTTCCTAGAGGAGTCTCTTAACTGGGATGTTTCCTCCATGTTGATATATTTTTCTGCCCGCTCCTGCACCTTGTATAGGGAGGTCGGGTATCGTTTGGATATGGATTGGCTAAACGGTCCCTCTTTTAGGCCGTTTGCTAGTCCCATGATGGCTGCTTCGGTGGGCAAGTGTTGTATGTCCAGGCAGGCTTTGTTGAATCGCTCCATGTATTTTCGGAGAGTTTCTTGGTCACCTTGTTTGATCCCGAGCAGACTGGGGGCATGTTTTGCCTTGTCCTTTCTAATGGAGAATCTTGTTAGGAATTTTTTGGTTAGGTCTTCGAAGCTGGTGATTGATCTTGGTGGCAGGTTGTCGAACCACTTCATGGCCGACTTGGTGAGAGTGGTGGGGAAGGCTTTGCACCGAGTCGCGTCGGAGGCGTCGACTAGGTACATTCTGCTTCTGAAGTTGCTGAGGTGATGACTTGGATCGGTGGTGCCGTCGTAGAGGTCCATATCGGGTGGTTTGAAGTTTCGTGGTACCTTCTCCTTCATGATCTCTTGCGTGAAGGGATCATGGTTGTCTTCGGTGGTGGTGCCGCGTTCTGTCCGGTCTTTCAGGTTGGCCTCTATTTTCCGCAGTTTTTCTTCTAATTCTCTGCGCTTTCGAGTTTCCCTTCTCAGATCTTGTTCAGTTTCTTTCTGCTTCTTTATGTCCTCCTCGAGTTGTTTTAGTCGGTCTTGTTGTGCCCGGACTGCTTCTAGAATTTCCGAGCTCTTCTCTCTTTCGGAGTTTTGTGGATCCTTGTTTGGGGATGATGTTTTTGATTCTGTTTGTTTCCTCCTGGAGTACGTGGTGATAGAGGGCTGTCCGGTCGTTCTCCAGTGTCAATTTCGTCCTCTTGTTCAGACGCAGCGCGCTCATCGTTGAGAGGGTTGTCCGCCATGGTAGAGGGATGACTTCCAAGTCCCCGGCAACGGCGCCAATGTTCCGAGGGTTTGCCTGAAACGTGTAGCTCGGTCGTCTGGAGAGGCCCGAGGTGGAGGTTCGGTGACCTGAGCTAGGTATGCAGAACGGTTGGTGGTTGTACCTGCAATGACACTCCGATGCTTAAGTTAGCATGGGTCTAAGCAGATATATGTGTAGATTTGGAATGAATGCCATACCTGGGTGCTCCAGTGTATTTATAGTAGTTGGCCGTGATCTTCCCTGAATAAGATATTCTTATCTTATCTTATCTTTTGGGAGTTTATCTCTATCTTTGTGGAACCGCCTTTTCCAGGCCTTTTCGGCCTTTAGTTTTGGGCTGCGTTCCTTTTGGTGGGCCTTCCTTGCTCTTTGTCCGAAGTCCGACCTTTAGGTGTGAGCTTTAGGACAAGGTCGGACCTCTTGCGGATTTACCGAGTTGGAGGACCCCGGTCAGGGTATGAACAGTTTTCATTCTTCTTCCTCTTTCTTTTCTCTTGATTTACTAAAAAGCTTTCGATCTTAGTCTAATTGGTTAGTTGTCTTAGAAAAAAACTCTCCATAATTGGATCTCCTTTGAGCCTTGGAAAAGAGAAGATGAGATCATGCTAGAAATGCTTTCTCATGTTGGACCAAATTGGGGTTTGGGCGGATATAGTGACATGTAATCCTCCCAACACTTTGATTTGGAAATACATGTGTTATAATCAGTGACCATACTTCATCTCTTCCCATGAGCAATTAAATCAAGGAATTGGGCAATTGTTCAAGCTTAGAGAGATTGGATTGCAAAGGAATTGGGATCCAATCACTTAAGATTGCTAAGGAGATCAATGAATGCATTGATTGAGGAAGAGATGAGAATGAACATGATCTGGAGAATGCAACATCTCCTAAGCCCAATGAATTCCCCATTTTTGATCTTACCCTTTCTCTTTACTTTATGCCATTTATTTCCATGTTCATTCCTCATATCCCCATTTAAGATTCTGCACTTTATTTCCTGTAATTTACTTTCCTGCCATTTAATTTCCTGTAATTCTCAATTACATTTCTGTTTAGCTCAACTAACACACTCTTCCAACTAAAGTTGCTTGACCAATCAATCACTGTGGGATTCGACCTCACTCTATTGTGAGTTTTTACTTGATGACAATTCGGTATACTTGCCGAAAGGAAATTTGTTGAGAGACAAGTTTTCGTGCATCAAGTTTATGGCGCCGTTGCTGGGGATTGATTTTGTATCGACAATGATTAAGTTGGAAGTCACTAGATTGAGCATTTTCTTTTTATTGTTTAATTTACCTAGTCATTTACTCGTAGTTTCAATTAATTTTCTTCATCACCCCTTATCCCCTCGTTATTTTCTTTTTCTTTGAATTTACTTACAAGTCTGCTCACTAACCCACTAACTGTTTGATAATTTGCACCACTCACACTAACAATCACTCTAACAAGAATAATCACTTTATTTTATTTCTTGATGTGTGCTCTGTTAGTTGTATGACAGGGAGAAGAAGCGGAGCTTCAACTTCCTTTGATTTTGAACCTGAGAGGACCCTCCATAGATTAAGGAGGGAAGCAAGAGGGAAAAGAGTTGTTGGTGCTGAGGAAGAGGAAGAGTACTTTGAAACAAACATGGAAGAGAACTTGGAAAACAACAATGAAGAAGAAGCTCACAACCATGCCAGAGAAGGCCTTGTGAATCATGCTGGGCAGGAAAGGAGAGTTCTAGGCTCTTACATCAACCCAAATCCAGGAAATTGTGGAAGTAGCATCCAAAAGCCCACCATATATGCCAACAATTTTGAATTAAAACTCCATCTCATCACCCTTGTTCAGAACAACTGTTCATTTGGAGGAAGTGCCCAAGAAGACCCCAATCAACATGTAACCACCTTCCTAAGAATATGTGACACTGTGAAGTCTAATGGTGTCCATCCGAATGTCTATAGACTGCTGTTGTTTCCCTTTTCACTCAGGGACAAAGCATCTAAGTGGCTGGAATCATTCCCAAAGGAGATCTTAACAAATTGGGAGGATGTGGTAAACAATTTTTTGGTAAGATTCTACCCTCCTCAAAGAATCAATAAGCTGAGAGCTGAGGTATAAACCTTCAGGCAACAAGATGGTGAAACTCTCTTTGAGGCATGGGAGAGGTTTAAGGACTTAACAAGAAGATGCCCACCAGACATGTTTAATGAATGAGTTCAACTGCACATTTTCTATGAAGGTCTTTCTTATGAGTCAAAGAAGGCCGTAGACCATTTATCAGGGGGCTCTCTAAACAAGAAGAAAACTATTGAAGAAGCCATAGATGTCATTGAGACTGTGGCTGATAATGACTACTTCTATGCTTCTGAAAGAAGCAACACTCGAGGAGTAATTGAGCTGAACCACATGGATGCATTGCTGGCTCAAAATAAGATGATCACCAAGCAGTTAGCAGATCTTACCAAGAAGGTGGAAGAAAACCAAGTTGCAGCAGTCATCACCTCATCACTAGCTCAAAAAGGAGTGAATGTAGAAGAAGAAGGTGACTGGGAACAAGCCAACTATGTTGGAAACTCGCCCAGACAGACCCATGATCGATACTCCAAAACTTATAATTCTGGTTGGAGAAACCACCCTAATTTTGGGTAGGGAAATCAACAAAACTAAGGCCAAGACCAGAGACGCCACAACCATAATCCCAACAACAATGCAACTCACTAACATCCCTCACAAAGATCCTATCAACATCGACCTAATCACCCCTCTCAACCACCTAACCTCAACCCACCATCACTAACCGAGGATAGACTCTCCAGTATTGAGACTCTACTTGAAGACATATGTAAAGAAGTCCAAGACAACAGAGTGTTCAAGGATGAAGTGTGAGCTAATATCAAAAACCAAGGAGACACCATCAAGAGGCTGGAGTCCCAAGTGGGATATCTATCTGACGATTGGATTTTTGACGGTTTAGAATTTCACAAATGAAATCTCGTTGCAAGTATAGTTTCTAAACCAATCACTAATCCTTTCATACAAAAGATTGTTTGTCACAAGTAACAAACCCCTAATTTTATAAACCGAAGTATTCATACCTCGGGTCGTTCTCCCTAGGAATTGTAATGAAGTGTCTTGTTATTGGTTGTGATGTGTTTTGGGGTTTTGGATAGGAAATATGAAAAGTAAATGGCAAAGAAAATAAACTAACAACTAACAAAGCTCTTGGCAAGATATGAGAACTAGAAGTCCTATCCTAGTTATCCTTCTCAATTGTGATGAGAATTGTTCATTGCTACCACTTAGTTAACCCTTACTAAAGAAAGGAAAGTCAAGTGGATGAATTGACTTGAGCCACAAGTCCTAGCCAACTCCCAAGGGAAGACTAGCTTTAGTGCACTCCAAACCAATTAGCAATCTCTCTAATTACCAATCAACAAAGGAATTAGATAACTCAAGTGTCACTAATTACTCTACCTAGGCCAAGAGGAACAAAATCTACACTAAAACTAAAAGAGACATTTCAACAAACACATAGAGTGCAATAGAAGTAAACATTATTAAATGCAAGAATTAAAGGAATCTATAACACAAAAACAAGAGATCAACAATAGAAAAGCAAAGAAGAACAATTATTATGGATTACCTCTTATTGAATTGGAAGAATGTAGAAGAATCAATACTAGATCTACAACAAAATGTAAGAACAACAAAGAGGAAATTACAATAGAAGAGTAGAAGAAGATGAATGCAACTACAAAGAATTGAAAGGTAGAAGTAGAAGAGAGCAAAGATTAAAACCTAGATCTAAGAACTAATCCTAATCCTAATCCTAATTCTAGAGAGAAGTGAGAGCTTCTCTCTCTAGAAACTACTTCTAAAACTAAACTTAAACTAATGGTGACAAGTTCAGTTGATTCCTCTTCAATCCTTGGCTTAAATAGCATTAGAAATGAGTTGGATTGGGCCCACAAGGCTTCTAAAATCGCTGGCCACATGTTGCATTAAGTGAACCAGATGGCAGCAACGACGTGTGCGCGTACTTTGCGCGTGCGCGCCACCATACGTGTAGCAACTATGGCAAATCTTATATCGTTTCGAAGCCCCGGATGTTAGCTTTCTAACCCAACTGGAACCGCATCATCTGGACCTCTGTAGCTCAAGTTATGGTCAATTAAGTGCGAAGAGGTCGGCTTGACAGCTTTCCGGTTCTTTCATTTCTTCATGAGTTCTCCAACTTTTCATGCTTTCTTTCTTCATTCCCTTGATCCAATCTTTGCCTCCTAAACCTTAAATCACTTAACAAACATATCAAGGCATCTAATGGAATCAAGGAGAATTAGATTTAGCTATTTTAAGTCCTAAAAAGCATGTTTTCACTCTTAAGCACAATTAAAGGAGAATATATAAAACCATGCTATTTCATTGAATAAATGTGGGTGAAAGGTTATAAAATCCCCTAAAATCAATACAAGATAAACCCTAAAAATGGGGTTTGTCACTATCTCAACAGTTTCCCAAACCTACTGATAGTTTCCCAAGTGACACAGAAAAGAACCCCAGAGGAGAAACAAAGAAAGTAAGGTGGGAAGAATTCAAGATGATCACTATAAGTGATGAGAGGAATGTGGAGGAAGTGCACACACAAACAGAACACTTCCATGACAATCCAAAGGAAAAGCATGAAGAGAGAAACCACACAACCCATCCCACACACAAGGAGGAGCTAAAGAAAGGGGAGACCCTAAACCCATATGCACCCTTTCCCCAAAGGCTCAAGGGTGGTGTATCAAGGAAAATATATTCAAGGTTCCTCAACATGTTTGCATCTCTTGATGTAAATATACCATTCATTAAGGCCCTCCAGCAAATGCCCTCCTACATCAAGTACATAAATGAGCTACTGGTGAAAAAGAGTTCATTGAAGGGTGGGCAAACAATAAAGATGAACAGAGAGTGCAGTGCCCTCATTCAAATAGAGTCACCTACAAAGAAGAAGGATCCAGGGAGTTTTCACATTCCCTGTGCTATAAGAGAGACAATGATTGATAAAGGGCTCTATAACCTGGGAGCAAGTATCAACTTAATGCCTCATGAAAAAGCTTCAAATCAATGAGCTAATACCCACTGACATAATCATCAAATTGGCTGACAAAACTCAAAAACAGGCGATAGGAGTGGTTGAAAATGTATTAGTAAAGGTTGGAAATTACTTCCTGCCCACAGACTTTGTTATCCTGGAGATGGAAGAGAATCACATCCATCCCATCATCTTGGAGAGGCCATTCTTAGCCACAGCCAGGGCGCTTATAGATGTGGAGCGAGGAGAACTAATCTTGAGAATACATGATGAACACCTCACCTTCAATGTCTTCAAACCCTCACAAGAAATAGATCATGATAACGAAAAGTCAAAGAAAGAGCGCAATGAGGAGTTGATGAAAGAGACAAGCATGGGAACATAAGCATCACACCTGAAAACCCTGATGGTTGACAAGCAAGGTGGTTAGAAGGAGCAACAGCCAAGTGTAACCCAAGAGGAGCTAGACCCACCAGAGTCATATGAGACAAGCAACAAGACCTTCTTGAAAGAAGAAACCACAAGGAACAAAGTAACATCAAGGGAAACAAAGAAGAATGCCCCAAGGGAATGGAGGAATAAGAAGATTCCTATAGAGGGTTTCTCTCCAGGAGATAAAGTGGTCTCTGCCTATATTCCACCTATCCCACCTCATCTCCCCACCATCCCATCTCAGCTACCTCAAATGTACACCATCAAAAAAAGTCTTTCCTTAGAACATGTGGAGCTTCTCAACAAAGAAAATGGAAACAGATTCATTGCAAGAGGGGAAGATTTGAAACACTACCAACCACCCTGACAAAGGCCGAACGTCAAGCTAATGACGCTAAAGAAGCGCTTCATGGGAGGCAACTTATGTTCTATACCCTTTCCTTTTAATCTTTAATAGCAATTAATAAAGCAAAGTTCATGGATTCTAAATCAACTTTGACAAACACCTACAAAAATCTCTACATGCACATATGGTAAATGATTAGTTTGGTGTTCAAGGCACACCAAAAGGGCTTGAACACACTCCATATTATGAAAGTTCTAATCAAATCTTGTTGCACCATAAGATCACAAATTAAGTTTGGTGTCACCAATGTTGCATGCAGGGGCATTTGATTGGTCAGTTGGTTTACATTCATGAAGGTCTCTTAATTAGTCAAAAGCAAAAACAAAAAAAAAATGGGGGTGACTAGCCTCCCCAAAATCTTTTTTTATCGCCGCAATTCAAACTAATTTCTCTTTTCTTTTTTTGTTTTGGAAGGAATTTGAAGGGAATATTGGAGGAACTTGATGGGACAACCAATTGAAGGAGTGGGGGAGGTTCGGCCACCTCACCCATGGAACTACACACTTGCCTTCAAGGGGAGTATCTTGGGAAGTGTTACCATGCAACATTGGGAGTGGGATAGCCTTGGAGACCGAACCAAGACCCTCATAAAAGAAGTGATCTTTGTGCCCATCCAATGCTAAACCCCAACCGTCCACCATTGAGTTCTTCTATCAGTCTACACCCTTTAATCTCATCATCCCCCTATATAACCCCCACCTTAACCCACTCCATGTGCAATCATCCTCTCAATCCATCTCTCTTCTTTCTTCCGAACACACACACACTCAACATCCTCACATACCAATTCTCACTCATGGCATCATCAAGCTCCAAGAGGCAAAGGGGGAAGGAACCAGTGGAGAGTATTCCTTTCGATGCAGGGAGATTCAAGACCGCCTTCCATGAGCTCCAATTTGAACGGATAAAAAACAAGAAAATATTGCCAGAGTTGACATTCCAGTTCAACGAGGTTAAGTGCCCAAAGATTAGAGAGAAGATTAAACAAAGGGGTTGGCAAAAGCTCACGAATCCAGAAACAAAGATAAATGCAAACCTCATCAAGGAGTTCTGCGCCAATGTGGCCAGAGAAGACAATACTAGGGCCCCCACCTTCAAAAGCTACGTGAGAGGAACAGCGGTGGACTTCAGCCCCAATGCTATAACAAGGACTCTTCAGCTGAGATCACCACATTTTGATGAGCTCAGTTATCAAGTAAGAATAAGCAATATCCCCGACGAGGATGAACTTGAATAAATTGTGAACGATATGTGTGTTATAGGATCTGATTGGGAAATGTACTCGGATAAGAGGCTGCGGTTCATTAGGAGAGGAGACCTCATCCCGAAAGCCAAGGGATGGTTTGAGCTCGTGAGGAGATCTATCCTCCGAGCCTCAAACAATTCTGAGGTCAACATTGCTCGAGCTACTATAGTACATTACTTAATAAAGGGTGGAGGAATCAATGTGCATGAAATTATAGCTGAGGGAATCCAAGATTCAGCCGAAAAGAGTGATCCAAGTGCTAGACTTTGGTACCCCAGCACCATCCTTAGACTATGTATGAAAGCCAAGGTAGTATTCGAAGATAACAATCCAAAATGGGTAAACCTGAGAAGGTTAGTTATGCTCCAGTGTATAAACTATGTGGCACCCAGTCAATAGCAAAGAATGCCTCAGATAAGGAAAAGAACTGCACAAAAAGAGCCTCACCAAGAAGAACCTCACTAAGAAGAACCCCAACAAACAGGGTACCAACAAGAAGAGCAATATGATCCGACCAACATAAATCTGGTTCACATTCAAGGAGCCATTGAGGATCTGGCAAGGAGCTATATAGAGGGACAAGAACAACAATTGCATGTTCAATCTCAAAGGATGGATCGTCAAGAAGAACTACTCTCTAATTGGATGATTCAACAAAGGGAGTGGCTGAAACAACAAATGGAGCTGCAACAGGAGCATTACTCCCAGTTGACCCAAGCCATCAACCAAGTGACCGAAAGGCAAGAGGGCCAAAACAAATGCCTTCAAGAACTCAACCAACGTCAGTTAGCTCAGATGAAGGCATTCAATGAGTTCAGCGTGCTCAACGAAGGACGGAAACTGCATCGGAAAGAGTTTAGCATAAACACTTAGGCCAAGTTAACTTATGTGACTGGGCAAACGCATAACTTGCACCCTGCCATCCCAAGTTATGATGCAGTCTGTAAAGACTTAACAGAACAAGAAGAAGGAAAGGTGAAACAACAAAAAGGAAGCATTAAAGCAGAAGATGGAGGATGCTGGTTTCTAGAAAAAGCTGATCGGGAAGCACAAAAGAAATGGGGACTTAATCAATCAAGGAGGATCCCAAGACAAAGGGACATGAGAATTCCAATAAGTGAAAGGTGGTGGAGTTCTTTCTTAGTTCTATCCTTTTTCAAGCTTTAAATAAGGAAAATCATGTATGAAATAGAACATGCTTCCATAGTAGCTTAGGAATTTTCAATTCTGTCTTTAAGATTTCGTTGTTTAGGTCTAAGTGTGTTGGTCTAGGCCCTAGTTTTCATTTTCATCTTGCTTATATGTATGCTTGTCCCCTCAAGTAAATCAAAAAGAAAATGTTATGAAAAACAAGAGTGGAGTTATCTTGTTAAGTAAATTCTTAAGTTTGTGGTATGGTCATTGATCAGCTAAGTTGGTTCACCCACAAGGTATATAGGCAACTATATGCTCTAAACCACATGCTTGAAACATATTCTATGAGACTAACCAAAAAAAAAATAAGAGATAATGCTAGGCACCAAGGGTTTGAATATTAAGGCATGTGTCTGTGGTGTTCATGTGCAAGGGATATGCTTGGATGAATAAGCTCTTAGGGGTGCCTTATCACTTGGTAACTTGGGTTAACTAATCCGGGATTATCAGTTGAAAGTCCACTATCAAGAATAACCTTTGCTACAGAGCACTTAGTAACCCAAAGAGGTGCTAGACACCAAGGTCTCAAGAAAGAAAAATAACAAACCATGTGCCTATGGTGTGTATGTTTGGGGGAAAGAGACTTGAGGGAGTAAGTCCTTAGGGGTGTCTAAACACCTAACACCTTGAACCAACTGGTTCGGGAGTGTTGGCTGAAAGTTTATCATAAAGAGTCGCCCTCTTACAGAGCACTTAGCCTAAAAAGAATGCAATAAAACCTGGAAAAGAAGGGAGGATCAACAATTAGGAAGTCTCAAAGGATGCAATCAAGTGAGTGTTCAAGGGCATGATAAAGGCCTGAAAACCAGTAAAGGAATCAACCTAAGTTGCTATACATGAAACCCCCATAAACCAGGAATTTGACTTCTATAATGATTACTTATTTATCTTGTTCTTTCATTCATTTCTTTTCATGTTTCAGTACTTGCTCACGGACAAGCAAGCTTTAGGTTTGGTGTTGTGATGCCAGGGCATCTTGGCCAGTTTCACTGACCTTTTCTTTACTATTTTAGGGTAGTTTCATGCATTTTCTTAGTAAATAAGCAAGTTTTAGATGAAAATACACTTACACCTTGATTCAAGCAATTATTGTGAACTTTACATGATTTCATGAGGATTAGACAGGAATTGTATGATATAATTGATTATGCATAATCTCATGACTTGGAACAGAGCTTTGATGCACTCTAATTGCTTGATTTCAGGACAAAGGAAGCAAGAAGGAACCACGTTAGCAGCCACGTTAATCTAATTAATGTGACCACTAACGTGTAATGGGGACAAGCTTGTAGCGTTAATGGAAAAAGTGATTGCCAATAACGCCTTCGAAGCCATCATAGCCCACGTTAGTTGCCACGTTAACTACATTAACGTGGTAGCTAACGTAGAGGAGGAAGAGTAGCTCCAACGTTAGTGGTAAAAGTGATTGCCACTAACGTTCCATAAAAGTACAATGAAGCCACGTTAATCCAATTAACGTGAACTCTAACATGGGATGAAGAACCAATCCCCAACGTTACTGACACTCACCTTTGTCACTAACGTTGGACCAACCCAAAAGTGCCAAGCTTCTCTATAGTTCAAAATTACTCCTATATATACTACTCTTCTTGATCTTCTAGTGAGTTCTTCAAGTCTTGGATATGGGCGTTTGATCTTGAGTTGAAGCAGTTACAATCTTCAGTGGGCTCAGCTTTGTTTGCAGAAAAGTGTGAGTTAGACATGGGCGTTAGTTAGGACGTTTGTGGTGTTAACGTTAAGTGAGGATGTGGGTTCGAGAACGTTAGTGACAATCACCTTTTTTACTAACGTTCCAACCCAAAATGATCAACGTTAACTTCAACTTTAGTGGCACTAACGTGACCACTAACGTTGCCTTTTGGTCATTCACAAACGTTATTGGGAACCACCTTTTCCAATAACGTTGCCTTGTGCCCCCTTTCCCTACGTTAGAGTTCACGTTAGTATAACTAACGTGACTCCTAACATGGGCATGCCTAAGCTTCGACATCATTAGTGACACTTACCTTTGTCACTAACGCTCCAAATGCCCCTCCTTCCCACGTTAGAGTTCACGTTAATTAATATAATGTGGCCTCTAACGTGATAGTGATTGCCATCTCCAATGTTAGTGACAAAGGTGAGTGTCACTAACGTTGGCTTATCATGCTTAGCTCCACGTTATCTCTCACGTTAGTGGTCTTAACGTGACCACTAACGTGGGCACTTTTGGGTTGGTCCAACGTTAGTGACAAAGGTGCGTCACTAACGTTGGGGATTGGTTCTTCATCCCACGTTAGAGTTCACGTTAATTGGATTAACGTGACTCTTAACGTTGCTTCATTGTGCCTTTATGGAACATTAGTGGCAATCACTTTTACCATTAACGTTGGAGCTACTCTTCCTCCGCTACGTTAGCTACCACGTTAATGTAGTTAACGTGGCAACTAACGTGGGCTATAATGGCTTCGAATGCGTTATTGGCTATCACTTTTTCCATTAACGCTACAAGCTTGTCCCCATTCCACATTAGTGGTCACGTTAATTAGATTAACGTGGCTGCTAACGTGGTTCCTTCTTGCTTCCTTTGTCTTGAAATCAAGCAATTAGAGTGCATCAAAGCTCTGTTCCAAGTCATGAGATTATGCATAATCAATTATATCATACAATTCCTGCCTAATCCTCATGAAATCATGTAAAGTTCACAATAATTTATTGAATCAAGGTGTATGTGTATTTTCATCTAAAACTTACTTATTTACTAAGAAAATGCATGAAACTACCCTAAAACAGTAAAGAAAAGGTTAGTGAAACTGGCCAAGATGCCCTGGCATCAAGCTGCCCAAAACCACTGTTGTTGCCACCATGGGAACGGGTGTTGGAACTGCTAATGGAGCTGTTGTGTTTAATGATTTTTGTGAGTTTCGACATTTAGATAGGGATTTTATTTTTAAAATTTAATGGTTATAAATTTTAGAATGCCTACAAAGTTAATTGGAAAACTGCAAATAGTTAATATTGATTAAGAATTGATTAATTGATGTGAATGTGTTAAAATGTGTACGAGAATACTTAGTTGTTGTGATTATTCTGAGTTATGATTGGAATCAGATATGGTTATGAATGATTATTAATTTGGTGTTATTTACTAAATTAAAATATTATGAGTTAATTATTGAAAAATGGTCATATTGATAATTGATGAATTGAGTTTGGATTATGGCTGGTTTTGTTGCTATGAGTGATTAACTGATAAGATCGATTTTGGTTTGAGATTGTGATTGTTACTGGTTTTCTAATGTTTTTGGAATTGCAGAGATTCCTAATTTTATTTGATTATACTAAATTGGTTGCTATTGGCTGGTTTGTTTGATGGTGATGTGATAGTTGTTAATGTTGAATTATGATTAACTAGAATTAATTTTGAGAACGGTTAACGGATTGAAGTTTGATTACTAAATCGATTTTCTTGAAATCTAAATTTTAAGATAAAAAGTAACTTTGAGGACAAATCAGTAACTCGATAATGAACAAAATTGTATGAGGTTAGAGGCTGATTTTTGGAAAATTAGTTATGAATTTTTGAAGTTGGACTAGTTGACTTTTAAAGAATGATTGACAGAACTTCTGATTTTAATTGAAGATAGGATGTTAGTCATTGAACTTAATTATGATGAGATGATTATTGAAAATTTATTGTTGTGATAATTGTTGATAAAAGGCTGGTGAATTATTGAGAAAGAGGAAATTCGTAAGGGTGGTTAAGTCCTATTTTTAAGGGAGGTTATGTCCGAATTTTTATAAAAATATAAGGATTCAACTAAAATAAATTACGTAAACTGAGCCTTAGATGTTTGATTGATAAAATTGAAACTTGATAACTGAAAATGAATATTTAAGGGCTAGTTTGATGATGGTTAACGATTGTTAATAAAATTGAAAGCTGAATAATCTTTTAAAAGTATTAAAGTTAGATGTAAAGTGTTTGAAAATGGTTTGAGTTGAGATTGCTAAAGTAGAGATTTTGAAATGATTTGATGGTTAATATTTTTGGGAACGAATGCTTGAGGAAGTTAAGAAAGGTTTAAGAAAAAAAATGTTAAAAGGCAGTAAAACCCCACGAACAGTTACTTTTTTAACTATAGAAAAAACTCACAAACTGATGATTGGTTAAATATGGGAAGTACCAACGAACTGAACAATCATTGGTCTCAGAAATACCTACAAATTGTTATTGTTTTAAATGCAGGTATAACCTACGAATTGTTGTATGTTGATCTCGGGGATAGCCCATAAACTGAGGATCATTGTTTTGTTGTGTGTTGATCTCGGAAAAAATCCATGAACTGAAGATCACTGTTTTGTTGTGTAGTGATCTCGGGAAAACCCATGAACTGAGGATTGTTGTTTTGTTGTGTGTTGATCCGGAGACGCCTACGAACTGAGGATCATTGTTTCCCCTTATGCGTATATTATGGCGTCCAAATTTTCACTGACTGTCGATAGTCACAAAAGAGTGGTATTCTTAACCACTGATATGTATGCACGAAGGACATAATGGGAAACCATATCTGGGACTTGTTCCTAGATAATGTCGGGCTGCAGGGTATAAACTGACACATGAGCTCATGGTCTGCTTAGGACAGACACGCATCATATTGTTTGCGCATTTGTATTTATTGCGTTTGCTTATATTATTTCTTTGTGATTGTGCAGTTTGTCTTATTATGTCTTGTTTGTGTATTGAATAAGGTCCCTGATTTGTACGATTAGTTTGTGTATTGAGGTGACTAAGAATTGATGTTGTGATTGAGATTTGTTTTAAGTTCAGAAATTTAAAGAAAGTAATTAATTATCTAAAGTAAAATTAAAAAGTATTTTCAAAGGTTTGACAAAAATAGTTTCATTGAGTAAAGTTAATTATTCGTATTTTATTGATTACTTTTACGACATTTCCATTCCCAATTGAAAACGTGTGATTTGTTCTCACCCCAAAATTTTTCATCCTTTCAGTGCCACAGGTTTGAAGATTCAATAAGAAGCTGCGCACAATTAGTACATTTTATTTATGATTCTTGTTGCTTTATAGAATCCCCTTGCTCTTGTTGCTTAAGTTTTTGTTTTTATATAGAGGGGTGGGTGTTGTATCTGAGTTTTATTTTGATTTTACTTGTATATGATTTATTATTATGGTATTTATGTGATTGTTATTACTTGAAGATCTTTGATATGTGATTTTAATAAATAAAAACAAAATTTTTTGGAATTTTCTTAAAAATTGAAACTCGATCTGGACATAAAGACTCAATATTAAATAGTTAATTAAAGAAAAACATGTCAGTAACACCTTACTTTTAATACTATCATGACGTATTGGAAGTTGGGTCGTTACAACTAGAGAGTTACATTTCTTTTTTGAGAGGATTTGTTTTTAGCTATATTATTACAACAAATTTGATTATGCATTATAATTGTGTTGTTCTGCACTTAAACTATCATGGATGAAAGGTCAGGGAGGACTTTTACAGTGAACGGACAAAGACTCAAGCATTATCTGGGCAACATGGGGGAAAACCCCAGAGTAAACTATCATCTCACGTAGAGGAGGAATCGTCAAGCTAGTGACGATAAAGAAGCGCTTTGTTGGGAGGCAACCCAACCTTAGGTAACTACCTTTTCAACTGCATTTCAATAAAGATCACAAGTTGTTTCCCCTGCATTGCAAGGAGCTAAGTTTGGTGTTCCACACCAAAACAATTCAAGAGTGAAAGTGCGATTCTAAGTTTGGTGTCCCACTAGAGGATGCTAGTTAGAATCATACTATACTCTCAAAGCACATTGCTAGCTCTAACCAATTAAGGGAACCACTTGGATATAGATTAGTCTTTAGTTAATTGGTTGCTAACAGCAAGATACGAGGTTCTACGCATGCATGCAAGGTTTTGTAGTAAGCAAGGAACTAAGTTTGGTGTTCACACACCCAAAATAAGTTCAGAAATCATAAGCATACATGCGAGCTGACTATTCTTCAAGTGCTTGGGAAACAAGCAATTTCCAATAACCTTGCAGGAAGCTTATGAGGAGATGGTGCACCTTCAACTAAGAAAGTAAGGCATCAAGAACTATGACAATGACAACAAGAAGACAACTGGATTGGCGGAGCAAACCATCTCTCAATGGTTGTATTGCTACTTAATTCCATCTACTTATCTTGTTAAAAATTGGAAGTCCGAATGCACTGTTAATTAATAGTCATGCGCTGATTGGAACCTAGTTCAACTCTACATTTTAAGTTTTATTGCTTAGGTTTATGATTTCTGGTTTAAGTGTCACTGCATCATATCTTTACTTATTGTATGTACTGCATTATACCATTACTTATTGTATGCTTGTCTTTTAAATCAAATGAAAATAGAGAATGATTGTGTTTTAAATAGACCAGAGTGGAGTTCATAATATGGAAGTGAATTCATGAGTCTTTGGTGTGATCATAAGTTAGCTAAGTTGGTTCAAACATAAGGTGGGGATGACAACTGTCTGGCCTGAATACTATACTTTGAATATACCCATGAGACTAAGTAAACAACAAGATCCTAATAAGAGAAAGGGAAAGAACACTTAAAGTGAAAAACAAAAGAAAAAGAGTAAGTAATAAGGCTAGGCACCAATGGTTTTAATCGTGAGGCATGTGTCTGTGGTGTTCCTGTGTGAGGGATCTACTTATGTGTCTGTGGTGTTCCTGTGCGATGGATTTACTTGGATGAATAAGCTCTTAGGGGTGCCTTATCACTTGGTAACTTGGGTTAACTAACTCAGGATTATCAGCTGAAAGTCCACTATCAAGAGTAACCCTCACTACAGAGCATTTAGTAACCGAAAGAGGTGCTGGACACCAAGGTCTCAAGAAAAGAAAATAAATAAACCATATGCCTGTGGTGTGTATGTATGGGGGAGAGACTTGAGGAAGTAAGTCCATAAGGGTGTTTCAACACCTAGCACCTTGAACCAACTGGTTCGGGAGTATTGGCTGAAAGCTTATCTTAAAGAGTTGCCCCCTTACAGAGCAC
>NC_029776.3:52216022-52261504 GCF_000817695.3 Arachis duranensis | reverse complement strand
GGAATGAACCTAAGTTGCTATGCATGAAACCACCATAAAATCAGTAACATGACCTCCACAAGAATGACTCATTTCTCTTGGCAATCCATTCATCATTCTCTTGTTCCAGTACTTGCTTAGAGACAAGCAAGCTTTAAGTTTGGTGTTGTGATGCAAGGGCATCTTGGCCAGTTTCATTGACCTTTTCTTTACTGTTTTTAGGGTAGTTTCATGCATTTCCTTAGGAAATAAGCTTGTTTTGGGTAGATATTCACTTACACCTTGATTCAAGCATACATTGTGCATTTTACATGATTTCATGAGGATTTTGCATAAATTTAGTTACAAATTGTATGTTGCATTACCCATGACTTGGACTAGAACTTTGATGCACTCTATTGCTTGATTTCAGGACCAAAGGAAGCAAGGAGGAACCACTTAGCAGTCACGTTAATCTAATTAACGTGGCCACTAACGTGGAATAGGAGGTAACTTGCAAAGTTAATGAGAAAAGTGATTGCCAATAACGCTCTCGAAGCCATCATTGCCCACGTTAAAAGTCACGTTAACTAAGTTAACGTGAGCTCTAACGTGAAGAAAGGATTTTGAGCCAACGTTAGTGACACTTAACATTATCACTAACGTTGGCCAATGATCATAAGTGGCCACGTTAGAGTCCACGTTAACTTGGTTAACGTGGCCTCTCACGTTAACAAGGAGAAGGAAGCCAACGCTAGTGACATTCAACATTGTCACTAAC
This sequence comes from Arachis duranensis, assembly GCF_000817695.3. Classification (NCBI taxonomy): domain Eukaryota; kingdom Viridiplantae; phylum Streptophyta; class Magnoliopsida; order Fabales; family Fabaceae; genus Arachis; species Arachis duranensis. Next base: position 52,260,765 of record NC_029776.3, on the reverse strand, counting down.
GTTGGCCTAAGGTGCAATGTACCACGTTAACTTCCACGTTAACTTGGTTAACGTGGGAGCTAACGTGAAAGGCAAGAATGGTTGACAACGTTAGTGACACCCAACATTGTCACTAACGTTGGAAGCAACCACAAAACTCCAAGGAGCCACGTTAACTTCTACGTTAACTTAGTTAACGTGGAAGCTAACGGCAATGAGTGAAAGATGAGCCAATGTTAGTGACACTCAACATTGTCACTAACGTTGGAAATGGTTTGCAAAGCCACGTTAACCTAGTTAACGTGGACTCTAATGTGAATAGGGGCATATTAGAACGTTAGTGACAATGTTAAGTGTCACTAACGTTCTCGAAGATTGGCATGCCTACGTTAAAAGAGTCACGTTAACTAAGTTAACGTGGACTCTAACGTGGGAAAGGGGGAGGCTCTCGACGTTATTGGGAAAGTTGAGTCCTAATAACGTGTGCGAAGGACAAAGAGGCAACGTTAGTGGCAACGTTTGTGCCACTAACGTTGAGGTTAACGTGGCCTTTACTTGGGTAAGAAACGTTAGTGAAAAAGTTGAATGACACTAACGTTTTTGAACCCATTTTCTCACTGAATGTTAACACCTCTAACGTCCTGAGCTAAAGTCTCTGCCCACTTCACACTTTCTCTCTGCAAGTAAAACCAAGCCCAAGTGAAGAAGAGAACTGCTCCAAACTGAAGATCCAAAGGCCCAAAACTTGAAGAATCAACTAGAAGAATAGAAGAATAGTATATATAGGAGTAGCTTTGAATTATTTAGGGAGTTTTTGGAGAGTGGAAGAGGAGTCTGAAAGAAAAGCATTACTCTCTATATTTTTACTTTCTCTGCTCTTCTAGTTCAGAATGTATTCTCCATCTTTGTTTTCATTTTTTAGAGTTATGAACAACTAAACCCATTTCATTGGGTAGGGAGCTCTGTTGTAATTTGATGGATCAATACTAGTTTTCTTCATTTTTCTTCTATCTTTTCTCTTGATTTTACTTGAAAGCTTTCGATCTTCATCCCATTGGGTAGTTATCTTGGAAAAGAAACTATTCAAACTTGGATCCCTTCTGAACCTTGAAAGAGGAATGAAGAGATCAAGCTAGAAATGCTTTCTCATGCTGGATCAAATTGGGTTTGGATGGATATGTGACTATAATCCTCTCAAAACTTGATTTGGGAAATGCATGTGGTATAATCAGTGACCACACTTCATCTCTTCTCATGAGCAATTGACCAAGGAATTGGCTATTGATCAAGATTTGAGAGATTGAATTGCAAGAAATTGTAATTCAATCAATTAAGATTGCCAAGGAGATCAATGAATGCATTGATTGACGAAGAGATGAAAATGAACTTGATCCGGAGAATTGCAACATCTCATGTGCCCAATGAACTCCCCAAATTCTGATCTCACCCATTCTCTTTAATTTCTGCGTTTATTTTCATGAGTAAATACCCCATTCCCATTTACAATTCTGCAATTTAATTTCAGTCATTTACTTCCAGTTCTTTAATTCTAGCATTTACTTTTCCGTCATTTACATTCCGCCATTTTATTTTCTGCAACTCTCAACCCAAATTCTGAATTCGCACAACTAGAACAATCTTCTAATCAAAGTTGCTTGATCAATCAATCCCTGTGGGATTCGACCTCAATCTATTGTGAGTTTTTACTTGACGACAAAATTTGGTACACTTGCTGAAGGAAATTTGTTGAGAGACAATTTCCACCTGCATCAATTGTGATAAACCACTATTTTATGATTTATATTATGCTCAATTGAGTGGTTTCTATCAAGTCTTTGCTCACTTATTCATGTAAATTGCATGGTTTTACAAATCCTTCCTTATTCCTTAATATATGTGAAAATATGTTTCCTAGACCATAAAATTATTAATTTTAATTATCCTTTATTACCATTCGATGTCGTCATCTGTGTGTTGAGTATTTTCAGCTTTATAAGGCAGGAATGGCTTAGAGAACAGGAAGGAAACATGCAAAAGTGGAAGGAACGCGCAAAAATAAAGTTTTGACAGAAATGGCAGCGACGCGCACGCATGGACGATGCGGACGCGTGACTCGCGCAGAACCCAAGTGATGCGAACGCACAGACGACACGAACGCGTGCCTAGCGTAAAACACAAGCGACGTGTACGCATGATTGACGCGTACGCGTGACAAGGAAAACTTCCAAATGACTTGCACGCGTGACCCACGCGCACGCGTGACAGACGCCACGTGCAGAAAATTACAGAAAACATACCCGGCAATTTCTGGGCTGTTTTTGACCCAGTTTTTGGCCCAGAAAACACAAATTAGAGGCTATAAAGTGGGGGAATTCATCCATTCATTAACACAACATTCATTATTCACAATTTTAGCTTTAGATGTAGTTTTCTAGAGAGATAGGCTCTCTCCTCTCTCTCTTAGGTCTTAGGTTTTAGGATTAGGATTCCTCTTGAAGGTTAGGTTTACTTCTTCTTCATTCCAGGTTCTATGTTCCTTTACTTTGGTTTCTCTTCTATTTTTATTTATTCTATTACTTTGATTTATGAATTCTCATGTTAGATTTGATTTTATATTTAATATAATTTGAGGTATTTCAGATTTATGACTTCTTTCTTCCATTCATGATATAAATAATTTGGATTTTTTCCCTTTTGGCTTTGGTTGAGTAAGTGGTGACACTTGAGTTGTCAAACTCAGCTGTTGATTGAAAATTGAAGTTTGCTGGTTGATTTGGATCCCTCTAAAGCTAGTCTTTCCATAGGAGTTGACTAGGACTTGAGGAATCAAGTTGATTAGTCCACTTGACTTTCCTTTATTTAGCAAGGGTTAACTAAGTGGGAGCAATAAACAATTCTCATCACACCTGATAAGGATAACTAGGATGGGATTTCCAATTCTCATACCTTGCCAAGAGTTTTCTTAATTATTAATTTATTTTTCTTGCCATTTAATTTACTTGTTCTTTAATTCAAAAACCCCCAAAAATACACTTTTTTCTCATAACCAATAATAAATCATACCTCCTTGCAATTCCTTGAGAGACGACACGAGGTTTAAATACTTCGGTTATAAATTTTATTGGGTTTTGTTACTTGTGACAACCAAAACTTTTGTACGAAAGGATTCTCTGTTAGTTTAGAAACTATACTTACAACGTGATTATTTCTATGAAATTTTTTACTAGCAAAAGTCCGTTCGTTAGATTGGTTTGACCAATAATAAAGATACTGAGTATTTTTATTATAAGAACTAAAAGTAAAATCTCTAATATCTAATTGATATTCTATTAAATAGAGAATGAGATTCTCTCAATGCACATATACTAGTACTCTATGTACTCAATCATATTTAAGAAACACGAAATTTGATTTAGTTGAGAATCACCGTTTGTTAAATACTTGGACTACGTTTTAGAAATATTGCTAAATTACCAAGATATGATTTGAATTTGAATGAGATTCAAATTTAAAATTAATAACAAATCTCATACTATATATATGTATGCCAAGAGTAGAGGAAATAGATGAGAGAATTATCTCTACACACAAAAACGTATGTGAGCCTAATTCTTGGAGAAAAATTTTATAGTGTGCAAAGAGTTACAAGAGGTTTCTCAATTTAGATTAGACATCCATTGGTCATGGAGTTGACAGTAAAGGTTGGTCTCAGTGTGGATACTGACGAGCATATATTTTATACGCCTTTTGGCATCATTTTCATATAGTTTTTAGCATGTTTTGTTTAATTTCTATTAAGTTTTCATAGGTTTTAGTGTTAAATTCACATTTTTGGATTCTACTTTGAATTTGTGTGTTTTTGTACAATTTCAGGCAATTTCTTGCTGAAATTGAGGAGCTAAAGGAAAAGTCTGATTCAGAGATAGAGAAAGCACCGCAGATACTGTCTGGATCTGACCTCCTTTCACTCAGAAGAGCTTTTTTGGAGCTACAGATGTTCAAATAGAGCATTCTTAATGGCAATGGAAAGCTGACTTCCAGAGCTTTCCAGAAATGTATGATAGTCTATACTTTGCTTCAAACTAGAAGGCCCAAAATAGGTGTCCAACGCCAGCCTCCTGCCCCTTTTCAAGCGTTTAGCGCCCAAGGAGAAGAGACCAGCGTCCAAACGCCCAAAGAGGACCCCCTAGCCAGTGTTCAATGCCCTAGAGGCCTCAGAGAATGTGGATTTAATCAAAGCTTAGCCCAAACACTAACAAAGTTGGTCCCAGAAGTGGATTCTAGCACTAAAAGACTATTTTACCCATTCTTATGTAATCCCTAGTTATTAGTTTAGTATTTAAAGAACTTTTACACCTCTCATTAGAGAGGACAGACACCGTATTTCATTTATCACTGTATTTTCTATCAGTATGAGTTTCTAAACCTCCTAGGTTGAGGGCAGGAGCCCTGCTGAGTTCCATGAATTAATAAAAGTATTACCGTTTCTTTTCAATCAGCGTTTGATTTAATTCTAAGATGTATATTCGTTCTTCAATATGGTGAATGGGATGATCTGTGACAATCAGCTCCGTTCATCATACTAAGACCGCGTGCCTGACAACCATCCGTGTCTACTTGGGTTCATGTGAATAAGTGAATGGAAAGCATCGAACCGCCAGCTTGATTATACATCTCTCAGACGACTAATCCATAACTTCGTTGGGGACTTCTCGAGACAACAGTTCAACCAATTTATGGAGAGATTAGGGTCTCTGTGGTAGAGGCTAGAACCCAAAGGAGCAGCATTCTCTGATCTGAAAGATTCAACCTTATCTGTGGCGTTTTAAGTAGGATCACCAAGGGAATGAACTGCTAGAGCTTCACCCCCATTCAGATTGGATGACCGCGGCATATGGCATTTGATCTAAAGTAGGGGAGATTAATGACCACGGCCATACGGCGCATACAGCCTGTCATAGAAGAAATCATTAACAATTGAAGAAGAGAGTAAGACCAGAGTTAATCTAGAAGGACAAAGCATCTCCAAACCTTAACCAATTTCTTATCACTGTTCACATTCCAATTCACAAATTATTTTATACATTTTTATTCATTTTTATGGTTTTAACCAAATTCAAACCAATAACCTCTTGATTCTCCTGACTAAGACCTGCAAGATAACCATAGCCTGCTTCAAACCACAATCCTCGAGGGATTGATCCTGACTCGCTCAGTATTACTTGGACAACCCAGTGCACTTGCTGGTACAGTTGTACAAAGTGTGGGGATTTGCACACTAAGTTTTTGGTGCCGTTGCCGAGGGTGAAGCTCTAGCAGTTCATTCCCTTTGGTGATCCTACTCAAAACACCACAGACAAGGTCGAATCTTCCGAATCAGAGATTTCTGCTCCTTTGGGTTTTAGCCTCTACCCTACTCTCCCTGTAAATCGGCTGAACTAGTGTCTCGAAAATTCCCTAAATAAGTCGTGGATTAGCCGTCAGAAAGATCTATAATCAAGCTGGCGGTTTGATTCTTTTCAGCCACGTATTCACACAAACCTAAGTAGACACGGGTGGTTGTCAAGCAGGCGGTCTTAGTATGATGAATGGAGCTGATTGTCACTGATCATCCCATTCATCATACTGAAGAATGAATATATATCTTAGAATTAAATCAAACATGGATTGAAGAGAAACAGTAATACTTTTATTAATTCATGGAACTTAGTAGGGCTCCTCCCCTCAACCTAGGAGGTTTAGAAACTCATACTGATAGAAAATATAGTGCTAAATGAAATAAGGTGTCCTTCCTCTCTAATGAGAGGTGTAAAAGTTCTTTAAATAATAAACTAATAACTAGGGATTACATAAGAAATGGTAAAACAGACTTCTAGTGCTAGAATCTACTTCTAGGGCCCATTTATTGAGTGTTTGGGCTGAGCTTTGATGAGATCCACGTGCTATAAGGCATATAGGACATTGAACACTGGCTAGGGGGTCCTTTTTGGGCGTTTGGACGCTGGTCTCTTCTCCTTGGGTGCTGGACGCCTAGAAGGGGGCAGGAGGCTGGCATTGGACGCCAGTTTTGGGCCTTTTAATCTGAAGCAAAGTATGAACAATTAAACATTGCTAAGAAGGTCAGATTCGGACAACATCTGCAGTGCTTTCTCTTTCTCTGAATTAGACATTGCTAACTTTTGTTCCAGCTCCTCAATTTCAGCCAGAAAATACCTTAAATTACATAAAAACACACAAACTCAAAGTAGAACCCAAAAATGTGATTTTTGCACTAAAACCTATGAAAACTTAATAAAAATTAAACAAAACATTCTAAAAACTATATGAAAATGATGCCAAAAAGCATATAAAATATCTGCTCAACACACCAAAAACTTGGTGTGCAAATCCTCACACTTTGTACAACTGTACCAGCAAGTGCACTGGATTGCCCAAGTAATACCTGAGTGAGTCATGGTCGATCCCACGAGGATTGTGGTTTGAAGCAAGCTATGGTTATCTTGCAGGTCTTAGTCATGCGAATCATGAGGTTGTTGGTTTGAATTTGGTTAAAACCATAAAAAGGAATAAAAAGTGTATAAAATACGTTGTGAATTGGAATGTGTAACACCCTAATTACCCTAAGCCTTACCTCTAGCCGTAAAGCAAAGGTTAATCAAAGGTTACAACAATTCTAAGATTTATACATATTATATATAGAAGGAATTAATATATGCTAGAAGCCCGATGAAGAATTAAGCTCAAAAACAGAAATACAAAAGCGCAAAACATTCACACGAAGCTAACGCACAAGACGCAAGGTATAGATGCAAGACAATAAAACATATATAGATATAAGAGTATATTAATCGAAGGGAACTAGCCGCAGCTTGCGGAGTTTAAGCTGACTAGTTACAAGCAGAAAAATACACAGTTTATACAACTTATCTCTCAAGTAAGCCTCTAAGGCCATAAGTCTAAAACAAAAAGGGTGAGAGAAAGTACTACAACAAAATAAAATAGAAATAAACCAGGAAGAAACCATACTCCACTCTGCCACCATGACCGCAATTTCACCGAGGTGAATCACGACTTGCATCTGAAAAACAACAATAAAGTATGGAATGAGAACCGGGGGTTCTCAGTATGGTAACAGTGCCAATAATGTAAGATGTAAGGTTTCGGGACGTCGAAGGCAATCTTAGAACTTCACACCAAGCAGATACTCAAGCGTAACATAAATAAATAAATAAAGAACTTAACCCTAAACCGGGTTATCTAAACTTAGGTGAATTCTAACTAATACTAATCACACTGCTGTATCCCACAGCCTTCGTGAACCTAACCTCCGCGCGATCCCATCGCCATCGCCTACCTAACCTCCTCAGCACCAGACAATCACAATTAATGCACGCAAGTAATACACAGGTAGTAATCATATATAACAAGTAATTCAAGAAGCAAGTAGCCATATTATACAATTAGGCAAACTCAAGTAATCAAAGAAAACAAACACATAAGAAATGCATATAATGAATGCCTGTCCTAGTGGCTTGTGATATCACTTGTCGGTCTATGAATGCCAACCTGACACATCCTTTCGGATGTTGCCTTTCTGCCACGTCCGAGGATATAGCGCCTGGCACGCTTTTGTTTCGAGGATATAGTGCCTAGCACACTATCGTTCCGAGGATATAGTGCCTGGCACACTCTTGCGACAGATAAGGAACAACAACATCTATCTCATCATAAATCATTCCATGGATATAGTGCCTGGCACACTATCATTCCAAGGATATAGTGCCTGGCACACTTTCCACATCCAACAAGTCCATCCACCTCAAATTATCACCATTCATCACCATTTCTCATTTTAAACCACTATCAATTATCAATTCTCAACATTCCAAGGATATAATGCCTGGCACACTCTCCTTCAAACATTATCATTCCAAGGATATAGTGCCTAGCACACTTTCCATATTCAACAAGATCATTATTCCTCTTTGAGTCCTCAACTCATCATAACCGTCATCATTTCCATTAACATCCTTAAACATTCATATTTCTCAAGTTCATCAGTTTCTCAATTCATTATCAGTACTCACCAAGTACACTACTCTTCCTTCTCTCTCAACCAAACTCATCCTTAATACACCAGAAACCTAAACCTTCGTCCTCTAACTTTTCAAGGTAATATTCAATTAATTTCGCCCAAGTCCTTCTCTATGTTTAACATCCAAAAACAAGCCAAAAAGTCTTAAATAGGTGTCACAGAAGTTTACAAGCTTGTTGGGAAGGTGAAGCAGTTAAAAACAAAGTTCTAGTTGTAAAACAGGGCATGTGCATACGTACAGGGGTGTGCGTGCACACACCCAAAGAGATTATCAAAATGTGTGCGTATGCATAGAGGTGTGCGTACGCACAAGTACAAAATTTCACATTTCTATTTGTTCGCACAAGGTGTGCTACCGCCCTCAACAGACTGCCCTTCCTAACGTGTGCGTGCGCACAGGTTGTAAAACTCCATTGGTTATGTGTGCACACAGATTGTGCTAGCGCTCTCATCAAAAGGCCTTCCCCTGTGTGTGCGTACGTACAGAGCTGTGCGTGTGCACAAGTTTGAAAAAATCACAGGGGTGTGCGTGCGCACATACTAGGAATCACAAAATTCTTCAATTTTGCAGAATTTCAGATTTTGACACCAAACTTTCTTTGAATGATCATAAATTCCTCTACAAAAATCCAAATTTTACAAACTTTATATCAATTTGAAGAGTTTTCAAGACTTTAATTTAAAGTAAATTTCAACAAATTTTGAAAACTAAGGCTCAAGTTATGATCCATCAAAGTTCACTAAAAATCTGTTTTTACCAAAAACCTCAAAATCTCAATTTCAACCAACTCTCAAATCAAAACTGAATCAAAACCTGCTCAATCATCATAAAACACTGCCACACACAACATCTTACCATTTCATATCATTCTCCTCAACTTCACACCTAAATTACTCAACTATTATACCACATATTACTACCAATCCATAATTTCCAATTTAATCATAAATCCACACTCATAATCATCATCGACTAACAACAACATCAACAATCACCACAAATCCTCATCAATTCCAACAATCATCACCAAAAAATATCTAACATTAACCAAATCCATCATAATCTTTATTCCTCAAATTATCCTCATAAAACTCATATCCTTCACCAATTGTCATCAACATCTATATTCATGCTCCTCATCAATTACTCTCAACATTAGCAATCATTATCAATATTCATATTTCCACAATTAACATACACACTCATCAACATCAACCAACATCATAATATATCATTAGCACCAATAATTTCTCAACAGATCACCATTACCCACAAAAATCAATAACCGCTAGCAATTAACATCAATCCATCATCATATTAAAATCCACCACAATCATACCCTAACGTATACATTTTTCTCAATCTTCATCATCATGCATATACCACAAACAACAACACATCCAATTCAATCCTATCCTATGGTTCACTAGCCTAAGTGTCCAGAAATATTACATATTACATAAAGAAAATCGAAACCAAACCTTGGCCGATTCCCAATATGTACAAAACACTACTTTGAGTCCAAACAAGCTTCCAAAAAGTCAAGCCAACTCCAACAAGCACCAAAGCTCAAACTAACATCATATAACATACAAACATCAAACCTAAGGTTCACAAAAATAACTAAACACAAGGGTTTAGTGAAACCTTACCTTACCCAACGAGATTAGGGATAAAATTCAACAATTACCCACCACTAGAGATCACCTAATCAAGCAAAATCACAAAATCTACTAAAAAACCAAACCCCCAAAAACGCAGAAGTTAGAGTAGGAAACTGGTGTGTGAGTTTCAAAGTATTACCAGAAAAACCTAGATAGAAAGGAAGAGCTTGTCGAGAGCTTCGCATGGCCGCAAATGGCTCGTCAATCGGAGTTCTGTAGCTCAAGTTATGGCTCTCGGAAGGTGATGGTGAATAGTGACAATGGGGGGTTTCACCCCACCATCACCATATCCGAGCTCTCTCTCTCTCTCTTCCCAACAAAATGAGTATAAACTCATTAAACACATGTATATATGTTGGACCTTGGGCCCAGTTTGGGCCCGATCAAAGCCGTTAGCGTTTTTGGTCTGTTTGGCCCACTTTGGGCCAAAACCTTTAAGATTAGCGCCTGGTCTTCGATTCTAAATTATTTTTATCCTTTCAAAACAATAAATCAATTTTTAAAATTTTATTTTCCAAAATACGCGGTACAGGATAGACTAGAGCTGGTACCGCAAGCTTAAGCGCCAGTACGCATTTTTACAATAACCTTTTGAAAAGGATACATTTTCCAATCCAAAAAAATTCATTGAAATCAAATTTCACCTTTAAATTTTCAAATTAAAACTTCTAAATTTTGAATCTACTCCGGGCACTTAAAATTTATTATTTTATTAAAAATAGTTTTACGTGAAAACTCTGGTTCTTACAGAATGTGAACAGTAATAAGAAATTGGTTAAGGTTTGGAGATGCTTTGTCTTTCTAGATTAACTCTGGTCTTACTGTCTCCTTCAATTGTAAATGATTTCTTCTATGGCAGGCTGTATGTGATCAACACTGTATGGCCACGGTCATTAATCTCCTCTGCTTTAGATCAAATACCGTATGGCCGCAGTCATCCAATCCGAATGGGGGGTGAAGCTCTAGTAGTTCATTCCCTTTGGTGATCCTACTCAAAACGCCACAAACAATGTCGAATCTTCTGGATCAGAGAATGCTGCTTCTTTAGGTTTTAGCCTCTAGCACAGACACCATTATTTCCCTGTAAATCAGCTAAACTGGTGTCTCGAGAGGTCCCCAACAAAGTTGTGGATTAGCCGTCTAAGAGATGTATAATCAAGCTGGCAGTTCAATGCTTTCCAGTCACGTATTCACACGAACCCAAGTAGACATGGGTAGTTGTCAGGAATGCAGTCTTAGTATGATGAACAGAGTTGATTGTCATGGATCATCCCACTCACCATGTTGAAGAACGAATATACATCTTAGAATTAAATCAAACACAGATTGAAGAGAAATAGTAATACTTTTATTAATTCATGGAACTCAGCAGGGCTCCTCCCCTCAACCTAGTAGGTTTAGAAACTCATACTGATAGAAAATATAGTGGTAAATGAAATATGGTGTCCGTCCTCTCTAATGAGAGGAGTAAAAGTTCTTTAAATACTAAACTAATAACTATGGATTACATAAGAAAGGGTAAAATAGTCTTTTAGTGCTAGAATCTACTTCTGGGGCCCATTTGGTGAGTGTTTGGGCTGAGCTTTGATGAGATCCACGTGCTCTGAGGCCTCTAGGGCGTTGAACGCTGGCTAGAGGGTTCCCTTTGGCCGTTTGAACGCTAGTCTCTTCTCCTTTGGCGTTGGATGCCTGGAAGGGGACAGGAGGCTGGCGTTGGACGCCAGTTTTGGGCCTTCAAATCTGAAGCAAAGTATGGACTATTATACATTGCTGAAAAGCTCTGGAAATTAGATTTCGAGAAAATCTCTTCAGAGAGCAAGGAGGTCAGATCCAGACAGCATCTACAGTGCTTTCTCTATCTCTGAATCAGACTTTTGCTAACTTTTGCTCCAGCTCCTCAATTTCAGCCAGAAAATACCTGAAATTGCATAAAAACACACAAACTCAAAGTAGAGTCAAAAAATGTGATTTTTGCACTAAAACCTATGAAAACTTAATAAAAATTAAACAAAACATGCTAAAACTATTTGAAAATTATGCCAAAAAGCTTATAAAATATCCGCTCATCACAACACCAAACTTAAACTGTTGCATATCCCCTATCAACTAAAAACATAGTAGGATAAAAAGAAGAGTAAGATACAATAAATCTCAGAGTTTCCTTTGAAATCCAGTTTCAATTAGATGAGCGGGAGTTAATAGCTTTTTGCTTCTGAATAGTTTTGGTATCTCACTATCCATTGAAACTCAGAAATGTTGGTCTCTTTAGGAACTTAGAATTCTAATTATATAATTGACTCTCCTAGTTCTTTTTTATTCTTAAACACAACCTTTTAAAGTCTTGGCCGTGATCTTAAGCACTTTGTTTTCCAGTATTACCACCGGATACATAAATACTATAGACACTTTAACCGGTCAGTCTCAAGCTTTTCACTTGACACTTTCACACCACAAGCACATGGTTAGGGACAACTTGGTTGAGCTGCTTAGGCCAGGATTTTATTCCTTTAGGTCTCCTATCCATTGATACTCAAAGCCTTGGATCCTTTTACCCTTATCTTTTGGTTTAAAGGGTTATTGGCTTTTTCAATCTGCCCTCGTTTTCCTGCATTTTTGGGCAGTAATGGATTTTTTTCTTTTTATTTTTTTATATTTTTCTTTTTTTCACCATTTTTTTTCTTTTTCGCATGCATTAATTTTTTCTTTTTTTTCTTTTGCAAGATGCTTTTTCTTTTTCTTTTTTGCTGCTTTTCCTTACTTCAATAATCAAACTTTTTTTGGATTTTTCAGATTATCAACAATACTTTTCCTTTTTCATCATTCTTTCAAGAGCCAACATTCTAAAATTCTAACTTTAAATATGCACTGTTTATTCATACATTCAGAAAACAAAAGCAATGCCACCATATCAAAATAATTGAACTATTCTTATTATAAACTTGAAATTCATGTATCTCTTAATTTTTTTCAATTAAAAAATTTTCTTTTTAAGCAAGGTGAGAATATATGGAATATTTTACATCTTTAAGACATTAATGCAGATGATCATGCGACAAGAACAAGAGAATAGAAAATACAACATAACAGGAAACAAAAAAATACAAAAGAAAAGGATATAAAGAGAACGAATCCACCTTTAATGGTGGCGGCTAGTACTCCTCCTTAAGGATCCAATGTGGTGCTTGATCTCTTCAATTTCACTCCTTTGCCTTTGTTGTTCTTCCCTCATAGCCCTTTGATCTTCTCTAATGGATCTTTGGTCCTCCCTTATTTCATTGAGGGTGATGGAGTGCTCTTGATGCTCCACCCTCAATAGCTCCATGTTAATGCTTAGTTCTCCAAGAGAATTATGCCATTGATCCATATAGCTTTGAGGAGGAAATACATCCCTTGAGGTATTGATATGCTCCATTTTGAGGGTTTATCTTGTGTTGATTTCAGGGGTTTTATCAATAATTCCACACGTTTTCTACATGAAAATACAAGACTTTGTGTTCCTTTCTTAATTTTGCCTCATGAATGAAAACATGCTTATTTTGCACTAAATTAGATACATTTCTAATCTTCCCTTGATGCCATTCGATGCCGTGACCTGTGTGTTAAGTGGTTTCAGAATATAGGGCAGGGACGGACCGGAAAGAGAGAAGAAGGACGGGTGCAAAGGAAGGGAGCATGAGAATTGAACTTTGGAAATCTTGGCATGGGCGCGTGCGCGCACTTGACGCGTCCGCGTGGATTGAGCAGTTAAGAAGTCGAAGCCAAGAGCCAAGCCACGAGCCGGCTTGCGTAGCGGCTAGGCCATGATCTCCGATGGCGCGCACGCGTACATTACGCCTCCGCGCACATTACAAGATGTCCCGTGGACGCGCACGCGTACATTGCACGTACGCGCCGATGTGCGAATATGAATTTTTTAAAGAGCCACGTGACTTGGGCGTGGAGGCAGTTGGGAATCCCATTTTGGGAAAATGCTCTGGCGGGAAAAGCTTAAGAAGACCAAGGGAACAAGGGTTAAGGACTTTTAGCTCATTTTCTAGATCCTAGATATTTTTGGAGGATAGTTAGTTACACTTGTGGAGAAGGAGAGAGATTCAAAAGCTCTCACTAGGGTTCATCTTCATCCAATTTCTGAATTTTCATTCACTCTTTGGTGAGATCCATTGCAATTCTCAAATTCATTTTGTTCATGTCATAGCTCTTCTTCTCTAATCTCAATTAGTGTTTGTAATTGCTCCATTCTCATAGATCTTGGATTCAACTTTGTAGTTTTGGATTTAATCAATTTCTTTAGAATCTCATTTCCATTGTTGTTCTATGTTAATTGTTGTTAGTTCCTTGTGTTGAAATACTTTTAATTCTACGTTCTTCTAAATTTTACCATGGCTTTCACTCTTGCTCACCTAATGTTTGATGAAATGCCAACACTAGTTATGGAGTAAAATTTTCTTACTTGGCATAGGGTTTGGGCCATTAGAAGAAGTTGAATAGTTGTGCGAATCGTTGATCCGGAATTAGGGATTGCTAATTGACTTGGAGTACATTAAAGCTAGATTTCCATAAGGTAAAGCTAGGACTTGTGACTCAAGTTGATTACTCTCATTTGACTTTCCTCTATGCCTAGGGGTTAACTAAATGAAGCAAGGCCTAATTATTGTCATTGTTGAGAGAACTATAAGGATAGAATTTCTAATGCCAACCCTAAGCCAAGTCTTCTAAGGATTGATTGTTTGTTTTCTTTTTTGCTAAAACCTTCAAAGAATCATAACAAGGCTTTCTAATCAATAAGATGCACACTCTAGCAATTCCAAGGGAGGACAACTCGGGAGACTAATACTCTCGGTTATAAATTGTAGGATTGTTTGATGCGAAGTTTAAGTGTCGATTAGACTATACTCACGATCATATTCATCATTGAATTCTAAATCGACATGCTAAATTTCGTTTATCAAAATGGTGCCGTTGCTGGGGATCTTGCTTAGTGTGCCATGTTATTGTTTGGAATGAATGTGTATATATGTACATAGTTGCATTTCATTGTAATTTGTTCAAGTGACTAACCCCTCATCGTTACCATGAATTCCATTTCCCCTTCATTGCATGACGCGTTCACAACCGAATCCGAGCTTAGTCCCTTTTGATCCGGAAATAGAACGAACTTTGTTTCATATTAGACAAGCTCGGAGGCGGCTAAAGTTTGGGAAAGGTGAAGAGGTCTTCACTACCTCAACCACCTTACTAAAAGTGAACATTGGACCGTCACTCAAAGAAGGCATTAGTCATACTTCCATCAATATCACTGACAACTCTTCTTTTGTTTTAGGTACCAACACTATGGATGCTCCGAGGAGAGTTACCATCAAGGAAGCGGGTGCACCGGATTATGTCCTTCAACCCCTTCATGTAACTCACCCCAACTTGAACGCAAACTTTGAATTGAAGACCGCTTTGATCAACCTCCTACCTAAGTTTCATGGGCTTCCCGCACAAGACCCTATTCGACATCTCAGGACTTTCATCGCATATGCTCAACCACTAGACGGGAAGGATCCGATGAAGTTGCTATATGGTTGGTTGCTTTCCCTTTCTCTCTTGAGGACAAGGCGAAAGAATGGTTCTACACTCTGTCTAGTGAAGTCACCTCCGATTGGGACTTACTTAGAAGAGGATTCTTGGATAAATTCTTGCCTCTGGAGAAGATGGACAGGCTAAGAAAGGAAATGTCTTGTATTGTGCAAGGTGAAATGGAACCGTTATACGAGTATTGGGAACATTTCGTAAGCTACTAGACGCATGCCCTAATCACATGCTTGACACTCAAGTATTGCTCGGATACATATGTCAAGGGATGCGAGAACAAGATAGAACTCTCTTGGACACCTCTAGCAATGGTTCTTTGTCTAAGTATAAAACAGCGGAGGAGGCATGGCAACTTATTATTGACCTAGCCGAATCCAATCAACATATGAGATGAAGAGTCAACCGTCCGAGAACAGTGAATGAGGTATCAACTAGTAGTGAGACAACCGCTCTAACTCAATCCTTGAGCGAAATGACATCCATCTTGAGGCAACTCCAATTGAACCAACAACAACCACAACAACCTCAATCATACCATCAACAACCCCCACCTCCTCAACAACACAACCAACAATTGGTCCCTCAAAAAGTGTGTGGCATTTGTTCTTGCTATTCCCACTACACGGATGAGTGCCCAAGCCTTCACGAAGATAACACCTTGGCGGCTACCCATAATTTCTATGACCGCCCAAATCAAGGGTACTACCAAGGCGGTAATTCTAACCAAGGGCACCCTTATCAAGGAGGAAGCTATAATCAAGGGAATGGAAATCACAATCAAAATTGGAGAGACAATCATCAACAAGGAAATAGGGACACCAACAACAATGGAGGAGGTCAAAGATGGAACAACAACTCACAAAATTTCTCACAAAACCGGCCACCATACAACCAACAAAATCAACCATACAACCAACAAAACCCACAAAGAAACTACCAAACATACCAACCACCACATCAAAGACCACCACCCAACCAATCACAAGCTCCTCAACTCACGTATGCAACCACCCCCTCCAACCAAGACGAGACACTCCGGACTATCATCCAAGGCCAAAAGGAACTACAAAACACACTTGCCTCCGGCCTCACCGGCCTCACCTCTACACTACAAGCTCTTCTTGCAAGAATGGATACACCATCAAATTCCACTCCTCAACCCCCAATCCAAAGCGTCATTCCCTCTCAACCTCAACCCAATCCTAAGGGGGGCATCAATGCCATCACCCTTAGATCCGGAACACAATTAAAAGAGAAGAGAGCAAAAGACTCAAATCCTATCACAATCGCCCAAGAGGAGGAGAAAATAGATGTAGAAGAGGTAAAGGAAGAGGAAACACCACAAGTTATAATTGAGGATGAAGCTCAACCAACAAAGGAGATCCCGAAGGTCAAGAGAACCTTGGAAGAAGAAATTGCTCAACCGCTCCCATTCCCAACACTTGCAAAGAAAGCTTGAAAGCGCATAGAACTCGACCCCAAAATGGTAGAAATGTTCAAGAAAGTTGAGGTAACCATCCCCCTCTTTGAAGCTATCCATCAAGTTCCTAGATATGCAAAATTCCTTAAAGATCTATGCATGAACAAGAATAGAATTCTTGAATTGGAAACCATCCCATTAGGGAGTTCTATTTCCGCTTTAATGGGAGCATTGCCCGAGAAGTGTGATGATCCGGGCCCTTGTATGGTCACTTGCACCGTCAATAGAGTTCAATTTATAGACTGTATGTGTGACCTCGGAGCATGTGTTAGCATCATGCCACTCTCCGTCTACCCGGTATTGAAGTTGCCACCACTAAAAAGGTCGACGGCAAGATTTGTCCTAGCGGATAAAAGCATAATAACCGTGACGGGTGTTACGGAAGACATATTGGTGAATATAAAAGGATTGGTGTTTCCAATTGACTTTTATGTCCTTGAAATGCCATCAAGCGAAACCGAGAGAGCATCATCCATCCTACTTGGAAGACCATTTTTGAGAACTTCTAGATTTAAGCTAGATGCCTACTCGGGAACCTATTCATTTGAAATAGATGGGAGAGTCGTAAGTTTCAGCCTAGAGGAAGCAATGAAGCATCCGCCGAAGAATCACTCTCTATTCCGGTGTGACCCAATTGACAACATGGTTGCCGAAGTGCACCTTGCAAAGTTAATGAGAAGTACATGATTGAAGAAGCAAATGAAGACCCAAGCAAATTAAACACCACACACCATACATACCATCCGGAAACTCAAACTTCAAAGAATGAAAAGAAGATGGAATTGAAGCCACTACCACCCCATTTAAGATACTCATATCTTGATGAAGCCCAAGAGTTCCCCGTGATACTTGCAAAAGAGTTAACTCCTCAACAAGAAGAAAAATTGCTAAATGTATTGAGGAAAAACAAAAGGGCAATCGGGTGGACTTTGGCGGATCTAGTGGGAATAAGCCCCCAAGTATGCGAGCATCGCATATTTCTTGAAGAAGGAGCAAAACCGGTCCGACAACCTCAAAGGAGACTTAATCCAACTATTCTTGAAGTTGTGAAAAAAGAAGTCACTAAGCTACTTGAAGCGGACATCATCTATCCTATCTCGGATAGCGAGTGGGTAAGCCCGGTCCAAGTGGTGCCAAAGAAATCCGGGGTGACCACAATCAAAAATGAAAGCGGTGAACTTATAGAGACAAGAGTGCAAAATTCTTGGAGAGTATGCATAGACTACCGAAGGTTGAATGCGGCCACAAGAAAAGATCACTTCCCACTACCGTTCATTGATCAAATGCTTGATCGACTAGCCGGTAAATCATATTATTGCTTTCTTGATGGTTATTCCGGATACTTCCAAATTCACATTGCTCCAGAAGACCAAGAAAAAACCACATTTACTTGCCCCTTTTGGAACGTACGCTTACAAGCGTATGCCATTTGGCCTATGCAATGCACCGGCAACGTTTCAAAGATGCATGATGAGCTTATTTGCGGACTTTCTAGAACAATGTATGGAAGTTTTTATGGACGATTTTAGTGTGTACGGTGATTCATTCGATCATTGCTTAGGTAACCTTGAAAAAGTCTTAGAGAGATGCACCAAAACAAACCTTGTCTTAAATTTTGAAAAATGTCATTTCATGGTCAAACAAGGCATTGTTTTGGGACACAGTCTCAAAAGAAGGCATCTCTGTAGATCCGGCAAAAATAAATGTCATATCTAGTTTACCTTACCCCTCCTCCGAGAGGGAAGTCCGTTCTTTTCTTGGACATGCAGGATTCTTCTGGAGATTCATCAAAGACTTTAGCAAGATAGCCTTACCTCTCTCTCGACTACTACAAAAGGACACTGAATTTGAGCTAAGCGAGGAATGTATGGAAGCATATGACAAACTTAAAGTAGCATTGACACAAGCCCCTATTGTGCGAGGACCGAATTGGACTCAACCATTTGAAATCATGTGCGATGCCTCAAATTATGCGATAGGAGCCGCGTTAGCACAACGCGAAGGTAAGATTCCCTACGTCATAGCTTATGCTTCCAAAACACTAGACGGTGCCCAATCCAACTACACTACAACCGAAAAGGAACTCCTAGCCATTGTTTTTGCTTTGGACAAGTTCCGAGCCTATCTCCTCGGTTCCAAGGTTGTAGTGTACTCGGATCACGCGGCACTAAAGTATTTGTTGACCAAAAAGGAATCAAAACCGAGATTAATTTGTTGGGTGCTTTTGTTACAAGAATTTGACTTGGAGATCAAAGATAGGAGTGGTTCCCAAAACTTAGTGGCGGACCATCTAAGTCACCTCGAACACACAAAAGGTGACACCACTCCTATCAATGACTCTTTTCCTTTAGATGGTTTGCACGCAATCTCGGAAGTAGTTCCTTGGTATGCCCCAATAGCAAACTACTTGGTTTCATGCATCTTCCCTCCCAATCTTAGCAAACATCAAAAGGATAAGCTAAAAAGCGAATCCAAATACTATGTTTGGGCCGATCCTTATTTGTGGAGGTGTGGAGCGGACCAAATAGTGCGACGGTGCATACCTCAAACCGAATTCCAAGCAATCTTGGACGCTTGCCATGCTTCCGAAGGAGGTGGCCACTATGGCCCCCAAAGAACGGCAAGAAAGGTCCTTGATTGCGGATTTTGGTGGCCAACACTTCTCAAAGATTCCTCTCTCTATTGCAAATCTTGCCCTTAATGCATTCGGTTTGGAAATACTTCTAAGAAGGACGAAATCCCCCAACAAAATATGCTTTTTTGTGAAATCTTTGATGTATGGGGAATCGACTTCATGGGACCATTTCCAAATTCCAATGGCTTTATCTACATCTTGTTAGCCATCAATTATGTGTCAAAATGGGTGGAGGCAATCCCCACCCGAACGGATGATGCTCATGTTGTTTATTCTTTTGTGAGGAACAATATTATTTGTCACTTTGGCTCCCCAAGAGCAATCATAAGTGACCAAGGATCCCACTTTTGCAATAAAAAAATGGACGGCCTCATGAGAAAGTACGGCATCATACACAAAGTCGCCATGGCCTACCACCCTCAGACAAACGGCCAAGCTGAGGTTTCTAACCGGGAAATCAAACATGTGTTAGAAAGGGTTGTGAAGCCGAATCGGAAGGATTGGAGCGTCAAACTCTCCGATGCTCTATGGGCATATCGAACGGCATACAAAACACCCATTGGCATGAGCCCCTTTAGGCTTGTATATGGTAAAGCATGCCACTTACCGGTAGAAATCGAACACAAAGCTTATTGGGCAATAAAGGAATGTAATATGAGCTTGGTTGGAGCCGGAGTAGAGAGAAAGCTTCAATTAGCGGAATTGGAATGCTTAAGATTAGAAGCTTATGACAACTCTAGACTTTACAAGGAAAAGATGAAAGCCATCCATGACAAGAACATTAGGAGGAGGGAATTCCGACCCGGTGACCTAGTTCTTCTTTACAACTCAAGATTGAGATTACTACCCGGAAAGCTTAGATCAAGGTAGGATGGACCCTACCAAGTGGAGAAGGTAGAACCTTTTGGGGTCTACCACTTGCGCCACCCATCAAGTCCGGAGATTTTCAAGGTAAATGGGCACCGTCTCAAATTGTACCATGGTGAGCAAAGAAGGAACTCCAAGGAATTTGAAGTATTCCTCTTGAGGGATGCCTCTCTTGAACAAGAACTTTGAGTTAGTGGAAGTCCAACTTAAGGACGGTAAACAAAAGTGCTAGGTGGGAGACACTCCACCATGGTAAGATCTTCCTTTGTACATAACCATTGCATCATTTCTTGATTGACACTTGCTTAACGCTTGAATTAATGATGGATACCTAGGTAATAGAGTAGTTGTAGTTAGATTTCAATGCTAATTTTGTTTCATTTGTTGAGTTCATTTGGCAGTGTCAAGTTAAAACATCTTTCTATAGGGCTTAGGTGGCCGCTTAGAGGATTAGAATGTTATAAGTGGTGCAAAACATGCAGAATTCTGGAAAAGGCACCCTTCTGCGCGTGCGCGCACCTGGCGCGCGCGCGTCCATGACGAATTTTTCAACCATCCACGCGGATGCGCACCGTGCGCGGACGCATGGATCGACAAAAGCGACCCTCCATACATTTTCCAGAGACTTGAGCCCACCCGGCCTGCACTGAGCCACCAGCACACCACCTCTGCCGCGTGCGCGCACCTGGCGCGCACGCGTCCATACGCTTGCAACACAATGTTCGTGCGCGCGCCTAGGGCGCGCACGCGTCCCTCGTCCTGCACCCTCCTCTAGGCCACTTCACAGAGAGTTAGGCCCACCCCAGGCCCATCTCATGCCTGTGGCATAACCACTTTGCCGCGCACGCACACTGTGCGCGCGCGCGCCAATAACCCTGCAGCCAACTTCTGGTACTTCGTCCAGAAAGTTGTGCCAACTCTAAGCCATCCTTGCGCTACCAGCACAAGCCCATGGACGCGTGCGCACAGCGTGCGCGCGCGCACCCCTGATCCACCTCGCTTCTTTGCGCGAGCGCGCACCAGGCGCGCACGCGTGGGTGCTCGACGCCAAATTTCATTTGAACACACTTGCCCCCCTCATTCTTTTTCCACTTTTCTTCTTCTCACCCCCTCCACTACCCCTCTCCCTCTTACACTTTCCCCTTCCTTCCAACCACCTCCGACCACCTACCTCTGGTGGCCCCTACATTATTCCTCTACCCCCTATCATTCCACTTCCCAACCTCTTCTCCCATTCCCATTTCCATCTATCTCAAGGTACTTTACTACACCCCCTCTTGCTCTACTTCTCTATTTGATTCTTAATCTTCATTTTCAACTTGTTTTAGGTAGTCTCTTTCTTTCCCCTTGAATTTTTTTAGCTACTTCTTTTGGGTGCTTTTATTTCTTTCTTTCTTCCATTTAACTCTTCATAGGCATTTGGGTCCTACATTCCATTGCATTAATAGATGAGATGTGTTGCTTGATTTTCTTACACCCACTGTGCACTGTAGTCATTAATAATAGATTGTGGATTGTACATTGCTTTCACTTGCATCTAATTGCATACTACAACAAGGATGCACGCCAAGTGTTTGATGAAAGGCGTACTTGAGTTTTGAGCTCATTTTGACTAATTGCCTCCCCACTAACCACTCATGGGTGCATTCCCACATTTTCCAATCCATCCACTCACCTTTTCATAACTTGACTCCTACTTTGATATTTGAGGGTGTATGCCTCTCATGCCTCTTACTCGCATGCTTAAATCACCCTTGCACCACATGCAAATGATTTGCCTTGCTCATCACATGTTATCTGAGTTACATGTTGCAGCTGTCATGTAATAATGATACCCATCTTCTTATGGCATAACTCTTTATTTGCATCATCGCATTCAATTACGCTTCTTTGGGTTTGATGTTATCCCCCTTCTATGCTATCACAGGATGGTAATCAAAAGGAACAAAGGAAAAGCCCCGAAGAAGCCAGCTTCCAATAAAGCACACCAAGAACTAACGGCCAAGCAACTCCTGAAGAAGGCTAAGGGCCCCGTTGATGTTCTAGAGAAGGACAACCCTCCAAAGGATTCAAATAAGTTCCCTAACTGCTACTGCGAACTTATTTACTCAAGAATGATTGAACGGAATTATCACCCAGAGTCTTTTCTAGTCCTACCGGCTCACCTCACTCCGATAGTGATGCCACACATTGACCGGAGGCAATGGAGGTTCCTCTTGAGGCAACCAAAGGAGGCCAATCTCTCATGGGTGGTGGAATTCTATTCCAACTACCACTCACCCATTCTCACATCAATATTTGTGCGCCGGAAGCAAGTGTCAGTCACAGTGGACACCATCCAAGAAGTCCTTGGGATTGAGCCGTTGACAGATAACTATGATGCTTACCAAGAAGTCTTGACTGCATGTGATGACCGTGAGTTCGATTGGAGCGCTATCCTCCGCGTAATTGCTTTACCCGACGCATGTTGGATTCGGGGGACCATAAAGCAACGACCAAAGGGTTTGGATGCCCGCTACCTCACTCAAGAAGCTACGGCATGGGCCCAAATTTTAGCTCACTACGTGCTCCCGAGCACCCATGGGTCATCCATTACCGCCGAGCTTGCATTATTGATATGGTGCATCTTAACCGAGAAACCGGTCGACATTTCGCATGCCATTCGCCAATCCATGGGGCGCATTCATGCCAAGGGAAATCTACCATTCCCTGCCATGGTGACCGAATTAGTTGCAATGGTCGGCGTCCACCGAGAGGCTAAGGATAGGAGAACCTCAATTCCGGTCGAGGGCGACGTTATTCCGACCAAGAGATGCCTCAAGCCTCCGGAATTCACCAAGGATATTGGACTACCCACACCAACTCGCAACACTACCACATCTTCCACACCACAAAAATCTGCCACCCAATGCCTTGAAGACCTTCACAAGAAATTGGACCGTTATGAGAGGCGTAACCAACGCCAATACGCTCACGTGAAGAAACTTCTAAGCGTCGTCACCCCACCTATGGAGGAACCCGATATCTCCACATCCACCGCAAGTTCAAGCGGAGATAGCGATGACATTGGGGATGAGGGACACTCGGGACTCGACCACCCATTGCGCCTCACCTATAGCACGGAGGACCGTGCTAAGTTTTAAGTGTGGGGAGGTCGGCCGACCGATCTCCGTAGGTAACACCCGAATAAATTCTTGTTCTTTGAACTCCTTTGTAATTAGGATAGGTTGCATGATTAGGTCTTATTGCATGAGAAGTTTACTTGGTTAGAACAATGAAACTCTTTCTTAGGAAACCAATACTTTGGGGCAACCATGGCATTGCCAATTTTAAACAATTTTGATGCCAAATTTGCATGAAGAATTATATTTTGGAACATTGATTTTGAGTTAAGGACACAAGCTAGTGAGCTTTGAGCCTTGTTTTGTGGCTACATCTTATAGTCACCTACTATCCTTCTTGTGTGCAATTGTTCTCTCTCTATGAGTGTGATACTTGATTTGTTTGATTCCTTATATCCATTATTTTGTGTATTCATGCATTTATATGATTGAGGCCATCATTTCATTTAGCTCACTTACCCAAAATGGCCTTACCTTTTATCTTCCTTTGTTAGCCAATTTTGAGCCTATGATTAACCCACTTGTTCTTATTTTAACACATTACAAGCCTTTAAGTGAAAAACAATAATTGTTCCTTATTTGGATCTTTGATTAGCATAGGCTAGTGTGTGTGAGCATCATTCAAGAGTGGAAAAAACTTGGGACATTGGGTGAATAAAAGGGTGTATTTTATATTTTGTTGAAAATATTGAGAATTGGGTACATGCTCATATATTGATCAAATGTAAAACCTTATGCATTGATGTTCGTGTATAAAAAAAGGAAAATAAGAAAAAGAAAAAGAAAAGAAAAAAATAATATGGAAAAGAAAAAAAATAGAAAAAGAAAAAAAAAGAAGAAAAATAATAAAAAGGGGACAAAATGCCCCAAGGTGAAGCTCAAATAAAAGATCAATGCATAAGTGTTGTGAAACGAGAAGAAAATGCACGGGTATGTGAAAAAAAGTGAGAAAAATGGGTAGTTAGGTTAGAACTTAATTGTATAGGATGTTGTAGGTTAGGTGGGAAGTTTAAGCTTATCAAATATTCAAATTTCAAGCTCACTTGACCATATATGCATCATACCTTGACCCTAGCCCCATTACAACCAAAGAAAAGACCTCATGATACTTGTATGCATGCATGAAATATATGTTGATTGTTAGAAGAAGAACAAATCTTGGAAAACATGATTAGAGGAGAATTGAGAGACTCAACCCTAAACACTTGAGCGAATAGAGTGCAAACACTTCTGGTGAGGGTTCGATGCTCGATTCCTTGATTCCCGGCTCTCACGAGCATTCCTCATGCAAAGTTGCATATATTGCATTTGATGCTTGAAAATTGGCAAGTCCTATATAAATTGACCACCATCGGACCCTATATGCTTGCATATATCTTAGGAAGGTTGAATTGTTCCTAACCAAGTAGATAATAGCAGTAGTCATAGTTGCATTCATATAAGTAGGTTGCACTTCATGAGTCGTGTACCTTTATGATCCCTCGGTCTTTTGTGTTTCTTTTGCATTTCTCTAAGCATGAGGACATGCTAGAATCTAAGTGTGGGGAGGTTGATATGCTCCATTTTGAGGGTTTATCTTGTGTTGATTTTAGGGGTTTTATCAATAATTCCACACGTTTTCTACATAAAAATACAAGACTTTGTGTTCCTTTCTTAATTTTGCCTCATGAATGAAAACATGCTTATTTTCCACTAAATTAGATACATTTCTAATCTTCCCTTGATGCCATTCGATGCCGTGACCTGTGTGTTAAGTGGTTTCAGAATATAGGGCAGGGACAGACCGGAAAGAGAGAAGAAGGACGGGTGCAAAGGAAGGGAGCATAAGAATTGAACTTTGGAAATCTCGGCATGGGCGCGTGCGCGCACTTGACGCGTCCGCGTGGATTGAGCAGTTAAGAAGTCAAAGTCAAGAGCCAAGCCACGAGCCGGCTTGCGTAGCGGCTAGGCCATGATCTCCGATGGTGCGCACGCGTACATTACGCCTCTGCGCACATTACAAGATGTCCCGTGGACGCGCACGCGTACATTGCGCGTACGCGCCGATGTGCGAATATGAATTTTTTAAAGAGCCACGTGACTTGGGCGTGGAGGCAGTTGGGAATCCCATTTTGGGGAAGTGCTCTGGCGGGAAAAGCTTAAGAAGACCAAGGGAACAAGGGTTAAGGACTTTTAGCTCATTTTCTAGATCCTAGATATTTTTGGAGGATAGTTAGTTACACTTGTGGAGAAGGAGAGAGATTCAAAAGCTTTCACTAGGGTTCATCTTCATCCAATTTCTGAATTTTCATTCACTCTTTGGTGAGATCCATTGCAATTCTCAAATTCATTTTGTTCATGTCATAGCTCTTCTTCTCTAATCTCAATTAGTGTTTGTAATTTCTCCATTCTCATAGATCTTGGATTCAACTTTGTAGTTTTGGATTTAATCAATTTCTTTAGAATCTCATTTCCATTGTTGTTCTATGTTAATTGTTGTTAGTTCCTTGTGTTGAAATACTTTTAATTCTACGTTCTTCTAAATTTTACCATGGCTTTCACTCTTGCTCACCTAATGTTTGATGAAATGCCAACACTAGTTATGGAGTAAAATTTTCTTACTTGGCATAGGGTTTGGGCCATTAGAAGAAGTTGAATAGTTGTGCCAATCGTTGATCCGGAATTAGGGATTGCTAATTGACTTGGAGTACACTAAAGCTAGATTTCCATAAGGTAAAGCTAGGACTTGTGACTCAAGTTGATTACTCTCATTTGACTTTCCTCTATTCCTAGGGGTTAACTAAATGAAGCAAGGCCTAATTGTTGTCATCTTTGAGAGAACTATAAGGATAGAATTTCTAATGCCAACCCTAAGCCAAGTCTTCTAAGGATTGATTGTTTGTTTTCTATTTTGCTAAAACCTTCAAAGAATCATAACAAGGCTTTCTAATCAATAAGATGCACACTCTAGCAATTCCAAGGGAGGACGACTCGGGAAACTAATACTCTCGGTTATAGATTGTAGGATTGTTTGATGCGAAGTTTAAGTGTCGATTAGACTATACTCACGATCATATTCATCATTGAATTATAAATTGACATGCTAAATTTCGTTTATCAGGTATCTCAGGGATCTCATGCTGAGGCAGCTGCTCAGGCACTTGTGCATGCTCTCTAGTTTGCTCCATCCTCTTCTTAGTGATGGGCTTGTCCTCCCCAATGGAGATATTTTCCTCTATGACAATTCTAGCTGAATTTTATAGATGACAAATGAGGTGTGGGATTGCCAACCTTGTATTAGTGGAAGGCTTCTCAACTATCTTGTACAATTCTTGAGGAATCACCTCATGTACTTCCACCTCACGTCCAATCATGATGCAATGGATCATGATAGCTCTGTCAACAGTTACTTTTGACCAATTGCTAGTAGAGATGATAGAGCGTTGGATGATATCCAAACATCCTCTAGTTATGGGCTTGAGGTCAAGCCTTCTTAGTTGAATGGGCTTACGTTGGGAATCCCTTTTCCACTGTGCTCCTTCAACATAGATGTCTGGGAGTACTTGATCCAATCTCTGATCAAAGTTGACTCTTCTAGTGTAAGGATGTGGATCTCCTTGCATCAGAGGCAAGTTGAACGCCAACCTCACACTTTCCGGGCTGAAATCTAAGATTCTCCCACAGACTATAGTGCTCCAATTCCTTGGATTTGGGTTCACACTAGTGTCATGGTTTTTAGTAACCCATGTATTAGCATAGAACTTTTGTACTATTAAAATCCCAACATCTTAGATAGGATTGGTTAAGACATCCCAACCTCTTCTTCGGATCTCTCTTCGGATTTCTGGAGACTCATTCTTCTTGAGCCTGAAAGGGACCTCAAGGATCAGTTTTTTCTCTGCCACTACTTCATGGAAGTAGTCTTGGTGGGCTTTGGTCATGAATCTCTCTATCTCCCAAGATTCAGATGTGGCAGCTATTGCGTTTCCTTTCCTCTTTCTAGACAGTTCTCCAACCTTGGGTGACATAATGGGAACAGAAAAGAAAAAATATAGGCTTTTCCAACACCAAACTTAAAACTTTGCTCGTCCTCGAGAAAAAATAAAGAAAAGAGAAGAATGGAGTAGAAGAAGAAGAAAATAGAGGAAGATAGAGGGAGAGAGAGGGCTCGGCTGTGGGGCTTTAGAGGGTATGAGAGGTGTGTGTATGAAGGGTTATGAAGAGGGGTATTTATAGGAGTGGGTTATGTTTGGGTTTGGCCATGGGTGGGTAATTAGGAGGGAAAGTTGATTTTGAAGTGGGTGGGAGTTGGTGGGAGTTATAATGGATTTGAGGAAGTGATATGGATGTGATTAGGCTAGGGTTTATAGGGAAGAGTGTATAAGGAAGTGTGAAAGTAAGAAGGAATAAGTGGGGTAGATAAAGATGCTGTGGGACCCACTGGTCCTGAGAGGCTAGGAAATTCAGATTCCCTGCCCTCTACTCTAGCGTTTGAACGCTCAACAATACTCCATCCAACGTGTTCTGTTTTCACTGTTGAATTTTTCTATCTCTATTCTTGAACATAGAGCTCCCATTCTTTTTTCTCTCCCTTATTTCTTCTTTTCTTATTTATGACTAGAAACAGGGAAAAAGAACCTCTTTTTAATCTTGATCCTGAACCTAAAAGGACTTTAATGAGGAGCTTACAAGAAATTAAATCACAACACTCTAGAAGAAATTTTTCAAAAAATTTTAAACAAGAAATACGAGACATGGCCGAACCCGAAGTAGAGGCAAGAAAGGTTCTTTGTGACTTCACCATGCCTACCTCTGACTTTTATGGCAGAAGCATCTCTGTACCTGCCATTAGAGCTAACAATTTCGAGCTTAAGCCTTAGTTAGTCTCTCTTCTGTAACAGAATTGCAAGTTCCATGGACTTTCACTGGAAGATCCACATCAGTTCGTAGCTGAATTCTTACAAATTTGTGACACTATTAAGACCAATGGAGAAAATCTTGAGGTCTACAAGCTTATGCTCTTTCCATTTGCTGTAAGAGACAAATAAGAGTGGTAGTTCAAACCTTCAGACAAAGAGAAGGTGAATCCCTCTATGAAGCTTGGGAAAGATGAGGTTTTGGACAACTGACGGTTTATCTTGTTCCCTAGATCAGGTATTGTCTTTAATTTTGTTAGAGTCTTTTATTTTAATTTATTTTTCTTTTTTCGAAAAAAATCAAAAAACCTTTTTCAAAATTTTTTTTCTTTTCTTTGTTAGATCTTTGTTTTTGGTTTGAGCCTTTTGTTTTTGTTCTTGTTAAAATTTTCAAATTCTTTGAGTCTTTCTTTCAAAAAATTTTCAAAAATAGTTTTTATATTATTTTAAATCTTGTGTCAATCTTTAAGTTTAGTGTCTTCTTGTGTTTTTCTTTTACAATTTTTGAATATTTTGTGTTCGGTTTTTAA
This sequence comes from Arachis duranensis, assembly GCF_000817695.3. Lineage (NCBI taxonomy): Eukaryota > Viridiplantae > Streptophyta > Magnoliopsida > Fabales > Fabaceae > Arachis > Arachis duranensis. The sequence continues at coordinate 52,231,920 of NC_029776.3, read as the reverse complement.
AAATTTTAAGTTTGGTGTCTTTTGCATGTTCTTGTGTTCTTTGAATTTTTTGAGTTTTGTTCTTGGTGTTCTTCTTAATCTTCAAGGTGTTCTTGTTTTTCTTTTTATTTTCATCTTAAAATTTTTAAGTTTGGTGTCCCTTTGTGTTTTTCTCTCATATTTTCGCACGCTGAGTCATTAGATCTAAAAATTTTAAATTTAGTGTCTTTTTGTTGTTTTTCTCTTTCCTCATTAAATTTAAAAATAAAAAATATATCTTTTCTTATCCGTTAATTAATTTTTCGAAAATTTCAAATAAAAATTCTGATTTTAATTTCAAAATTTTTATCTTATCTTATCTTAGTCTTAAATTTCAAAATTCAAATCTTTTCAAAATTCATATCTTTTTCAATTCTTATCTTATTTTTTTATCTTTCTTCAAAATTCAAAAAACTTATCTTATCTTTTTCAAATTTAAAATTTAAGAACTCAAATTTCAAATTTTAAAATCAAATCCTTTTTCAAAATCAAATTTCAAAATCTTATCTTTTTCAAATCTTTTTAAATTCTTATCTTATCTTTTCTAATCTCAAATTTTAAAATCAAATCTTTTTCAAATCTTTTTAGTTTCTTATTCTATCTTTTCTTATCTTTTGTAAATTTCAATTTTTAAATTCAAATCTTTTCTAATCTTATCTTGTTTTCAAATCTTTTCTTAATTACTTATCTTCTCTCTCTTCTTTTTCAAAACTTCCTAACTAATTCTTCTCTTTTCTAATTTTCAAAAATTCTTTTCTTCTTCTGTCTCTTCTATTTTCGAAATTCATTAACTAATTTTCAATTCTCTTTAATTTATTAACCTTAATTTTTGAAATAAATAAATAAATAAAACAAAAACAAAAAATATTTTAATTCTTGTGTATCTTTTCTATTTCTAATTCTTCTCCTATTTACTTCTATTTATTCGAACTCCTCTCCTCTCTCCTCTTCCATCTTTACTTTTCTATCTTCATTCTTCTTTCTTCACTTCTCACAGGGAGTCCTCTGTTCTTGATCATAGACCTCCCATTCTTTTTTCTCTCTCTTGTTTCTTATTTTCTTGTTTATAACAGGAACAGGGATAAAGAACCCCTCTTTAATCTTGATCCTAAACCTGAAAGGACTTTAAGGAGGAGCTTAAAACAAATTATAGCACAACACTCTAGAAGAAACCTTTCAAAAAAATTAGAACAAGAAATAGGAGACATGGCCGAGCCTAAAGGAGAGGCAAGAAAGGCTCTTGGTGACTTCACCATGCCTACCTTTGACTTTTATAGCAGAAGCATCTCTGTACCTGCCATTGGAGCTAACAATTTTGAGCTTAAGTCTCAGTTAGTCTCTCTTCTGCAACAGAATTGCAAGTTTCATAGACTTCCAATGGAACTTCCACAAAGTCTACAAGCTTATGATCTTTCCCTTTGCTGTAAGAGACAAAGCTAAGATATAGTTGGATTCTCAACCTAAAGAGAGCCTAGACTCTTGGAAAAAGCTGGTTAATGCTTTTCTAGCTAAATTCTTTCCCCTTCAGAAAGTGAGCAAAATAAGAGTGAAAGTTCAAACCTTCAGACAAGGAGAAGGTGAATCCCTCTACGAAGCTTGGGAAAGATACAAGGAACTGACCAGGAGATGTCCTCCTGACATGCTCTCAGAATAGTCTATCATAGGCATGTTCTATGATGGTCTGTCTGAGATGTCCAAAATCTTATTAGACAACTCTGCAGGTTGATCACTCCACTTGAAGAAAACGCTTGCAGAAGCAAGTGAATTCATTAAGATGGTTACAAACAACCAATTCATATACACTTCTGAAAGAAATCCTGTAAATCATGGGATCTCTCAGAAGAATGAGCTCTTGAAGTTGATACTCTGAATGCCATATTGGCAGTACTCAGGAAGCTTCTTCTGAAGTAGAAGCTTATGATCCTGATCAACCCACCATGGAGGAGGTGAATTACATGGGAGAACCCTATGGAAACAGCTACAATCCTTCATGGAGGAATCATCCTAACCTTTCATAGAAGGATCAATAGAAGCTCCAGCAAGGCTTCAATAATAATCATGGTGGAAGGAACTATAATAGGTTCAACAATAGACCACCATTCCCATCTTCTCAAGGGAATATGAAAACCTCTAAGAAGAGCCTTTCTAACTTAGTCACTCTGGTTTCCAGCCTCTCTAAGACCACTCTAGTTTTATAACTGAAACAAGGTCCTCCATAAAAATTTCGAGCTACAAGTTGGTCAACTAAGTAAAAGGATCCCTGAGAATCCTCTTGACACTCTTCCTAGTAACACTGAAGTAAACCTAAGAGAAGAGTGCAAGGCCATCACCACTGAGGTAGAGGCCGAATCTGGAGAGACTGGGAAGGCATTGAACGCCAGTAAGGAAGCCCTCACTGGGTATTCAACGCCAAAACTGGCTAAGAGCCGGGCGCTGAATGCCTAGTGAGGTAACGCCCAACCTGGCAGCAAGCCTGGCACTAAACTCCAGTGAGGAATACCTCACTGGGTGTTTAACGCCCATCTTGGTAGCAGAGCTGGCATTGAATGCCAGCCAGGGAGCACTGGCTAGGAGTTTAGCACCCAAACAGGCAGGAACTCTGGCGCTAAACGCCAGTGAGGAACCCCTCACTGGGCATTCAACCCCCAACCAGACAGGGAAGCTGGTGTTGAACACCAGCCAAGACATTCCTACGGGGCGTTCAACGCCCAAAATAATAAGGGGAATGGCGTTTAACGCCAGTAAGGGTGCACAGCAAGGGCGTTCAATGCCCAAAAAGCTATCAGAGCTGGCGTTAAATGCTAGAAAAAGAACACCCTCTGAGTGTCTAATACCCACTCAAGAAACCCCTATCTAAGAACTAAAGGAAGCTAAGGCTTACATGGAGACCATAAAGATTCCTTTGCATGCACTTCTGCAGTACATGAGTTCTGATGAACACTCATTCTCTAATAAGGATGAAGACACTAGGGAAGAGCAAGTTGCTCAGTACCTAGGAGCTCTCATGAAGCTGAATGCCACGTTATTTGGTACAAAGCCTTTGGAGGAAGAACCTCCATTGCCTTCTAAAGAACTCAATGCTTTGGTTCAACAGAAGCTACCTCAGAAGCTTCTAGATCTTGGACGCTTCCTGATTCCTTGTACCATAGGCACCATGACCTTTGAGAAGGCTCTATGTGACCTAGGATCAAGCATCAACCTCATGCCACTCTCTATAATGGAGAAGCTGGGAATCTTTGAGGTACAAGCTGCAAACATCTCACTAGAGATGGCAGATAAGTCAATGAAAAAGCCATATGGCTTAGTAGAGGATTTCTTGGTGAAGGTTGAAGACCACTACATCCCTACAAACTTCATAGTATTGGACATAGGAGAGGATAAGGATGACTCTATCATCCTCCGAAGACCTTTCCTAGCTACTACAAAGGCCATGATTAATGTGGCAAAGGGACAAATGGTTTTCCAACTAGGAGTGGACTATATCTTGTTCAAGATGTCTAATCCCAATTCTCCCTCTGATAAGAAAGAGACTGTGGTGCAACACCTAATGTTCTAACCCTCTCTTTCTATGCAGAGCTTTACAGAGCCCCCAAACACCAATTCTAAGTTTGGTGTTGGGCAGCGATCAACAAGCTCTAAGCACAAAGGTACTAAAAAGAAAGTACCTAAAGGCTAGAAGGACAAGAAAGTCCCAACTGAAGGCCTCTCACCTGGCATGAGAGTTGTCTTCACCAAGAAACCAGTCATACCACATACAGTGAATCGTATCCTGTCTTTAGAGCATGTGGAGCTTATTCATGAGAAGACAGGAAGAAAGTTCACTGTAAGAGGCAAAAATCTGAGCCCATACTCACCTCCGTAAGGAGCTAACCGTCAAGCAAGTGACGTTAAAGAAGCGCTTGTTGGGAGGTAACCGAACCTTAATTAATTATTTATTATTTCCATTTCTTAATTTTATTTTTCTTCAAATTAATTTTCTTAGGTTCATGATCATGTGAAGCAGTCGGAACAGAGACACAAAAATTCTGCAGTGAAAACAGAACACTCTGGATGGAGTGTTGTTGAAGTTGAACGCCAACCAGGGAGTAGACCCTGGTCATTCAAAACCCCAAATGGGTAGCATTGCTGGCGTTTAACACCAACCAGGAAGCAGACCCTGGGCATTCATACGCCAGTGCAGAGTGTAGGGGATCTGAATTTTCAAGCCTCTCAGGACCAGTGGATCCCACAGTATCTTTACCTACCCCACTTATTCCTTTTTACTTTCACACTTTCCCATACACTCTTCCCTATAAACCCTAGACCAATCACATCCATATCACTTTCCCAAATCCATCATAACTCCCACCCACTTCAAAATCAAATTTTCCTCCCAATTACCCACCCGTGGCCGAACCCCACCATAACCCACTCCTATAAATACCCCTCTTCAAACCCCTTCATACACACACCTTTCATACCTTCTAAAGCCCTACGGCCGAGCAAAGTTTTAAGTTTAGTGTTGGAAAAGCCTAGCTTTTTTCTTTCTATTCCCATTCATGGCACCCAAGGTTAGAGAACCCTCTAGAAAAAAGAAAGGAAAGGCAGTAGCCACCACCTCTGAATATTGGGAGATAGAGAGATTCATCACCAAAGCTGATCAAGACCACTTATATGAAGTAGTGGCAGAGAAGAAAGGGATCCTTGAGGCCACTTTCAAACTCAAGAAGAATGAGTATCCATAAATCCAAAGAGAGATCTGGAGAAGAAGTTGGGAAGTCCTAACCAATCCCATTCAAGATGTTGGGATTTTAATGGTGCAAAAGTTCTATGCTAATGCATGGGTTACTAAAAACCATGACACTAGTGTGAACCCAAATCCAAGGAATTGGAGCACCATGGTCTAAGGGAGAATCTTAGATTTCAGCCCGAAAAGTGTGACGTTGGCGTTTAACTTATCTTTGATGCAAGGAGATCCATATCCTTACACTAGAAGAGTCAACTTTGATCAGAGATTGGATCAAGTACTCCCAGACATCTGTGTGGAAGGAGCAAAGTGGAAATGGGATTTCCAATTCTATTCAACTAAGAAGGCTTGACCTCAAGCCCAGAGCTAGAGGATGGTTAGAATTCATCCAATGCTCTATCATCCCTACTAGCAATTAGTCAGAAGTGACTGTTGATAGAGCTATCATGATCCATTGCATCATGATTGAAAGTGAGGTGGAAGTACATGAGGTGATTCCTCAAGAATTGTACAAGATAGCTGAGAAGCCTTCCACCAATGCAAGGTTGGCATTCCCACACCTTATCTATCTATGCAATTTAGCTAGAATTGTCATAGAGGGAGATATCTCTATCGGGGAGGAGAAGCCCATCGCTAAGAAGAGGATGGAGCAAACTAGAGAACATGCACAAGAGCCTGTACAACTGCCTCAGCATGAGATCCCTGTGATGCCTCAAGGGATGTATTTTCCTCCTCAAAGCAATTGGGATTAGTGGCACAATTCTCTTAGAGAACTGAGCATTAACATGGAGCAATTGAGGGTGGAGCATCAAGAGCACTCCATCAACCTCAATGAATAAGGGAGGACCAAAGATCCATTAGAAAAGACCAAAGGGCTATGAGGGAAGAACAATAAAGGCAAAGGAGTGAAATTGAAGAGATGCAGCACCACATTAGATCCTTAAGGAGGAGTACTAGCCGCCACCATTAAAGGTGGATTCGTTCTCTTTATCTCCTTTTCTTTTGTATTTTTCTGTTTTCTGGAATGTTATATTGTATGTTCTCTTGTTCTTGTTGCATGATTATTTGCATTAATGTTTTAAAGATGTAAAATGTTCTATATATCTCTCACCTTGCTTAAAGAGAAAATTTTAATTGAAAAGAATTGAGAGATTCATGAATTTCAAGTTTATAATAAGAATAGTTCAATTATTTTGATGTGGTGGCAATGCTTTTGTTTTCTAAATGTATGAATAAACAGTGCATATTTGAAGTTGGAATTTTAGAATGTTAGCTCTTGAAAGAATGATGAAAAAGGAAAAGTATTATTGGTAATATGAAAAATCCAAAAAATTGATTCTTGAAGAAATAAAAAGCAGCAAAAAGAAAAAGAAAAAGCATGTTGCAAAAGAAAAAAAAGAAAAAAATTAATGCATGCTAAAAAAGAAAGAAAAAATGGTGAAAAAAAGAAAATATAAAAACATAATAAAAAGAGAAAAATCCATTACTGCCCAAATATGCATGAAAAGGAAGGTAGATTGAAAAAGCCAATAACCCTTTAAACCAAAAGGCAAGGGTAAAAGGATCCAAGGCTTTGAGCATCAATGGATAGGAAGGCCTAAAGGAATAAAATCCTGGCCTAAGTGCCTCAACCAAGCTGTCCCTAACCACGTGCTTGTGGTGTGAAAGTGTTAAGAGAAAAGCTTGAGATTGAGCGGTTAAAGTCGTGATCCAAAACAAAAAGAGTGTGCTTAAGAACTTTGGACACCTCTATCTGGGTATTCTAGCAAAGCTGAATCACAATCTGAAAGGGTTCACCCAGTTAAAGTGTCTGTGGCATTTATGTATCCGGTGGTAATATTAGAAAACAAAGTGCTTAGAGTCATGGCCAAGACTCTAAAAAGCTGTGTTCAAGAATAATAAAGAACTAAACTAAGAGAGTCAATAATATCATCTGGATTCTAGGTTCATAAAGAGACCAACATTTTTTAGTTTCAATGGATAGTGAGATGCCAAAACTATTCAGAAGCAAAATGCTACAAAGTCCCGCTCATCTAATTGAAACTGAGCTTCATTGGAAACTCTGAGATTTGTTGTATCTTACTCTTCTTTTTATCCTACTGTGTTTTTAGTTGCTTGGGGACAAGCAATAGTATAAGTTTGGTGTTGTGATGAGAGGATATTTTATACGCTTTTTGGCATCATTTTCATATAGTTTTTAGCATGTTTTGCTTAATTTCTATTAAGTTTTCATAGGTTTTAGTGTTAAACTCAGATTTTTGGATTCTACTTTAAGTTTGTGTGTTTTTGTACAATTTTAGGCATTTTCTGGCTAAAATTTAGAGACAGAGAAATCACTACAGATGCTGTTGATAAACCACTATTTTATGGTTTATAATGTGCTTAATTGTGTGGTTTTTTCATGGTCTTTACTCACTTATTCATATAATTAGCATGCATTTATATTTCCTTCCTAAAATTATTACATGATTGAAAACATGCTTCTTTGGTCTTAATTTAGCTAATCTTAATCCTCTCTTATTACCATTCGATGTCTTGATATGTGTGTTAAGTGTTTCACGCTTTATAGGGCATGAATAAGTGAAAGATTGGGAAGGAAGCTTGCAAAAAATGGAAGGAACACAAGAAATTGAAGAGATGACCAGCGAGAAGTGACGCGTATGCGTCAGTAACGCGACCGCGGGGAAGAAAGGAATTCGCAGTGACGCGGCCACATGAGTGACGCGAACGCACGGATTGGAAAAGCAGAAGCGACGCGGAGGCATGGATGACGCGCCCGCATGGAAAAGAAAAACGCCGAATGACGCGTCCGATTTCTCATACCTTGCCAAGAGATTTTATAATTATTAATTTATTTTCCTTTATGTCTGTGCCCATTGCCCAAATTCCAAAACCCCAATTTACAAAGCTTATAACCAATAATAAGAACACCTCCCTGCAATTCCTTGAAAAGACGACCCGAGGTTTAAATACTTCAGTTATCAATTTATTTAGGGATTTGTTACTTGTGACAACCAAAACGTTTGTAAGAAAGGTTGATTGCTTGGTTTAGTGACTATACTCACAACGAGAGTTTACTATAACCTCTAAACCATCAATCTTCAGTTCTTCAAAATGGCGCCGTTGCCAGGGAATTGCAAACGTGTGCCTTATTATTGGTTATTGTAAATATTTTCAAAAAAAAATTTCAGATTTTTATTTTAAAATTTTTTATCTTATCTTATCTATTTTTTTTCAAAATTTTAAATCTTTTTTCAAAATCTTATCTTATCTTTTTTTCAAAAATCATATTTTTTTAAAATATTTTCTTTTTGTTAGTTTTTGTTTTTATTTTCTCTTACTACTATGAACTCTCACCCCTTTGGCTATGAGTCTGGTTACAATTATGTTGCAGGAAGAGGAGATTATAATGACAACGTGCATCAAGGTTGGAAGTATCAAAGATGGGAGGAGCCACAAGGATTTGATCAACCCTCATGGCAACAACCACCTCCAATGGACTATCAACAACCATTCTGTGATGCATATCAAGGCAATGGCTATGGTGAGCGCTCTTTTGATTATCAACAACCACCACCATATGCCTATGAACCCCCTCCTCAACATGACTTTGGACCACCATACTCACAAGCCCCTTTTCGCCACTCACCTCCATATGACCCTAACCCATATCCACCATACCAACCACCCTATGAACCGTATGAACCATATGTAGAACCACCCCAATTTCACCCCAATTACTCCCAAGAACCACCACTGCCAATTTTTGGATCGACCCAAGAATCACAGGCTCGCCTCAAGGAATCAGTAGATTAATTTCATGCAACCCTTCATCAACTGGAGAAAGCGATAAATCAATTAGCTTCCCGACGTTCGGACACTCAAGGAACCCCCATGGCTTCATGTGGACAATCTAATGAAGAACGTAGCATGAAGGAGACATTAGAAACTCCGGTGGACAGTAAGGAGCACGAATTTGTACTGGAACAAGTGGAGGAAGCCGAAATTATTGAAGAGGAAGAGGAAGCAGTGGTTGAAGACTTAGGAGATGCTGAACCTCCATGGGAAAGTCAAGTTATAGAGCATCCTTCAAAGACATTTGAAGCTGATGTTGAGGAGGGTGTACAACCTCCAAAGTATATCATAGTTGAAGACTTTGAAGGAGACGATCAAGAGATGGATTCAATCATTGATGAATTCTTATCTACATTTGAATCCTCTTCCATTAGACTTGATATGGAGTTTAAAGAAGATGAAGCACAACATCCCATCCCCTTGGTGAACAATGAAGAAGAGATTGAATTGGAAGAAATTCACCAAGAGGAAGAGGTTGATATTGAAGAAGATTGCAAAGAGGTGGAAGATGTCGAAGAAGAGCACAAGAGAGTGGAGCTTGCATGTTCATTAGAAACACCTCCCCTTAAGTTGCCATCATCCTTCACAACATTCAAGTGGGTGAAATTCATATTCCTTAGCTTTCTAATTCCACTTGAATACGGGCTACTGGAGACGGATGGTCAACTTAGAACTCTTTGTGGCATTAAGAGTAAGAGGAAGATGGTCAGTGGTAAGAATTGTCCTGCAAGGTTCATTATGGTTGGAAGCTTTGAATTTAAACGCAAAGGTTGGTGTAAAGCTCAACTGAATGGGTCTAGGAAGTTGTTTGGTTGCTTCAGTGAGAATTCAGATTGCCTGCCACTCGGTTGGAACACTAATGATCAACAAGAAGACGGGTGCAAAAGCAATGTTTGGGACCCCGGAATTCAATCTAGAAATCAATACTCTTGGGTCCTTGTCACTTGCTTTAACTTACTTGAAGGCTTTCTGCACCTAGTTTGGGATCCTGGAGGCTACTGGAATTCTAGACACTGGTGGAGATTCCTGGATCAGTACAAGCACAAGCCACCATAACAAGGAGCTCACCGGAATGTCCAACTTAAGGACTTTAACTAAAAGTGCTAGGTGGGAAACAACCCACCATGGTATGACCGTTCCTTTTTCAGTTTAAATTTTAGTCTGTTTTTGAGTTTTGATTGAACCTGGAATTTTGCATAACATTCATTGCATCTTATTCAAAAAAAAAATTTTTTGCACGCGACGCGACAGCGTTGCTGACGCGTCTGCGTCACAAGTGCGTTTGGAAGAAAAGAAAAGTGAACAGAGAGTCACGCGAGAGCGTGGCTGGAAGCATGCCTTTGGCACAAACTGCCCCACATGACCGCGTCGCTGACGCGTCTGCGTCAGTTGCGAAAAATGCCTTCCACGCATCCGCGTCACCCACGCGAACGCATGGATCTGAAAAATCGACGCCAAAGGGTTCATGGCAGAAAGTTATGATGGAGCGGGGCTGGAATGATGCCAGCAGCACAAGCCCTACCACACGAACGCGTCACCCACACGTCCGCGTCATATTGGAAATAAGGCCATTCACGCGATCGCGTTCCCCACGCGACCGCGTCACCCTAAAAATTGGCAAAAAGAGTTTCGAACAGAGAGTTGCGCGAGCGCGCGGCTGCCCTTGCGCTAGTAGCACGAATCCACTCACGCGACCGCGTGCCTCACGCGGCCGCGTCACTTGACAATAGCGCCAACCGCGCGAACGCGTCACTCACGCGTTTGCGTCGCCTGTGCCGCACAGCTTATCCAGATCAGCCAAGATATCTTCTCTTTTCTTCCCCAAATCTAAATCTTTTCTTTCCCTTCTTATTTCTTTCTTCCTTCTTTTCTTTTTCTTTCTTTTTTTTCTTTTAATTGGTGTTGGAAATTTATTTGGGTCATTATTTTGCTTGTGGATTGTTAAGAAATTATTTGACAATTATATATCATTTTTTTAAGGATGCTTGCATGTTCAATTTAATACTTTTCATACCTTATTTAATATGCATGCTTTATGTTTGTGAAAAAGCCCATATGGCATCATGCACTTTTTTACATTATTCTATTCTACTATTCAATGCTTGCTTTTCACAAATTCCCTTTACTATTTTATTAATTAAATTTAATTGTCAATACAAACGTTATTGTTAGTTTCTCACAACTAATAATACATCTAGGCTTTTGATGCTTGATCTATGCTACTCATGCCCTTGCCGGCATGCTAATAAACATCTTGCATCCAATACTCCCCATGCCTTGCTATATTTCCATTGATTAACTGATCACGTGGAATCGCGACCATGTCTTTCATTCACTATTTTCCTTACTTGGCATGATTATCACTCATACCGCCCTCCTCTTTGCTCTATCCCTTTGACTTCATGTCCCTTTCTCTTCTCCCTTTTTCAGGCTGGCCACCAGAACGGGTAAAGAGAAAGCTTCTACAACGAGCAACAGCTGAGGAACCACAACACCCGCCCACTTGTACATCTCAGCATGCACCGAGGATGGTGCAATCTTTAAGTGTGGGGAGGTCGATACCGATCTCCACGGGTTAGTTAGTCCTTTCTTAACACCAATTTTTGTTTTTCATTGTTGCATCATAGTTTAATTTTGTGCATATTTTACCACTTGGTTGAAGTAATATCAAGAAAATTTTTTATAGTATTTCACTAATTTAAATTAAAAACTTTTTGAAAAACTTGTATGAAGAAATATTGTTTTGGAACATAGTTTAGAGCTCGAACACACAAAATTAGTGAGATTTTGAGCCTATTTGATTGGTTGCATTCTATCAACCAATATTTTATTTTTGATGTGTGTTTTTCTCTCTAAAATTGTGATCTTTGTCTTGCTAAACTCTATATTTCCATTGTTTAATGTATGCATACACTTATATGATTGAGGCCTTATTTCACTGAGCTTACATACCCATATGGCCTTACCATTTCATTATCCTTTGCAAACCAATGTTGAGCTTATTTTACCCCTTATTCTTTACTTTAGATCATCACTAACTCTAAGCAAAAAACAATAATATCCTTAATTTGAATCCTTGATTAGCTTAGACTAGTGAAAGTGCTCATGAATTAAGTGTGGGGAAAGTGGGTTTGGAAACGTTTGGTTTGGGATTGAGTATGTTAGACTTTCTGTTAAAATGTGAAAAGTGTTAAGAACATGTTTATGCATTCAATACCTTAATCATATGCATTGAAAAAAAATTATTAAGAAAAGAAAAAAAAGAAGAAAGAAAAAAAAAAGAGAAAGAGCAGAAAAATAAAAAGGGGACAAAAATGCCCCAAAGTAAATGGTGATAGCAATGCACATGTACTGTACTCAAAACTTGGAATGCATAAATATGTAGTAAATGCAGTAAATGGGTAGTTATTGAGTTTATATTATGATTACATGGATTGTCTTAAGTTAGGTGGAAAGTTTATGTTAATTAAGGATTCAAATTTTAGTCCACTTGGCCAAATACAATCCTACCTTGACCCTAACCCCATTACAACCCTTAAAAGACCTCTTAATTTGTGTATTGGTGCATTAAATTTTTGTTGATTGTTAGATGAAGAGCAAGCTATAGAATGCAAGATTAGTAGAGAATTGAGAGAATTGACCCTAGACACTTGAGAGTTAGAATGATATACACTACTAGTAAGGGTTCAATGCTTGATTCTATGTTCCCTGCTTTTATGAGCCATCTTCTTACAAGTTTACTTGTTTTCATTGTATGATTTGAATTAGTGGAATTTGATTCATATTTTTTCTTGAAAGATTTATTTACTTTTTCACCAAGTAGGTAGAATCATCTTTGCATGTAGTTGTATTCACATTCATAGGTTGCATTGCATAAGTCTTTCATTTCCCTACTCATTTATTTGGTCTCCTTGAGTTTAGCATGAGGACATGCTAATGTTTAAGTGTGGGGAGGTTGATAAACCACTATTTTATGGTTTACAATGTGTTTAATTGTATGGTTTTATCATGGTCATTGCTCACTTATTCATATAATTAGCATGCATTTATATTTCCTTCCTAAAATTATTACATTATTGAAAACATACTTCTTTGGTCTTAATTTAGCTAATCTTAATCCTCTCTTATTACCATTCGATGCCTTGATTTGTGTGTTAAGTGTTTTAGGCTTTATAGGGCATGAATGAGTGAAAGATTGGGAAGGAAGCTTGCAAAAAATGGAAGGAACACAAGAAATTGAGGATATGACAAGCGAGAAGTGACGCGTACGCGTCAGCGACACGACCGTGCGGAAGAAAGGAATTCGCAGTGACGCGGTCGCATGAGTGACGCGGACGCGCGGATTGGAAAAGCAGAAGCGACGCGGAGGCATGGACGACGCGCCTGCTAGAAAAGATAAACGCCGAATGACGCGTCCGCGTGACGTGCGCGATCTGCAGAATTACAAAAGTCGCTGGTAGAGATTCTGAGCCGGATTTTAACCCAGTTTTCGACCCAGAAACACAGATTAAAGTCAAGGAACATGTAGAGACTCATTAAGCTTTCATAACTAACAATTTTAGGTTTTATATGTAGTTTTTAGAAAGAGAGATTCTCTCCTCTCTCTTAGGATTTAGGATTAGGATTAGGATTAGGATTTCAACTTCTTCATCACAGGTTCAATGTTCCTTCAATATTTATTTTCTACCTTTATTTACTCTAATACTTTTATTTGTATTTCAATTATGTTGCCCAATTGGCTTATGAACCTTTCCATGTTATGAATTGAATTTATGTTTAGACGTAATTTGATATGTGTCAGATTTATGATTGCTTTAGTTACATGAATGCTTTCAATTTAATTTAGAATTTTCCCTTTTGGCTTGGGTTAAATAATTGGTGATGCTTAAGTTATCAAACTCGAGGTGTTGACTGAAAATTGGAATTTTTCAAGGATTAATTCGAGATCCACTAATTCTAACTTTTCCCAAGGAAAGACTGGAATTTGAGGATTCGAATTAGTTCATCCACTTAACTTACCTTCATAGTTAGAGGTTAACATAGTGGGAGAAAAATCCAATTCTCATCACAATTGATAAGGATAACTGGGATAGGATTTCCAATTTCTCATACCTTGCCAAGAGATTTTATAATTATTAATTTATTTTCCTTTATGTCTGTGCCCATTGCCCAAATTCTAAAACCCCCAATTTACAAAGCTTATAACCAATAATAAGAACACCTCCCTGCAATTCCTTGAGAAGACGACCCGAGGTTTAAATACTTCGATTATCAATTTATTTAGGGGTTTGTTACTAGTGACAACCAAAACGTTTGTAAGAAAGGTTGATTGCTTGGTTTAGTAACTATACTCACAACGATGTGATGACATGTCATCATATACCTATTTTCTATGCTTTTTCATACAAGAAATTGATGATTTGTGCTTAAATATTGAAGGCTTTTGTACTTAAAGGATATATTTTCTTGATATTTTAATTTTATAAATCTTGTAGGAAATAAGAAGAAAAAGAAGCAAAGAAGCACAAAAAAAGGAGAAAAAAAGAGCTTTGGGACACACTTTGAAGTTGGAGCACACTTTGGAGCCTTAGGCCACGCTTTTAAAAGCGTGACCTATGACCAAATCAAAGGAGAATAAGCAATCAGCGCACACTGCCCTGCTCTTGCCTAGGGCAGGGCAGAATCGTGATGCAAAGTGAGGTTGGAAGCAAGAATTTTCGCTAAGGTAAAATCTGGGCGCTCACAGCATGACCATGCCTATTTCAAAGGGCTATAACTTGAGCTACAAACGTCCGATTGATGTGCTTCCAGTTGCGTTGGAAAGCTGACATTCAGAGATTTCCAACGATATATAGCAATCCATATTTGGCGTACAATTGGGGCAGGAATGAAAGGCATCTTTAAGGGCCAAAAATAAGCGAAAATAAACCAAAGTGCTTCCACCAAGGCTCGAAGCTGGAGCCTCACTCCAAAACAAAGTAGCACTCAATTTTCTGCCCTGCCCTCTTGGAGAGCAGGGCAATGTCGTGCTCTCTTCATGGAAAATCAAGGAAAAATTGCTCCTCAAGTGCTTTCACCAAGGTTCGAACACAAGCACCTAAGTGGAAGTGGGGAGCGCTACACACAAGGGAGCTTGCGCGCATCACTTTGACACGGCCCAGGGAAGCATGGCACGCACCATGACACCACTGCCCTGCTCTCCACAAGGGCAGGGCAGCATCTTGATACCCCCTCAAAATTTGGCACGCTAGTTGGTGCCCACACAAAGCTTCCCTGCTCTGCCCTCCACAAGGGCAGGGCAGCCTCCTGGGAGCAACATATGGGCCAAAATCAACCAAAATTCAATTTAATTCAATTCCTCACCAAATTGAATCAAGGCCAACCAAACCCATTTCTCCTCAAATCCAAAGCAAGCAAAGCCCACATCATCACTCAAAGGCACATGGATCAATTAAATTAGGATTTTCATTTTTGTAATTTGTTTTAATTTCATTTTCATTTTTCATTTAGTAAAGCCTATATAAAGGCATCAATTGGAGCTCGATTAAAGAGGAGGCTTGCTCCATTAGGGAGTAGTAGTAGATAGCTCTCTCTTTAATTTTCATTTCTGTCTTGAATTTTGGATTGAGATTGAAAGGAATTCTGTTTTCATTCTCCATCTACAACATCTCTGCTTTGTTCTTCTGCATAATTCAAGAAATTAAGGATTTTAATCAAAACTCTCTTACTGCTTTCATCTTTCTTTCTTCTTCAATCTGCTTTCTACTTTGATCAAGGAAGGAATTGAGATCTAGACTTGTTTTCTAGTGTCATTGATTCCCTGAGATCTTGTCTCTTTAAATTTCACAATTGAGCTGAGTTACATTCTGTGTTGCTTCTTCAAGAAATTTTGCCTTGCTGTTTACATCTGCTGCTTTTATTTCATCTGCATTTTTACCTTTCTGTTCCTATTGCTTCCAATTTACTTTTAAGCAATTTAATCTCCCTGCAATTGTTCTAAGCTTTGCTTTACTGCTCTCTTTAATTTCCAGCATCCCAGCCCCATTTACATTTGATGCAATTTACTTTTCTTGCAATTTAAGTTTCAGCTCTTTTACTTTCTTGCTCTTTAAGTTTCAATGCAATTTACTTTCTACACTTTATAATTCCTGCAAATTTACTTTCTGTTGGCTACAATTTCACTCAATTCCACTTCAATGTTAGCTTGACTGAACTAATCACCCACTAAAATTGCTTGATCCATCAATCCCTGTGGGATCGACCTCACTCTAAGTGAGTTATTACTACTTGATGCGACCC
>NC_029776.3:52213082-52213334 GCF_000817695.3 Arachis duranensis | reverse complement strand
CATCATATACCTATTTTCTATGCTTTTTCATACAAGAAATTGATGATTTGTGCTTAAATATTGAATGCTTTTGTACTTAAAAGATATATTTTCTTGATATTTTAATTTTATAAATCTTCTAGGAAATAAGAAGAAAAAGAAGCAAAGAAGCACAAAAAAAGGAGAAAAAAAGAGCTTTGGGACACACTTTGAAGTTGGAGCACACTTTGGAGCCTTAGGCCACGCTTTTAAAAGCGTGGCCCATGACCAAAC
>NC_029776.3:52174769-52212948 GCF_000817695.3 Arachis duranensis | reverse complement strand
CTGGGCGCTCACAGCATGACCATGCCTTCTTCAAAGGGCTATAACTTGAGCTACAGACGTCCAATTGATGTGCTTCCAGTTGCGTTGGAAAGCTGACATTCAGAGCTTTCCAACGATATATAGCAATCCATATTTTGCGTACAATTGAGGCAGGAATGAAAGGCATCTTTAAGGGCCAAAAATAAGCGAAAATAAACCAAAGTGCTTCCACCAAGGCTCGAAGCTGGAGCCTCACTCCAAAACAAAGTAGCGCTCAATTTTCTGCCCTGCCCTCTTGGAGAGCAGGGCAATTTCGTGCTCTCTTCATGGAAAATCAAGGAAAAATTGCTCCTCAAGTGCTTTCACCAAGGTTCGAACACAAGCACCTAAGGGGAAGTGGGGAGCGCTACACACAAGAGAGCTTGCGCGCATCACTTTGACACGGCCCAGGGAAGCATGGCACGCACCATGACACCACTGCCCTGCTCTCCACAAGGGCAGGGCAGCATCTTGATACCCCCCCAAAATTTGGCACGCTAGTTGGTGCCCACACAAAGCTTCCCTGCTCTGCCCTCCACAAGGGTAGGGCAGCCTCCTGGGAGCAACATATCTTGCCCTCCACAAGGGCAGGGCAGCCTCCTGGGAGCAACATGGGCCAAAATTCAACCAAAATTTCAT
This sequence comes from Arachis duranensis, assembly GCF_000817695.3. NCBI lineage: Eukaryota > Viridiplantae > Streptophyta > Magnoliopsida > Fabales > Fabaceae > Arachis > Arachis duranensis. The sequence continues at coordinate 52,212,291 of NC_029776.3, read as the reverse complement.
TTAAATGCAATTCCTCTCCAAATTGAATCAAGGCCAACCAAACCCATTTCTCCTCAAATCCAAAGCAAGCAAAGCCCACATCATCACTCAAAGGCACATGGATCAATTAAATTAGGATTTTCATTTTTGTAATTTGTTTTAATTTCATTTTCATTTTTCATTTAGTAAAGCCTATATAAAGGCATCAATTGGAGCTCGATTAAAGAGGAGGCTTGCTCCATTAGGGAGTAGTAGTAGATATCTCTCTCTTTAATTTTCATTTCTGTCTTGAATTTTGGATTGAGATTGAAAGGAATTCTGTTTTCATTCTCCATCTACAACATCTCTGCTTTGTTCTTCTGCATAATTCAAGAAATTAAGGATTTGAATCAAAACTCTCTTACTGCTTTCATCTTTCTTTCTTCTTCAATCTGCTTTCTACTTTGATCAAGGAAGGAATTGAGATCTAGACTTGTTTTCTAGTCTCATTGATTCCCTGAGATCTTGTCTCTTTAAATTTCACAATTGAGCTGAGTTACATTCTGTGTTGCTTCTTCAAGAAATTTTGCCTTGCTGTTTACATCTGCTGCTTTTATTTCATCTGCATTTTTACCTTTCTGTTCCTATTGCTTCCAATTTACTTTTAAGCAATTTAATCTCCCTGCAATTGTTCTACGCTTTGCTTTACTGCTCTCTTTAATTTCCAGCATCCCAGCCCCATTTATATTTGATGCAATTTACTTTTCTTGCAATTTAAGTTTCAGCTCTTTTACTTTCTTGCTCTTTAAGTTTCAATGCAATTTACTTTCTGCACTTTATAATTCCTGCAAATTTACTTTCTGTTGGCTACAATTTCACTCAATTCCACATCAATGTTAGCTTGACTAAACTAATCACCCACTAAAGTTGCTTGATCCATCAATCCCTGTGGGATCGACCTCACTCTAAGTGAGTTATTACTACTTGATGCGACCCGGTATACTTGTCGGTTGGATTTGTGTGTTGGAAATTCGTTTTTCCACGAAAACACCATCACCATGGCCATACGGCGTTTGATCTAAAGCAGGGGAGATTAATGACCGCGGTCATACTGCGTTGATCACATACAGCCTGCCATAGAAGAAATCATTCGCAATTGAAGGAGACAGTAAGACCAGAGTTAATCTAGAAGGAAAAAGCATCTCCAAACCTTAACCAATTTCTTATCACTGTTCACATTCCAATTTACAAAGTATTTTATACACTTTTTATTCCTTTTTATGGTTTTAACCAAATTCAAACCAACAACCTCTTGATTCGCCTGACTAAGACCTGCAAGATAACCATAGCTTGCTTCAAACCACAATCCTCGTGGTATTGACCCTGACTCGCTCAGGTTTTACTTGGATGACCCAGTGCACTTGCTGGTACAGTTATACGAAGTGTGGGGATTCACACACCAGATATGCATAGAGTCTTCGTACAATCGAAGAATAAAGTTTTTACTAAAGCGTCCAGAGGTATTTACTTTAGGACTACTTTCTTTTCTTTCGCTGCGTGTTATGAACACATGGTAATCCTTCACTACACTGTAATTCTGTATTTCTATAAATATGCATTAAAATGTTGCAATTATGCTCTAAAATTGTTCAATTCTACATTTAAAAAGTAAAAGTCTACATTAAAATTTTGCAATTGTGTTCTAATATTGTTAAAGTTTGGCCTTGAACAATAGAATTATGTAATTCTAAACCTTGAAAATAAAATTCTACAATTTAGTACTAAAAAAATATAATTATGCAATTCTACATCACAAAATATTATAACTTCATTATCTCCGTTGTTTATTCTTTGCTTTCAACATCTTGCTCCATGATTATTCAAAATTGGAATCAATAGCAAGTTAGTTCTTCATATGCTGCATAATATTGAAGTTATCTTACTTTCTGTCTTGCCTCCAAAAGCTTATTGTCAAGTTTCAATAAGAATCAATATGTTTGTTTTGCATTAGAGTCAGACTATAATTGGTATGACAAAGCACATATTTTTCCCTATCAAAAGCAAAGGTAAAATTCAAGATTTGCAAATGAATCAATTCTCACTTTATTGTTTGTCTCTAACCTAAGAAATTAGAGAATATGACCTTGTATAACTTATTCTTCATCATTGAGCTTTTGAACAAACTCATAATTAAGTTCCTACTAATTTCTGGTTATTGAATTTTTGGATTTTTCATTGAGATGAAGTAGCAAATTGTTTACCTCATATAGCTCTTTTAGAATGCTTTAAAGTTTAGATTGAGCATATAATAACTTTTTAAAATTTTGTGACCTAATTTAGTGGGGCATAAGAATTGTTGAAATATTTATGACTTAATTGATCCTCTAATTTTGATATTGGCAGGTTAAATTTAAGAATGTTATGAAATAGGCTATGCGAAAAACATCTGAAGAAGAAAGTAGCACACCAAATGAGATGGATGTGTAGTGTAAAATAGTTAGAGTTAAAAAGAAAAGAATTTATAGACTTGGAATAGAATCCACTGCAATTGAGAGGCCTAGTTATTGTAGCTCTAATTCTAAGTCATCTGATTGGTTGCAAAGGTCAGAACATGAAGAAGTAAATAAGAAAACACAAGAGAGGAACGATAACTTGACAACTAGGTTGGAGAAGATAGAAAAAGGATTTGAACTCAATAACCATTTGCTTCAATAAATGATGAAAAAGCTTCAACAACTAGAAGGTGGAGTAACTGATAAACCCCATTTGTAGGGTTTATCTTGTGCTTCATTTAAGGGATTTTATCACCTTTTACCTACATTTATTCAATGAAATAGCATGGTTTTAGAACTTCTCCCTTAATTGTGCTTAAGAGTGAAAACATGCTTTTTAGGCCTTTAACTTGATGATTTTGATTCACCTTTGATTCCACTAGATGCCTTGAAGTGTTTGCTAGTGATTTCAGATTGAAAAGGCTAAGAATGGATCAAAGGAGTGAAGAGGAAAGCATGCAAAGTAGAGAAATCATGAAAAGGCAAAGAAGTTGAACTCGCCCATGGACGCGCGCGCGCACCTGGCGCTTGCGCGCACCTTGCAAATCACCCCACGGACGCGTACGCGTGCTGTGCGCGTACGCGTCGGTGCTGGTTTATGATTTTTTAATGAAAACGTGACCAACGAATTCTCAAGGGTTATAGGGTCCAATCCCAACCAACTTTGGCACCAAATATGCTATTTAAAGCCAAGGATTGAAGAGCAAAGGGACATTAGTTCATTTTCACTCATTAGGATTAGTTTAGAAATAGTTTTTAGAGAGAGAAGCTCTCACTTCTCTCTAGGATTAGGATTAGGATTAGGTTTAGTTCTTAGATCTAGATTTTAATTCATCTTCTTCTACTTCTATCCTTTAATTCCTTGTTGTTACATTCATCTTTTTCTATTCTTTTTTTGTAATTTCCTTTATATTATTCTTATACTTTGTTGTAGATCTACTATTGTTCCTTCCATTTTCTTTCAATTCAATAAGAGGTAATTCATAATAATTGTTCTTCTTTGCTTTTCTATTGTTGATCTCTTGCCTTTGTAGTTAGATCTCTCTTTAGTTCTTGCAATTTATGTTGTTTACTTTTATTGCCTTTTATGTGTTTGTTGAAATGCCTCTTCTAGATATAGTATAGCTTTTGTTCCTCTTGGCTTTGGAAGAGTAATTAGTACTCTTGAGTTATCTAATTCCTTTGTTGATTGATAATTAGAAGTTGCTAATTGATTTGAATGCTTCTAAAGCTAGTCTTTCCTTTAGGAGTTGATTAGGACTTGAGGAATCAAATTGATTCATCCACTTGACTTTCCTCCATGGTTAGAGGTTAACTAAGTGGGAGCAATACACAATTCTCATCACAATTGAGAAGGATAACTAGGATAGGACTTCTAGTTCTCATATCTTGCCAAGAGCTTTGTTAGTTGTTAGTTTATTTTCTTTGCCATTTATATTTCTTTGTCTAAAATCTCAAAAACCCCAAAATAACTCATAACCAATAACAAGACACTTCATTGTAATTCCTAGGGAGAACGACCCGAGGTTCAATACTTCGGTTTATAAATTTAGGGGTTTATTTTAGTGACAAATAATCTTTTGTATGAAAGGATTATTGTTGGTTTAGAAACTATACTTTACAACGAGATTTCATTAGTGAAATTCTAAACCGTCAAAAATCTAATCATCAGTAACATATATAGAAGAGGATAAAGATAAGGAACATACGTCTGAAGAGTGATTATTTTCTTCTAGTTATGATTCTAGTTAGTAATTAAAGACTTTATGTGATTAGTAATTAGATACATTAAAATGATGTATTTAGTTTTATAAACAACACTATACATCTAGGTTTGATGATTTCTATATTTTGTTGAATTATAATTATATATAAAAATCAGGTTTAAGACTAATAGATGTAAAATATGTAAAAAATTTGATCATTAGAAAATTAGGATCAGCAACCTATTTAGCCACCAAAAAGTTGGTTTACTAATTTTTTGTCACTATTTAGCAACCGATTTAGCCACCGAAAGAGTGGTTGCCAAAAAACCTCAATAGCAGAAAAACCAAGTAACCAAATTACTGGTCTCCAACGAACGTTAGCAACCAATTTAGAGATGGAAAAATCGGGTAACCAATGAGCAATTGATTTGCCGACCGGAGCATTGGTCTCCAAGAAAAGGTCATAGACCGATTTAGTGACGAAAAAACTTTGTCACCATTTAGCGACCGATTTAGTGACGAAGAACTTGGTCACCTTTTAGCAACCAATTTAGCGAATGATACTATTTGATTGCGTTGGTTGAAAATCGATCTCTAAATATTAGCGACCAACATCGGTCATAATTTTTAATTTAGCGAGCAAAATTTTAGCGACCACTAGAATCAATTGCTATTTCGGTAACTTTTTGTAGTGTCTTTTCTTTAATTATCTTTAAATATAAATTAAAGAAAGCTATAACTAACCCTCAAATTACACCATTGAGCATCATCTCGAAAAAAAACTTTATGCCAACAAATGAAGATGAATCTATCTACTTAGAATTGAGTATATTAAATGATAATATTTTCTATTACATAAAACACTAGAAAACACACAAAAATCAATGTTTAAGAAAGATGTCAACTTCATGAAGCTTTGTTGTTGTTATTGTTGTATAATTTCTCATATGTTTCTTCTATTATTTTTATATTAATTTACATATTATTTAATCGATTTTTAAAAAATATAATATTTTTAAATTTATAATCTACAGTATAATTAATTTTTCTAGGGAATCGTACAATCTTAGTATAGTTAAACTAACAAGTAATACCCCAAATCAGTTTTTAAGAAATTTTTAGTCTAATATTTTAGTCTTTAACAAATTTTAATTATCAAATCGGTTTTCGAACTTTTATTTCTTTAGGCAAATCAGGCCCTATATCAAATTATTCATCTATATAGAGGGACTATGATAAATCACATTTTGATGGTTTATTTTGTATTGAATTTGGTGGATTTTTATCAACTTATCTCACATTTATTCATTGAAATAGCATAATTTTGGGAATTCTTCCTAATTTATGCTTAAAAGCAAGAACATGGTTTTTGGTCCTAAAATTGCTAAATTTTATTCACTTTAATTCCATTTGATGCCTTAATATGTTTATTGAGTTATTTCAGGCTTACAAGGCAGGTATGGATTGAAGAAGTGACGAAAAAGCATGAAAATGAATGATTTCATAAAGAAAACAAAGGAGAAGTACACATTCCAGTGTGCGTATGCACACCTTCCTGTGTGTATGTACATTCGGCTAGTGTGCCTACGCACACAACCTTGTACGTACGCACAAGTCCTGATGCGTGACTTCATTAAAAAGTCATGTGGCTCGTAATTTTGGGGGCCTCTTGGCCCAATTTTGGAGGTCCTGAAGCTGAAATGAAAGCTATATCAAAGGGACAACATTCCATAACAAAGAGAGGACCATTTACACATATTACATAATATTATTAGGAGTAGGAGTAGGTTTAAAGTAGTTTTCTCTCAACTCTCTCTTCAGTTTTAATTAGGGTTTATAGTAAAACTTTACTTTTATATTTTTTATCTTGGATTATAGCTTGCCTTCATTGTAAGTTATCTTTAATTGTCTCTTTAATTACACTACTCTTGCTATATTTTCTTATAGTTGAAGTTACTTTGTTAATATATCCAATTCTGATTTCTTGAGTCTTTTGTTGATGAATTTGATATTTTATGATTTATATATGCTTGATTGAGTTTCTGTTGTTGATTATGTGCATAAATTGGTTATAGTTTTCATTATCTTTTGTAATTTACTATGTTTTGCTTATATGCCCACCAAGTGTTTGTGAAAATTTCCAATTATGAATTTTTGAGTCTATTTTCACCTGTTGGCTTGGGAAATGAGCAGCTAGGATACTAGAGCCATAATGTCCGACATTTAGTGGTGATTTTGAGTTGTTAGTTGCTCTTGTTTCCACTAACGCTAGCTTTTTACTAAGTCAATTAGTAAGTTAGCTAGGACTTGTGGATTCCGGTCAATTATACTTACTTGACATATCCTCAATGTTAGGGTTGATGAAGTGGGATTAACTCATTGTAATTGTCATATTTGTGGTTATGACAAGGATAGGATTCCTTAACTCTCATTCTCAAGTCAAGATTCTTTTATGCACTCAATCGCATTTTCACTAGTTTTGATAATATTTTCTTCTAATTTGCATTAATTGTCTTTTTGATCCATTGTTAGTTCATTTATTCTTTAGTTCTTTTAAATTTTTGTTTCATGCTTGAAAAATTCCTTATTTCACAATAAAAATTGTGCACACCTAATTGCTAGTCTGAGGAAAGATGACTCAGGATTTAAAACCCCCAGTTATTTTATTTTGGATTGTGACAATCTTTATTCTAAACTTTGATGTGAGGATCGATTGCTGGTTTGGACTATGATTACAACGAAACACTTATTTTCTATTAAGAAAATTCTAATCTGGCATAATCCTTCTCATCAAGTTTTTAAAAAACTTTATAGGAGGAATTTATGTCGGCATAGAATTCCTCAATAGAAAAGTACTTCTTCGTTACAAGCATAATCCAAACCAACAACCAAATCCCCACATTAAAGTTTAATTAAAGGTTGTCACAATTCAAACCAATAAAAACCCAGAGTATTTAAATCTCGGGTCGTCTCCCACAGAATTGCAATTAAGTGTGCATATTCTTGGCTATGAAGCAATGAGGTTGGTAACAATGAACAAGAGATGTAAATGACAATAAAATAAAGATTCATGCAATGAATCAAACTCAAAGCAAGTAGAATAATGAAAATGGGGTTCAAGTGGAAAAAAGGGACTCTTGGCACGGGTTGGGACCTAAGGTTTTCTATCCTAGTTAGTGACTACAAATATGGAAATTGTGAAAAATCAATCCTATTTCGTCAACCCTACATCGAGGATAAGTCAAATAGGCATAATTGATCTCAATCCACAAATTCTAGCCAACTCACTAATTAACTTAGTGAAAGACTAGCGTTCGTGAAAACCAAACTAACTAACAATTCTAGTCATAATAAAAAATGGACATCAATGACTCAAGGTCACCTAAGTCCTCAATTCCAAGCCAAGAGTGTGAAAAAACTAAACTAAAACTAAGCCAAGTATTTTATCAAACACTTGGCATGCATAGGAGGGAAAATATGGTAAATTGTAATAATAATAAAATCTAAACTACCAATTACATCAGAATAATAATAAAAACTCAAACAAGTATCAAAGAAATATAAAACATCAAAATTGCATTAAAAAAGAATAAAAAATAACAAGTATTCATAAACTAAAAGTGACAAAATTAAGAGAATAACAAAAGAAACTAAGAGAATCAAACTAAAAGAACATGGAAATATAAAGTAAACTACACTAGAACAAGATCAAAATATGAAATTAAAGAAAAAACTAAATTAAAAAATCCAAAATTTTAGAAAGAAGAAGGAGCTTATCTCTCTAAAAAAATTAACTTATGACACAGTTTTTTGCTACCCTAATTGTCCCTCTTTCATCTTTCTTCAATTTGGCTTCAAATAGCTTCATAAATGAGTTGGATTGGACTTGGAAAGCACCAAAATTGTGACCCACATGTTACATTAAATACATACACATGACTGACCATGCTTACGCATGGTTGCACAGAGTTAAAACCATGCATACGCATGCATCACTATGCGTACGCACAATCGTGATGATATCCAAACTCCATTTCTTCATGAATTTTCCACTTTTTCATGCTTTTTACTTATTTCTTCAATCCATACTTGCCATGTAAGCCTGAAATCACTCAACAAACACATCAAGGCATCAAATAGAATTAAAGTGAATAAAATTAGCAATTTTAGGACCTAAAAAGCATGTTTTGCTTTTAGGCACAAATTAGGAAAAATTCACAAAATTATGCTATTTCAATGAATAAATGTGGTATAAGTTGATAAAATCCACCAAATTCAATACAAAATAAACCATCAAAATATGGTTTATTAATCTCTCCATACTTAAACAATAGCATGTCCTCATGCTAAGCCCAAAAAAGACAAGAAAGGGGTATTAACAATTATTCAATGCAACTATCTATATGCAAACTATCTATATGTATGTGACTATCCTACCTAATACTATCTACTTATCTATATATATTCACCTATTCAAAGTGAATCAATTTTCAAGAAAGCCTATATACATAATCAAGGGCTAAAGAAATCATAACCAAATCAAATTCACAATTGAATTGAGCAATCGAACCCCTCACCGGATGTGTATACACTCTAGTCGCTCAAGTGTTTAGGGTCGATCTACTCAATTCTCCTCTAATCATGCTTTCTAAGATTTTTTCTTCATCTAACAATCAACACAAATTTAAAGCACAAATCCAAGTATTATGAGGACTTTTCAAGGTTGTAATGGGACCAAGGGTAAAGGTAATGATATATATGGCTAAGTGAGCTAGAATTTGAATCTTTGATTAACTTAAGCTCTCACCTAACACATAACACCCTATGTAATTCTAACATTAAGTTTAGCTACTCATAATCTCACTTTTCACACACACTCATGCATTCAACTCAACTCAATTCACATTACATATGTATTGATTATTATTACACTTCACATTGGGGTATTTTTGTCTCCTTTTTATTGCTTTCTGCTTCTCTCTTTTTTTTTTCTTTTCAAAGTGAAATATATATACATATTCAATGCATATTGTCACAATTAATTGATGCATAAGTATGTCTTCTAAATTTTCAAGATGTTCAATACAAATATAAACATACCCTTATCAACCAATGTTCCTAATTTTTTCCACGCTTAAACATTATACAATCTCACTAACCTAACCTAATCAAAGATCCAAATTAGGAATATTTATTGGTTTTTCACTTAAGGCTAGTAATGTGTTCAAATAAGGAACAAAAGGAGAATTAATACGTCTCAAAGTGGGCTAACAAAGACATATAGAATTACACAAATCAAAGATTGCAATCATAGAGAGAATAACATACAAGAATGAAAATAGTGGTCAAAATGATGCAACCATACAATAAGACTCAAAACTCACAAGGTTGTGTGTTCTTAGCTCAAAGACCATATTCCACAATGTGTAATTCAAACAAGTTCCAATGAAAATTATGAACTCAATTCAATTTGAATATCAATGCCCTAAATAAAAAGAAGTTTTCTTAAAAATTTCATAAAATTGACTAACACTTATTCTATATATGTATATAATGTGATTGGACGAAAAAAGTCAAAAATTCTAAGTTCATTTCCTAATTTCAATCAAACCAAATCATCAAATGTATAGAAAATCAAACTAGGTGCAATCATCACATCATCCAAATCATAATCATAACTAAAGGCTAAAAAAATATGTACAAGCCAAAAATTAAAAGAAAATGTAAAAATATGTATCACTACAATATAATACTAGGTTAGGTACAAGTAAAGTTAAAAGGTGCAATAAATTAAGAAAGTGCAATAAACTAAGTAAAAAGTTTTCAAAATGACAAATTATGTACAAAGTAACTAAAAAACATAAAAGAAAAAACTAAATTAAAAGTATTCAAAAATGAAAATTATCACCCAAAATACACTGCCAAAGTCGGATGACCTCCCCACACTTAAGACTTAGCACTATCCTTGGTGCATGATGAGTCCATATTTTTTGATATATTTTGGCTTGATTTGAATGGATTCCATCACATAAATTCACACTTAAGCACCAAATTAGCATACATTTGTGTTTTATCCCTAATTTGATCCCAAATGTGAAAACATGCAATTTTGTACTTGAAATGAGCAATTTAATTCCACTTTTATTCCATTTGATGCCGTGACATGTTTGTTGAGTAATTTCAGGCCTTAAAGACAAGAATGGATAGGCAAAAGTGGAAGAAAGCATGCACAAAGGAGAACACATGAAGAAAACAAGGAAAAGCACATACAGTGAAGTGTGTGTGCGCACAAGCACCTGTGCAGTCAAGTGTACGGACGCACACATCTGTGCGTCCGCACTGGTCCCTGCACGTGGTTGCATTAATGAAACATGTGCTTCGCGATTTCTGAGGCCTTTTGGCCCATTTTGGAAGGCTAGAATGCTGTTTTTGAGTACTATATGAAGGAGAATTCAACACATATCAAGGGGGGACACATTAGAGCTATTTTACATAGTTTTTTATAGTTTTAGGAGTAGGAGTAATGTAGAGTAGATTGCTTTCTTAGGGTTTCATTTACATTTCCATTGTAGCACTTTATAGCAAGCTTTGATTTTGGATTTTGCTTTTTTAATTGTAAGTACTCTCAATTTCCTCTGTAATTACATTGTCTTTACTTTCATTTTCTTTGGTTCAAGTTACTTTGTTCATATTTGTAATTTTGTGTTTCTTGAAGTTTTAATCAATGAATTTTATGTTTCATGCTTCCTTTATGTTTGGTTGCTTGTTTATATTTGGTTTTATTGATAGTTGGTTATAGTTTTCCAATTTTCCTTGTAATTTTCCATGTTTTGCTTTTATGCACACAAGGTATTTGTCAAAATGCCAACTTTAGATTTTAAGTAGATTTTCATACCTTGACTTGAGATTTGAGTTCCTAGGATACTAGAGTCATAATGTCCGACATTTAGTGGTAATTCTTGGGGAGTTAGTTGACTCTTGTTTCCATTAAAGCTAGCCTTTTATCAACTAGTTTGCTAAGTTGGTTAGGACTATGGATTAAGATCAATTATGCTTACTTGACTTACTCCTCGATGGTTGGGGTTAACTAAGCAAGTCTAACTCATGATAATTACCATAGTTATGGTTACGGCAATAAAAGGATTCCTTAGATTCTCATTTCCAAGTCAAGGCTCTTTTATGCATTTATACCACTTTCACCAGTTTTGATTTTTCATTCCTTTTTGCTTGCATCAATTTCCAATTTTGAGCATTCCTTAGTTCTTTTAATCTTTCTTTCGTTCTTTGAATTTGCAAGAACCCTTTCCTCACAACCGAAAGCGTATAGCACTCTCAGTTGCATTCCTAGGGAGAACGACCTGAGGTTTAATTACTCTCGGTTTATATTTGTTTTGAATTGTGATAACATTTGATTGATGATCAATTGTTAGGTTCGGACTATACTTGCAACGTCAATCCTATTTTTAGTGCAGAAATCCAAATCTATGCTTTTGGTCATCATCAGTGCATCTGAAACAGGCGGAGTGGAAGGAGTCATCACTGTCACCACCTCCACCTACAGCTGGTGGGTCCCACTCCTCCTCCTCGCTATGCTTCGAGGCGGTGTTAGACTCCTCTGGTGGAAAGTCAATGCAGCCGGAGATCTTCTTCAAGTATTCATAACGACACTTATTGCGACATTACTTTATGCTAGCTTAGAATGTCTCAATAGAAAAGAACTTCTTCGTTGCAAGCATAGTCCAAATCGGCAACCAAATCCCCACATAAAAGTTTAATTAAAGGTTGTCACAATTCAAACCAATAAAAACTGAGAGTATTTAAACTTTGAATCGTTTCCAACGAAATTTCAATTAATTGTGCATATTCTTGATTATGAAGCAATGGAGTGAGGTAACAACGAACAAGAGATGTAAACAACAATAAAATAAATATGCATGCAAAGAATCAAACTCAAAGCAAGTAGAACAATGAAAATAGGGTTCAAGTGGCAAAAGGGAACTCTTGACAAGGGTTGGGACCTAAAGTTTCCTACCCTAGCTATTGGCCACAAACATGGCAATTGTGAAGAATTAATCCTATTTCGTCATCCCTACATCGAGGATAAGTCAAATAGGCATAATTGATCTCAATTCGCAAATTCTAGCCAACTCACTAATTAGCTTAGTGAAAGACTAGCGTTAGTGAAAACCAAACCAACTAATAATCCTAGTCACAATCAAGAATGGATATCAATGACTCAAGGTCACCTAAGTCCTCAATTCCAAGCCAAGAGTGTGAAAAAACTATACTAAAACTAAACCAAACATTTTATCAAACACTTGGCATGCATAAAAGGTAAAATATGATAAATTATAATAATAATAATAAAATCTAAACAACCAATTACATGTGAATAATAATAAAAACTCAAACAAGTATCAAAGAAATATAAAATATCAAAATTGACAAGTGTTCATAAACTAAAAGTGGCGAAATTGAGAGAATAACAAAAAAAAAACTTAAGAATTAAACTAAAAGAGTATGGAAATATAAAGTAAACTACATTAGAACAAGATCAAAATTTGAAATTAAAGAAGAAAGTAAATTAAAAATCCTAAATTCTAGAGAGAAGGGGGAGTTTTTCTCTTTACAAAAATTAACCTAAGACATGTTTTTACGCTACTCTAATTGCCCCCTTTTATCCTTCTTCAATTTGGCTTCAAATAGCTTCAGAAATATGTTGGATTGGGCTTGGAAAGCCCCAAAATTGCGACCCACATGTTGCATTAAATGAGCTTACGTGACTGCACTCATGCGTACGCATGACTGACCATGCGTATGCGTGGTTGCGCAGAGTTACAACTATGTATACGCATGCATGACCGTGCATATGCATGATTGCACGAACTTCCAAAAGTGCGTATGTACACATCACTGTGCGTACGCACAACCCTGAAGATCTCCAAACTCCATTTTTTCATGAATTCTCCACTTTTGCATGTTGTTTCCTCACTTCTTCAATCCGTACTTGTCTTGTAAGCCTGAAATCACTCAACAAACACATCAAGGCATCAAATGGAATTAAAGTGAACAAAATTTATTAATTTTAGGATCTAAAAAGTATGTTTTTGCTTTTAAGTACAAATTAGACGGAATTCATAAAACTATATTATTTTAATAAATAAATATAGGATAAGTTGATAAAATCCACCAAATTTAATACAAAATATTAAAATGTGGTTTATCATACTGATATGAGAATTTTAAAATCTTTAGTGATTGTTATATTTATTTATTAAATAACGACATTGATTGATGTGTCTAACTTTCTACCAAAATTTGACATGAGAATTAATATATATATCAAAATTAAAGTTATGAACTGATTTGGTAATTAAAATTTGTTAAAAGTTAAATTGTCTAACTAAATTTTTTGAGAACTAATTCAAAATATTACTCCAAATTAGTTTGTGTTAATCTAAACCTATGGTAATAATTCTTTTCTAACTTAATATAATTACGTCTTGTCTGATATTTGAATTTTAGAATCAATATTATCTACTATTGTACAGATTGAAAAGGAATACAAGTATGGATTTTTTGTCTTAGGAAGCCTTTTTACAAGTGTCAATTTCACCATAAACAAATTGGATAATGGAAATATCAGTTGAAGACCATCTATAAATCATCCAAATTGTACACCCACAGTATATTTGCTATCTCAATCTTAATCGTTAACATTTTCTATATTAAATATGAAGGATTAAATACATTAGATTAAAAAAGTTCCAGAATCGTACAATGGAACAGATGATAAAATTCCTATATTATAGGAAGAGTTTTAAGTGTACCGAAAACACTTATAACCTCACTTCTCATCTTTAGGAGAAAGCATAGTTTACTATTTTTTTTATTTTTTTTTGTTTTATCCTTCTATCTATATTCTGTTTGAACATTGAATTTTGAAAGAAAAAAAATATTCAATGTTGTGGTTCTAAGTTTCTCTTATACATGGTTATGGTATCCTCTCTTTTATAGGCAAATCCATTTTGTGAACAAGTTTCATGTTTGACGTTTTGGTAAAAGCACACCTTTTCATTTCTGTTATAAAGGGCACCCTACTTTTTCCGTGTGATGCTGATTTTATACCTTTGGTTCTTAAACTTCAGGCCAGTTCATTGAAAACGACATGAACAGGGTAACTGTTTTTGTTTTTTTACTATTTAAAATCAAAATTTGTGCTAACATAATGGTTCTAAAAATCGGATTGGACTGGTCGGTTCGATCAGGTTAACCAAAAACCGATCTTATGGTCAGTCTAGATAACACATAAAATCATTTTGCGAAAAATCGGTCTAAAAACCGAACGAATCGGTGGATAACTAGTGAACCGGCTGACCCAGTCAGATTTTTTAAAAAATACTGATTCTCTAAAAAAAAAAAAGTAAAAACCCCACCCCCCAAAACACCCGACCCTTTTCCTTCTGTCTCATTTTCACATTCCAACCAAAATCCCTAATTTGCCTAACCTATGAGAGAAACCACTATCGCCACCATCAGCCCCCAGCCACCGTCATGAAGCACATCCTCTTCAAGCACATCCTCTCCTCCGTGAATCTCTACCCAGAGCCTCGTCGTGAAATCACTGCTCGGGGCCTCGCCGTCGCAAAATGATCCTCTTCCGAGCTTACTCTGCCACCGCCGTTCCTCCTTCGCCGTGTCTCCAGTAATAATTAAGCCACTGCTTCTTCAGTTTTAATTTCTAAGATTCTGGCTTCTGAATTGGGATTGTGTTCTGAGTTGGATTGCTGCTCATGTGGTTTTGAATTTAGTTTGGAGATTAAGTTTGGATTGTTTTGGTTAGTTTTCTGTTTCTAGATTCTTTAGATTTGGATTTGGATTTTGAGTTTTCTGAGTTCTGTTGTTGAATAGATTGAAAGGTTTTTTTTTGAAATTTTGCTGTAACTGAATTTTTTTTGTTGGTGATGGATTGAAATTTTTAAGTGCAAGTGTAAGTTTGTGATTCTAAGTTTTCTGAGTTTTATTGTTGAATATATTAAAAGGTTGTTGAAATTTGCTGTAACTGTGAATTTTTTTCGTTGCCGATGGATTGAAATTTTTAATTGTAAGTTTGTGATTCTAAACTTTTATTGCAATGACCAATTTTTAGTTGTCTGCCTCGGTTCTTCTTTTATTGAAGTTCCTCCCATATAGTAGCCAGTCGATACTCAGAGAGCAGAGATAAGATCTCTAACCAGCTTTGAGTGTAATTAATAAATTATTGAATTTGTATATTCAAAGTTGTATATTGAATTTTTAATAATTATATTATATATTTAATAAAACCGATTGAATTTTGGTTGAACTCCAGTCGAACTACTAAACTAATGTATCAGTCACTTTACCAGTTTATTGACCGATTCGGTTCTCGCAACCTTGGCTAACATATAATATATTATCTTCGGAACACACATCAACACATATGCCTTTATTACCACTTTCATACACAATTTCGCAAACAGAAATACAGGAAAAGACATGTACCATTAAACTTTTCTAGATCAACCACAGCCATTCAAGATCCTAGCTGGAAAACTAATGGGACCAAATAATAACAATATAGTTGACAGGTTAAAGCCAAAGTTGTGGATGATTCTATTAGACAACTAAAGACATTTAAAACTATATAGTTATGTAACTTTTTATTTTTCTTTTATGGAAAAAGAAGAGAGATCCATCATTTTATTTGTGAAGTGACACTTGAACAGTTGTATGTCATTTGTAGGGTCTTGTTCAGGACTATTCGGAATTTTGTTGGTTAAAAGATGATCCTTGGATCAATCAAGTAAATTCTTCGAAAATCAATTTATGGAGAAAATGTTCATACAAACAGATTAAGCGATAATGATTATTATTCATTCTTTTTTACGATTAATTCACCTCAAAGATTTAATCACCAAATTGTGTACTTCTTAGAATTATTTATCTTTTGTTACTCACATTATGTTGATAATAGTGTGTAACTGTCCGAATAAGTCCACTAATAATATTAATATCATAATAAGTCTATTGAAGTTTCTCAATTAAATTAACAAGTCCTAACCAATTGACTATGAATAACATAAAAGGTTAGTTATAATCGTATAAATTTAGTTAATTCAATTCAGTTTAATCCTATCAATTATACATATAATTAAAAAAAAAGTTTGGTAACAAATTTTTTTTTGCCATAACTAGTCAAAACTTTTTAAAATTTATTTCATTTATATAACTTAATAACATTTTGATTTTTTATTTTATTCTCCTATCAATTCACTTATTATACTTTTATCAGCCACACTTATTAATGATATTAATTATAATATCATATTCCTAATTATTAGACATTATTATAATCACTACATAATATTCCTTTTTATAACTTGAATCTTATATTTAAAGATACAATAAATACTAATAGTAATAAAGAACTATAATAATAAAGCTGGCCTCACATCAACATTTGAGGAAAAGGAAAATAGACTGGCACTTGAGTATCATCTTATACACTTGAGCTGAAATATTTTCTTTCAATTTTGTACTTCATTTAAAATTTCAGTGTTATGACTATCTAATGTTATCTTTTTGTAATTGAAAAAAAGGCTATTCATGGTAAGGAAAAAATTGAAAAAGTCATGAGAGAAAAGAGACAAGAGAGAAGCATAGAAAAGCCAAAAGAACTTTTTGTGTAACTATTTTAGTTGAACTATGGTTTAGTTTTCCTTGCCAAGTTGGGACAGCACTTGGTGGTAGTGAGACTTGGGTAAAAGTTTAGTAGTTAATACTAGATGAATTATGTTGTAATTCATTGGTATTAATGTATGTAATCAGTTTGACTATAGTGAAAATTCTACCATGGTTATAGTGGAGACTGGATGTAAGTTTCATGGCACTAGAAGACTGAACCAGGATACATGCTGGTCTCATTCTCTTCTTTTCTTCTCTGTTTATTTATATTTTTAGAGACAAAAGAAAAAATCTCCTACATAATTAAGTTCCACGTAAAATAGAGCAAAAGAACTTCATTTCTGAATTCAACTTGATTCAACCCCCTTCTTAAGTTCTAGCATTACCATCAATTGATATCAGAGCTCGTTCTCAAGGAGTCAAGCTTCACAGCTTGGTGTAAAGATCCATGGCCAACAACATGGGTGCTGGCATCAAGGCATACATGATCACAGAAGGAAAATCTAATAATAGACCTCCTTAATTCAATGATAGCAACTACTCATACTAGAAAGAGAGAATGAGAATCTTCATGCAATCAATCGACTACAACATCTGGAATATTATTGTCAACGGACCTGATATTCTAGAAAAGCAAAATGCTGATGAGGTTGTGGTGTTAAAGGAAGACAATGAGTGGTCAGAGAAAAAGAAGAAAAATGTTGAACTCAATGCCAATGCAATCAACTTAATGCATTGTGCGATAAATTTTGAAGAGTACAGAAAAGTTTCAAGGTGCAAAACTGCCAAAGAAATATGGGACTAGTTGAAACACACCCATGAAGGAACCAAACAAGTGAAAGAGACAAGAATAGACATGTTGATGAAGAAATACGAGATGTTCATCATGAAGGAGAATGAAAAGCATTGATTAGATGTTCAAAAAGTTCTCAATAATCATCAACAACCTAGATGTCATGGGGAAGAGCTTTTCAGAAGAAACATTAGTAAGGAAGATCTTGAGAAAACTTACAAAGAAATGGAAAGTGAAAAGTACAGCCATATCAGAAAGCAATGATTTGATAAAAATCACCTATGATGAGTTAAGAGGCAAGTTGCTGGCCTATGAAACTACTCACATATCTCAAAACAGAAATGACAAAAAGAAAATTGTAGCATTGAAGTCAATAATGATAGCCAAAAAAGAAGAATCTGATGACAGCATTTCAAATGAAGAGATGGTGCTCTTTGCAAGAAAAATGAGAAGATTAATAAGACTCAAGCAAATGCAAAGGAACTACTTCATCCAAAGATTTCAAGAAGGATTAATCCAAGTTTACTTGCCACCACTACAAGGAGCTGGATCACTTCAAGTCCGACTGTCCTCAAATGAAAAAGGCAAAAAATCATGAAAGGACAAGAAGAAGGAAATAATGACAACATAGGAAGATTTGAAAAATGATTATGACTCAGAAGATGAAGAAAATTCTGATCATGAGGCTCAAATATGCCTGATGGTTGATCACACGGACATGGATGAGGTAGATCTTTCTGATTTATCCATTAATGAATTGCACTCTATTATCAAATATTTCACTGTGAACTCAAAGAAACATTTTGATGAATATGTTAAGTACAAGAAAGACAATGAGGTATTGAAAGCAAAAAATGAATTTTTATTAGAAAAGATAAAGGCAACTGTAGCTTGTGATGAAAAGTTTTTGAAAGAAGAAAATAATGCTTTAAGAGCTAAATTAAACAAATTCAAACTCAAGCATTCGGTCTCATCCTCTACTAATTTAATTGTTAAAAATGAAAGGTTGAATGAGAAAATTAAGTATCTTAATAGAGACCTAGCAAAATTTGTTCAAAGTTCACAAAATCTTGACAAATTACTTGCTTGTCAAAGATCTAGTTTTGAAAAATCTGGAGTTGGATTTAAGGAGGAAAGTAACTCTATTTCAAATAAACTTTTAAAAAATCTAAAGCTTCCTCTTCCAAGAATGTTAAGTCCAAAATTTCCAACAAGCCTCAAAATTCAGCAAACAAGAATCATTGCTATAAATGCAATAGAAATGGTCATGTTCCTCAACAATGTTTCATTTTTCTAAGGTCTTTTGTCGATAACAAATTGTATAAAGTTGTTCATGATTATAATACTCATGGACAACCAAGAAGATTTTATATAAGAGGATCCAAATGAATTTAGATACCTAAGTTTAGTTGAAAAATATGCAAATATGCAAATTTGCTTTACATCTAAGAAGAAAAAAGACACGTGGTATCTTCATAGTGGATGTTCAAGGAATATGACTAGAAATTAAAGGCTACTTTCTTCAGCAAACTTAACAAGTATGATGGAGGGTTTTTCATTTTGATAACAAGCTCAAGCATACACATTCACATCCGCACCAATCAAGCTACATTAGCAATACTCAACAACAATTAACCAATTCATGCAATTCATATAATTTAATCCTATTTTAAGGTCTACTAGCCTATGTTTCATACAACATTTCATATTATCTAGTGGAAACCAAAACCATTGTAACACCCTACCACACAGAGTCTTATGCTTATATCATAAAGCTGAGGTGGCAAGGTATTATGACCTCTAAAAGTAAAAATATATATATAATAATAGTTGAAAGAAATTTTAACTAGAAGCTTGTGAATAAAAGTTAAGCAAAGCATTAAACAGAAAATCGCGTCACTCACGTAAGCGATAAATATGAGAGAAGAATTCCGAAGATACATATAGCAAGGTTTTTGACTCAGCTCGCAAAGCTAAAACCGGCCAAAGTAAATATATACATATACATATATATAACCCAAAAGAGCAAAACCAAATATAAGATAAAACACTTGTTTCTCCAAGTCAACACCCTAAGAGGGACAAAATACAAAATACAAAGGTGGATAATCTATATACATATATACAAAGCTGGTGTGCGAAATTGAACTCCACACAACTGAACCGACAAGTGCACCGGGTCGTCCAAGTAATACCTCAGGTGAGTGAGGGTCGAATCCCACGGAGATTGTCGGATTGAGCAAGCAATGGCTATCTTGTAGATCTTAGTCAGGCGATTAAGAAAAGATGGTTGTTGTTTGAAAGCATAAACAAAAGAGTAAAGAATGAAATACCAGATTAGTGTAAAAGCAATGATGGATATTCAGTTAAGGCTTCGGATATGCGTATTCTGTCCGAATTAACTTTTCTTACTGTCTACTTCAATAATGAATGATTCATTCAATGGCAGCCGTAATTAACTAACTCATGTAGCATCCTCATCAAGTTAGTATCTTCTACACCATAGCAGTCCACCATATCCGAGCAAATCATATAGCATCCTCATCAAGTTAACTCATGGCTTCCAACTATAGCCGAAGGTGTACACCTAAGCAATCCGCTCCCCTTCACGATCCTACTCAAAATGCCACAGACAAGGTTGGATCTTCCGGATCAAGGAATGCTGCTTCTCAGACTCTAGCCTTAACGCCACAGAAAGCACATTAACCCACAGTCAACGGGATTTTATGTCACGTATCTAAAGTCATCCAGGCACGCTCTTGGAATCTGCAGTGCACTCTCTAGATGTGGTTCAATGCTATTCTGGTCAGGACTCGCACGGAACCTATGTAAAACAAGGATGATTATGATGGGTCATCCTCAATTCATGAAATGAAGAACAAAAATGTACAAGAGAATGGAATCAAACGTATATTGAAATAGAAGCAGTAATATTATTAATCTATGAGAATAAGCAGAGCACTTAACCCTAAATTAGGAGGTTTAGTTGGTCATGCTTTACAGAGGGACCTGAGCAAAAATCTGATTCAGTGGCTGAGAAAGGACTGAAGCCCAATTGGCGTGCTCTTAATTTCATTGGAAAGTAGACATCTTGGGCTTTCCAATAATGTATAATAGTCCATACTTTGCCTGAGATTTGATGGCCTAAACTGGCGTCCAAACACCCACCAGAGACCCTTTTCTGGCGTAAAACGCCAAAACTGGCACCAAAGGTGGAGTTAAACGCCCAAACTGGCACCAAAACTGGCGTTTAAACTCCAAGAAGAGCCTATGCATGTGAAATCTTCAATGCTCAGCCCAAACACACACCAAGTGGGTCCCAGAAGTAGATTTCTGCACTATCTACACTTAGTCACTCATTTTCTGTAAACCAAATTTACTAGTTTAGTATAAATAGCACTTTTTACTATTGTATTCATATCTTTAGATCATTTTTGAAACTATCTTTGGATTACTTTTGATCTCTTGATCACGTTTTGGGGGCTGGCCATTCGGCCACGCCTGGACCTTCATCACTTATGTATTTTCAACAGTAGAGTTTCTACACCTCATAGATTAAGGTGTGGAGCTCTGCTGTTCCTTATAAATTAATGCAGAGTACTATTGTTCTTTCTATTCAATTCATGCTTATTCTTTTCTAAGATATTCACTCGTACTTCAACCTGATAGATGTGATAATCCGTGACACTCATCATCATCCTCCCTTATGAACGCGTGCTTGACAACCACCTCCATTCTATCTGTAAGAGCTTGAGTGTGTATCTCTTGGCCTCCTGGTTCACGACGCATGGTTGCCTCTCCTGACAATAGAGTCTTCCATTCCGTGAGATCAAAGTCTTCGTGGTATAAGCTAGAATCAATTGGCATCATTCTTGAGATCCGAAAAGTCTAAACCTTGTCTGTGGAATTCCGAGTAGGATCTGGGATGGGATGACTGTGACGAGCTTCAAACTCGTGACTATTGGGTGCAGTGACAGTGTGCAA
The DNA here is from genome assembly GCF_000817695.3 of Arachis duranensis. Classification (NCBI taxonomy): domain Eukaryota; kingdom Viridiplantae; phylum Streptophyta; class Magnoliopsida; order Fabales; family Fabaceae; genus Arachis; species Arachis duranensis. Next base: position 52,190,593 of record NC_029776.3, on the reverse strand, counting down.
AAGGATCAATAGATCTTATTCTGACACGATCGAGAACCGACAGCTGATTAGCCATGCGGAAAACCGTAGCGGATATATTTTCACTGAGAGGACGGATGGTAGCCATTGACAACGGTGATCCACTAACACATAGCTTGCCATGGAAGGGAGTACGCAAGATTGGATGAGGATAATAGGAAAGCAGAGGCTCAGAGGAAACAAAGCATCTCCATACGCTTATCTGAAATTCCCACCAATGAATTGCATAAGTATCTCTATCCTATTTTATGTTTTATTTCTCTTTTAATTATCAAAACCTCATAACCATTTGAATCTGCGTGACTGAGATTTACAAGATGACCATAGCTTGCTTCAAGCCGACAATCTCCGTGGGATCGACCCTTACTCACGTAAGGTATTACTTGGATGACACAGCGCACTTACTGGTCAGCTGTGCGGAGTTGTAAGAAAAGTGTGAACAAACGATTTCGTGTACCAAGTTTTTGGCACAGTTTCTGGGGATTGTTCGAGTTTGGACAACTGACGGTTCATCTTGTTGCTTAGATTAGGTAATTTTCTTCTTGTTTCAACCTTTATTTTATTTTCAAAAAGTTTTCAAAAATTTTTCAAACATTTTTTCTTCTTTTTCGTTTTTCCAAAAAAAATTTCAAAAAAAAAATTTTAATAAAATCATAAGATCAAAAATATTTTGTGTTTATTATTTGAGTCTAGTGTCAATTTTTAAGTTTGGTGTCAATTGCATGTTTTTATTTTTCTAGCATTTTTCGAAAATTCATGCATTATGTTCTCCACGATCTTCATGTTGTTCTTGATGATTTTCTTTGTTTAATCTTGGTGATTTTCTTGTTTTTCATATGCATTTTTGAATTTTTAGAGTAAAAAAAGTTTAAAAATTTTTAAGTTTGGTGTCTTGCATGTCATTCTTTTAAAAAAATTTTAAAAAATAAGTTCTTGATGTTCATCTTGATATTCAAAGTGTTCTTGGTGTTCATCTTGACATTCAAAGTGTTCTTGCATGCATCATTAGTTTTGATCCAAAATTTTTATATCTTGAGTCTTTTTATTGTTTTTCTCTTTTCTCATTAAAATACAAAAAAATCAAATATATATATATATATGTATATATATATATAAAATTTAGTTGTTTCTTGTTAGTCAAGTCAAAATTTCAATTTAAAAATTCTATCTTTTCAAATATTTTTCAAAAATCAAATATTTTTCATTTTTTTTCTTAATATTTTCAAAAATTTTTAAATTGATTTTCAAAATCTTTTTCTTATTTTTATTTCATATTTTCGAAAACCTTGCTAACAATTAAGGATTTGATTCAAAAAATTTCAAGTTTGTTACTTTCTTGTTAAGAAAGGTTCAATCTTTAAATTCTAGAATCATATCTTTTAGTTTCTTGTTAGTCAAGTCATCAACTGCAATTTTCAAAATCAAATCTTTTTAAATTTCTTTTTCAAATCTTTTTCAATCATATCTTTTTCAAAACTTAATTTCAATTTTTTTTTCTTTTTTTTAACTTCTTATCTTTTCAAAATTTATTTTCAAATCTTTTTCAATTAACTACTTTTCTCTCTCTAATTTTCGAAAACCACTAACAACTTTTTCAAAAACCTTTTTAATTAACTAATTGTTTTAAACTCTAATTTTATTTCTTTTAATATTTTCGAATTTCTTCTCTCTCTCATCTCTTTCTATTTATTTATTTATTTACTAATATTTCTTTCCTTCTTAAAATTTGAACCCTCTCTCCCTCTCTGTGTTCGAATCCTCTTTATTTTCTCTCTACCTCATTCTTCTCTTCTTCTATTCTTCTACTCACATAAAGGAATCTCTATACTGTGACATAGAGGATTCCTATTCTTTTCTGTTCTCTTCTTTTTCACATGAGTAGGAACAAGGATAAGGATATTCTTGTTGAAGCCGATCATGAACCTGAAAGGACTCTGAAGACGAAGCTAAGAGAAGCTAAAGCACAACTCTCTGGAGAGGACCTGACAAAAATTTTTGAAAAAGAAGAAGACATGGCAGCCGAAAATAATAACAACATTGCAAGGAAGATACTTGGTGACTATGCTGCCCCAACTTTCAACTTCTATGGAAGAAGCATCTCAATTCCTGCCATTGGAGCAAACAACTTTGAGCTTAAGCCTCAATTAGTTTTTCTAATGCAGCAGAACTGCAAGTTTCATGGACTTCCATCAGAAGATCCTCATCAGTTCTTATCTGAATTCTTACAGATTTGTGATACTGTTAAGACCAATGGGGATGATCCCGAGGTCTACAGACTTATGCTTTTCTCCTTTGCTATAAGAGACAGAGCTAGGACATGGTTGGACTCACAACCTAGAGAAAGCCTGAACTCTTGGGACAAGCTGGTCAATGCTTTCTTGACCAAATTCTTTCCACCTCAAAAGATGAGTAAGCTCATAGTGGATGTCCAAACCTTCAGACAGAAGGAAGGTGAATTCCTCTATGAAGCTTGAAAAAGATACAAGCAATTAACCAAAAGGTGTCCTTCTAACATGTTTCCAGAATGGAGCATCATATGTATATTCTATGATAGTCTGTCTGAATTGTCTAAGATGTCATTGGACCATTCTGCTGGCGGATCTTTTCATCTGGAAACACTTGCAGAAGCCCAGGAACTCATTGAGATGGTTGCAAATAACCAGTTCATGTACACTTCGGAAAGAAATCTTGTGAATAATGGGATGACTCAGAAGAAAGGAGTTTTTGAGATTGATACTCTGAATGCCATATTAGCTCAGAACAAAATATTGACTTAGCAGGTCAATATGATTTCTCAGAGTCTGACTAGATTGCAAGCTAAAGATGCCTCCTCTGAAGGAGAAGCTTATGACCCTGAGAATCCTACAATGGAAGAGGTGAATTACATAGGAGAATCCTATAGAAACACCTATAATCCTTTATGGAGGAATGACCCAAATTTCTCATGGAAGGATCAAGAGAAGCCTCAACAAGGCTTCAATAATAATAATGGTGGGAGAAACAGGTTTGGCAATAGCAAGCCTTTCTCATCATCTTCTTAGTAACAGACAGAGAATTCTGAGTAGAGCCTCTCTAGCTTAGCAAACATAGTCTCTGATCCATCTAAGACCACCCTCATTTTCATGACTGAGGCACGGTCCTTCATAAGAAATTTGGAGGCACAAGTGGGTCAGCTGAGTAAAAGAATTACTTAAACTCCTCCTAGTACTCTCCCAAGCAATACAGAAGAGAATCCAAAATGAGAGTGCAAGGCCATTAATACACCAAAATGGCCAAACTTATAGAAGAGGAGGAGGACATGATTCACAGTAAGGAAGGCCTCATGGGACTTCCACTGGACTACAAGGAGTCCCCTATTGAGGAACCACAGGAATCTGAGGCTCATCTTGAGACCATAGAGATTCCACTGAACCTACTATTACCATTCATGAGCTCTAACGAATATTCTTCCTCTGAAGAGGACAAAAATGTTACTGAAGAGCAAGTTGCTCAATATCTAAGAGCAATCATGAAGCTGAATGCCAAATTATTTGGTAATGAGACTAGGGAGGATGAACCTCCATTGCTCATCAATGAACTAAGTGCATTGGTTCAGCTGAAGTTACCTCAAAAGAAAGAGGATCCCGGAAGGTTCTTGATACCTTGCACCATAGGCACCATGACCTTTGAAAAGGCTCTGTGTGACCTAGGATCAAGTATCAACCTCATGCCACTCTCTGTAATGGAGAAACTAGGGATCTTTGAGGTACAAGCTGCAAGAATCTCACTAGAGATGGCAGACAAATCAAAGAAACAGGCTTATGGACTTGTAGAGGATGTCTTGGTGAAGGTTGAAGACCTTTACATCCTTGCTGATTTTATAATCCTAGACACTGGGAAGGATGAGGATGAATCCATCATCCTTAGAAGAGCCTTCTTAGCGACAGCAAAGGCTGTGATTGATGTAGACAGAGGAGAGCTAGTCCTTCAGGTGAATGAGGACTACCTTGTGTTTAAGGCACAAGGATCTTCTTTTGTAAACCTGGGGAAGAAGCATGAAAAGCATCATTCAATTCTCTCCATGCAGAGTCAAGCAAAGCCTCTACATTCAAACTGTAAGTTTGGTGTTGGGAGGCCACAATCATGCTCTTAGCACCTGTGAAGCTCTGTAAGAGCTTCCTGTCAAGCTATTGACATTAAAGAAACGCTTATTGGGAGGCAACCTAATTTTATTTATCTATATTATTTACTCTGTCATTTTATTTTCCATTATTATTTTATGTTTTTTTAGGATGATGATCATGTGGAGTCACAAAAACAACTGCAAAAATTAAAGCAAAATAAAAAACAGCATAAAAAATAGCACACCCTGGAAGAAGAGCTTACTGGCGTATAAACGCCAATAAAGATACCAAAATGGGCGTTTAACGCCTAGCCTAACACCATTCTGGGCGTTAAACGCCAGAACTGGCAGGCAAACTGGCGTTTAAACGCCAGTAAAGGTAGAAAAATGGGCGTTTAAACACCTATCCTGGCACCATTCTGGGCGTTTTAAACGCCAGAACTGGCAGGCAGACTGGCGTTTAAAGGCCAGAAAAGGGCAGTAGACTGGCGTTTAAACACCAGAAAAGGGCATAAGCCCAGCATTTAAACACCAGGATTAGCACTTAGAGGGCATTTACACACCAGAATGGTGTAGGGATGAGAAATCCTTGACACCTCAGGATCTGTGGACCCCACAGGATCCCCACCTACCTCAACTCACTCTCTATCTTCTTCACACATTCTAATAACACCCTTCCCCAAACACCCTTCACCAATCACCTCCATCTCTCTTCACCATCACCTCTTCACCACTCACATCCACCCACTCTTCCCCAAAAACCCCACCTACCTCAACATTAAATTTACATCCTTTCCCTCCCAAACCCAAACCCTAATACACGAACCCTACCCCTCTCTCCACTCCTATATAAACCCCTCACCCCTCCTTCATTTTCATACATCATAAACACTTCTTTCCCCCTTTGGCTGAACCACTCACACCTCTCCATCTCCTCCATTTTCTTCTTCTTCTCCTCCCTTCTTTCTTCTCTTGCTCGAGGACGAGAAAACATTTTAAGTTTGGTGTTGGAAAAAGCATTGCTTTTTGTTTTCAATAACCATTAATGGCACCTAAGGCCAGAGAAACATCTAGAAAGAGGAAGGAAAAGACAATTGCTTCCACCTCCGAGTCATGGAAGATGGAGAGGTTCATCTCAAGGGTCCATCAAGATCACTTCTATGAAGTTGTGGCAAAGAAGAAGGTGATCCCCGAGGTCCCCTTCAAGCTCAAAAGGAGCGAATATCCGGAGATCCGACATGAGATTAGGAGAAGAGGATGGGAAGCTCTCACCAATCCCATTCAACAAGTCGAAATCTTAATGGTTCAAGAGTTCTATTCTAATGCATGGATCACCAAGAACCATGATCAAAGTATGAACCCAAACCCAAAGAATTGGCTTACAATGGTTTGGGGGAAATACTTAGATTTCAGTCTGGAAAATGTAAGGTTGGCATTCAACTTGCCAATGATGCAAGGAGATCTTCATCCTTTCACAAGAAGGGTCAACTTTGATCAAAGGTTGGACCAAGTCCTCATGGACATCTATATGGAAGGAGCCCAATGGAAGAGAGATTCCAAAGACAAGCCGGTTCAACTAAGAAGGCTTGACCTTAAGCCTGTGGCTAGAGGATGGTTAGAGTTCATCCAACGCTCTATCATGATCCAAATTTCCCTTCGGAAAGTATACCGAATTATCGTCAAGTAAAAACTCACAATAGAGTGAGGTCGAATCCCACAGGGATTGATTGGTCAAGCAACTTTAGTTGGAAGAGTATGCTAGTTGAGCTAAACAGAATGTAGTTTGAGAATTGCAGAAAATTAAATGGCGGGAAGGTAAATAGCAGAAAATAAAGTGCAGAATCTTAGATGGGAATTTGGGGAAATGAGCATGAAAATAAATTGAGAAAGTAAAGAGAATGGATAAGATCAGAAATGGGGAATTCATTGGGCTCAGGAGATGTTGTATTCTCCAGATCAAATTTATTTTCATCTCTTCCTCAATCAAAGCATCTATTGATCTCCTTGGAAATCTTAAGTGATTAGGTTCCAATTCCTTGGCAACCCAATCTCTCTAAGCTTGAACAATTACCCAATCCCTTGATTTAATTGCTCATGAGAAGAGATAAAGTGTGGTCACTGATTATACCACATGTATTTCCAAATCAAAGTGTTAGGAGGATTACATGTCACTATATCCGCCCAGACCCCAATTTGGTCCAACATGAGAAAGCATTTCTAGCATGATCTCCTCATCCCTTTTCCAAGGCTCAGAGGAGATCCAATTATGGAAAGTTTCTTTTCCAAGACAACTAACCAATTGAATTAAGATCGAAAGCTTTCTAGTAAATCTAAAGAAAAGAAAGAAGAAGAGAATGAAAACTATAATTGATCCATCAAATTACAACAGAGCTCCCTAACCCAATGAAAGGGGTTTAGCTGTTCATAGCTCTAGAAATGGAAAATGGCAAAAAAGAATACATCCTTAGCTAAAAGTGCAGAAAAGTAAATATACAGAGGGTAGTTCTCCAAAGTGCCAAGCCTCCCTATAGTTCAAAACTACTCCTATATATACTACTTCTCTTGATCTTCTAGTAAGTTCTTCAAGTCTTGGATATGGGCCTTAGATCTTGAGTTGAAGCAGTTACAATCTTTAGTGGGCTTAGCTTGCAGAGAAGTATGAATTAGGCATGGGCGTTAGTGAAGTTAACGTTAAGTGACATTGTGAGTTCGAGAACGTTAGTGGCAATCACATTTTTCACTAACATTCCAACCCCATATAACCCACGTTAACTCCAACGTTAGTGGCACCAACGTGACCACTAATGTAGCCTTGTAAGCCTTCGCAAGCGTTATTGGGACTCACCTTTCCCAATAATGTTGCCTTGTGCCCTTTGTCCCTACGTTAGAGTTCATGTTAGTGTAACTAACGTGGCTCTTAACGTGGTTATGCCTCACCTTCGAGAGCGTTAGTGACACTTACCTTTATCACTAACGCTCCAAGTGCTCCTACTCTCCACGTTAGAGCTCACGTTAACTAAGTTAACGTGGTAGTGAATGCCATCTCCAACGTTAGTGACAAAGGTGAGTGTCACTAACGTTGGCTCATCAATCTTAGCTCTACGTTAACTTTCACGTTAGTGGTCTTAACGTGACCACTAACGTGGGCAATGCTAGTTTGATCCAACATTAGTGACAAAGGTGAGTGTCACTAACATTGGCATTGTTCCTCTCTTCCACGTTAGAGTTCATGTTAACTAAGTTAACGTGACTCTTAACGTGGCTTATTGCCAAATCTTGGAACGTTAGTGGTGTTCACGTTTACCACTAATGTTGGAGCTTTCTTTTGTCTCCATGTTAACTACCAGGTTAACCTAGTTAATGTGGTAATTAACGTGTGCTTATGATGACTTCGTAGGCGTTATTGGTGATCACTTTTCTCATTAACGTTGCAAGCTATTTACCATTCCACGTTAGTGGTCACATTAACTAGATTAACGTGAGTACTAACATGGTTCTTCCTTGCTTTTTTTGTCCTGAAATCAAGCAATTAAAGTGCATCAAAGCTCTAGCCAAAGTCATGAGATTATGCATCATCAATTTATCATTCAATTCCAGCAAAAATCCTCATGAAATCATGTGAAATTCACAATAGTTGCTTGAATCAAGGTGTAAGTGTATTTTCATCCAAAACTTGCCTTATTCACTAAGAAAATGCATGAAACTAACCTAAAACAGTAAAGAAAAGGTCAGTGAAACTGGCCTAGATGCCCTGGCATCACAACACCAAACTTATAGCTTGCTTGTCCCTAAGCAAGTACTGAAACATAGGAAGAATGAATGAAAGAACAAGAAGATAATATAGAAGTAGAATTCCTGGTTTATGGGGTTTCATACATAGCAACTTAGGTTCTTTCCTTTACTAGGTTTCAGACCTTTATCAAGTCCTTGATCACTCTCTTGATTGCTCGTACATACACACCACATGCACATGGTTTGTTATTTTTCTTTCTTGAGACCTTGGTGTCCAGCACCTCTTTGGGTTACTAAGTGTTCTGTAGCAAAGGTCACTCTTGATAGTGGACTTTTAGCTGATAATCCCGGATGAGTTAATCCAAGTTACCAAGTGATGAGGCACCCCTAAGAGCTTATTCATCCAAGCATATCCCTTGCACATGAACACCACAGACACATGCCTCAATTTTAAAACCCTTGGTGCCTAGCATTGTTTCTTATTGTGTTTCTTTCCTTTTCACTTTTATTGCTCTTTCTCTTTTCTTATTGGGAACTTATTATTTAGTTAGTCTCATAGGATGTGTTTCAATCATAGAATTCAGGATAGATAGTTGCCTTCTTTCCTTGTTTGGTGAACCAACTTATCTTACTAATCACCCTTCCACAAACATTCAGAATTCACTTCATAAAATAACTCCACTCTTGTTCTTTTCATAACATTTTCTTTTTGATTAACTTAAAGGGCAAGCATACAAGTAAGTAAGATGTAAGCGAACACTAGGGATATTAAGCTCAATAACATGGACCTAAGCAATGAAAACCTTAAATGCAGAATTGAAAATCCTAAGCTACTTATGGAAGCATGTTCTATTTCATACATGATTTTCCTTATTTAAAGCTATGAATTAGATAGAACTAAGAAGGAACTTCACCACCTTTCACTTATTGGAATGCTCATGTTCTTCTGCTTCCTTGTCCTCTTTGTGTTCACTTTGTCCGCTTGTGCTTCCTCTCATCCGATTCATCCTAGCTATTTTCCAATCTTCCAATGCCTTCCTTACTGACTCATGACGGTTAGTATGGTTGTGGCTTGCAAAGCGTGGCTAGGAGGGTGTGTATGAAACTTTTGGTGGAGGATGAAATGTGTGTGTTCAAAAGAAGGGAAGGGAGATGAATGAGAACAAGAAGTGTACAGAGAGGGTGCAAAATGAGGATCATTTATATAGAGGAGTGATGGGTGTTTGAAAGGTGTGGATTTCTAGTGTTGTTTTGTGATGAACGGTTGGGGCTTGATCTTGGATAAGCACAAGGATCACCCCTTTTATGAAGGTCTTGGTTCGGTCTCCAAGGCTATCCACTTTCCAATGTTGCATGGCAACATTTTCCAAGATACTCCCCTTGGAGACAAGTGTATACGTTCCTTGGCATAGTGGCCAAATCTCCCTTCCTTGTTTGTCCTATCAAGTACCATCAATGTCCTTTTTGATTTCCTACACAAGACAAAAAAAGAATGCAAATGGTTAATTGAAATTTTTGGTGGGAAGACTTAAGGTGTGAACTAGCTACTAAAAAAATCTTTTTCTTTTGTTTTTAATTAACTAAATGCTTTTCATGAATGCAAATCAATCAACCACTAGATCTCCCATGCATGCGACGTTGGTACACCAAACTTGTTTGTAATCATATGGTGCAATAAGTTTCGGGAATAATTTCACCTCATAAAGTGTGTTCAAGCCCACTTGGTGTGTCTTGAACACCAAACTTATCATGTACTATACGCTGCATGTAAGGGGGTCTTATATTGTTTATCAAAATTGATTTAGAATCCATGAACTTTGCCTTATTACTACTATTTGAGATTAAAGGAAGAGGGTGTAGAACATGGGTTGCCTCCCATGAAGCGCTTCTTTAGCTTCATTAGCTTGACGTTTGGTCCTTATCAAGGTGGCTGATAGTGCTTGAAATCTTTCCCCCTTGCAGTGAACCTATTTCCATTGACCTTGTTGATAAGCTCCACATGCTCTAAGGACAAGATTTTGTTGACGGTGTACACTAGAGGTAGCTGAGATAGAATAGTGGGGAGGTGAGGTGGTATATATGGAAAGTATGTAGAGACCACTTCATCTCCTGGCAAAAAATCTTCTATAGGTATTTTCTTGGTTTTCCATCCCATTGGGACCTTTATTCTTGTGTCCGTTGATGTCACTTGTTCCTTGTGGTTTCCTCTTTGAGAGTGGTTTTGATTCCCATCTCATATGACTCTGGTGGGTCTGGTTCCTTTTGGATTACACTTGGCTGTTGCTCCTTTTGACCACATTGGTTGTTAACCATAGAAGTCATGAAGTGTGGTGCTTGTGCTCCCTTGTTTAGCTCTGCCGTCAGCTCTTTTGTTTGCCTTTCCTCTGACGTTTTGTTATCATGGTCTGCTTCTTGTGAGAGGTTGAAAACATTGAAGGTGAGCTGATTATCATGTATTCTCAGCACTAGCTCTCCTCATTCCACATCTATTAGTGCTCTGGCTGTGGCTAAGAATGACCTTCCCAGAATGATAGGGTGAATAGGATTCTCATCCATTTCCATGACAACAAAGTCTGTGGGGAGGAAGTAGTTCCCAACCTTTACTAGCATATTCTCAACCACTCCTAGTGCTTGTTTTTGAGTTTTGTCAGCCAATTTGATGATTACATCTGTGGGTGTTAGCTCATTAATTTGAAGCTTTTTCATGAGGGATAGAGGCATTAGGTTGATACTTGCTCCCAAGTCATAGAGTCCCTTATCAATCATTATTTCTCCTATGGCACAGGGAATGTGAAAATTCCCTGGATCCTTCTTCTTTGTGGGTGGCCCTGGTTGAATGAGAGAACTGCAATCCCTATTCATCTTTATTGTTTGTACACCTTTCAATGAACTCTTTCTGGCTAATAGCTCCTTTATATACTTTATGTAGGAAGGCATTTGCTGGAGGGCTTTAATAAATGGTATATTTACATCAAGAGATGCAAACATGTCGAGGAAACTTGAACATAATCTCCCTGCTACACCACCTTTAAGCCTTTGGGGAAAGGGTGCATATGGGTTCAATATCTCCCTTCTCTTCAGTTCTTCCTTGAGTGTAGGTTGGGGTGCATGCTTTCTTTCTTCCTGGTTTCCCTTTTGACTGTCTTGGAGGTGTTCTACTTCCTTCATACTCCTCTCATCACTTGTGTTGATCATCTTACATTCTTCCCACCTTAATTTCTTTGTTTCTCCTCTTGGGTTCTTCTCCGTGTCACTGGGAAATCCATCAGTGGGTTTGGAAATTTGTTAAGATAGATACTCTACTTGGGATTCCAGTCTCTTGATATTTTCTCCTTGGTTTTTGATATTGGCTTGCACTTCTTCCTTAAACACCTTGTTGTCTTGGACTTCTCTACATAAATCTTCAAGTAGAGTCTCAATTTTTGAAAGTCTGTCGTCCGTTAGTGATTGTGGATTGGGGTTAGGTGGGTGAGAAGGGTGGTTAGGTGGGTGTTGATAGGATCTCTGTGAGGTATGTTGGTGAGTTGCATTATTGTTGGAATTGAGGTTGTGGCGTCTCTGGTCTTGACCTTGGTCTTGTTGATTTCCCCAACCAAAGTTAGGGTGATTTTTCCATCCAGAGTTGTAAGTTTTGGAGTATGGGTCATGGATTTGTCTAGGTGAGTTTCCAACATAGTTGGCTTGTTCCCAGTCACCTTCTTCTCCTATATTCACTCCTTATTGAGCTAGTGATGAAATGATGATTACTGCAACTTGGTTTTCCTCCACCTTCTTGGTGAGATCTGCTAGCTGCTTAGTGATCATCTTATTTTGAGCTAGCAATGCATCCATGTGGTTCAGCTCCATTACTCCTCGAGTGTTACTTCTTTCAGAGGCATAGAAGTAATCATTCTTAGCTACTGTTTCAATGACATCTATAGCCTCTTCAATGGTTTTCTTCTTGTTTAGAGAGCCTCCTGATGAATGATCTACAGCCTTCTTTGACTCATAGGAGAGGCCTTCAAAGAAAATGTGAAGTTGAACCCATTCATTAAACATATCTGGTGGGCATCTTCTTGTTAAGTTGGTGCACGAAATTGCAATCACACTTTTGCAATTCTGCACAACTAACCAGTAAGTGCACTGGGTCGTCCAAGTAATACCTTACGTGAGTAAGGGTCGATCCCACGGAGATTGTTGGCTTGAAGCAAGCTATGGTTATCTTGTAACTCTTAGTCAGTATATCAATAATTCTCAGGTTTAATTGTGAAAAGTAAAAGAACATGAAATAAATACTTGTTTTGCAGTAATGGAGAACAGGTTGAGGTTTTAGAGATGCTCTATCTTCTGAATCTCTGGTTTCCTACTGTCTTCTTCTTCATGCACGCAAGATTCCTTCCATGGCAAGCTGTATGTAGGGTTTCACCGTTGTCAATGGCTACCTCCCATCCTCTCATTCAAAATGTTCAACGCGCTCTGTCACAGCACGGCTAATCATCTGTCGATTCTCAATCAAGTTGGAGTAGAATCCAGTGATTCTTTTGCGTCTGTCACTAACGCCCAGCTCTTAGGAGTTTGAAGCTCATCACAGTCATTCAATCCTTGAATCCTACTCAGAATACCACAGACAAGGTTTAGACCTTCCGGATTCTCTTGAATGCCGCCATCAATTCTAGCTTATACCACGAAGATTCTGATTAAGGAATCTAAGAGATATCCACTCAAAATAAGGTAGAACGGAGGTGGTTGTCGGGCACACGTTCATAGGTGAGAATGGTGATGAGTGTCACGGATCATCACATTCATCAAGTTGAGGAGCAAGTGATATCTTATAATGGAAGCAAGCGTGATTGAATGAAAAACAGTAGTAATTGCATTAATCCATCAAGACACAGCAGAGCTCCTCACTCCCAACCATGGGGTTTAGAGACTCATGCCGTAGAAGATACAATAAGAAACGTGTAAAATGTCATGAGGTCCAGATACAATGTCAAAAGGTCCTATTAATAGTGAACTAGTAACCTAGGGTATACAGAAATGAGTAAATGACGTAAAAATCCACTTCCGGGGTCCACTTGGTGTGTGCTTGGGCTGAGCATTGAAGCTCTCATATGTAGAAACTTTTCCTGGAGTTAAACGCCAACTTTTGTGCCAGTTTGGGCGTTTAACTCCAATTTTTGTGCCAGTTCCGGCGTTAAACGCCGGGAATTCTAAAGCTGATTTGCAACACCGGTTTGGGCCATCAAATCTCGAGCAAAGTATGGACTATTAAACATTGCTGGAAAGCCCAGGATGACTACTTTCCAACGCAATTAAGAGCGCGCTAATTGAGCTTCTGTAGCTCCAGAAAATCCACTTCGAGTGCAGGGAGATCAGAATCCAACAGCATCTGCAGTCCTTTTTCAGCCTCTGAATCAGAATTTTGCTCAGGTCCCTCAATTTCAGCCAGAAATTACCTAAAATCACAGAAAAACACACAAACTCATAGTAAATCCCATAAAAGTGAATTTTAAATAAAAACTAATAAAAACATACTAAAAACTAACCAAAACATACTAAAAACATACTAAAAATAGTGCCAAAAAGCGTATAAATTATCCGCTCATCATAAGTCATTGAACCTCTCCCATGCCTCATAGAGAGTCTCACCATCTTGTTGCCTAAAAGTCTGCACCTCAGCTCTCAGCCTATTAATTCTTTGAGGAGGGTAGAATCTTGCCAAAAAATTGTTCACCACATCTTCTCAATTTGTTAAGCTCTCCTTTGGGAAGGATTCAAGCCACTTGGATGCCTTGTCCTTGAGTGAAAAGGGGAACAAAAGTAGCCTATAGACATCCGGGTGGACTCCATTAGACTTCACAGTGTCAAATTCTCAGGAAGGTGGTTAGATGTTAATTGGGGTCTTCTTGAGCACTTTCTCCAAATGAGCAGTTGTTCTGAACAAGGGTGATGAGCTGGGATTTTAGTTCAAAGTTGTTGGCATGTATGGTGGGCTTCTGGATGCTACTTCCACAGTTTCTTAGATTTGGATTGATGTAGGAGCCTAGAACTCTCCTTTCTTGCCCAGCATTATTTGCAGGGCCTTCTCTAGCATGGTTGTGAGCTTCTCCTTCATGATTATTTTCCAAGTTCTCCTCCATGTTGGTTTTAAAATACTCTTCCTCTTCCTCAGCACCAACAACTCTTTTCCCTCTTACTTCCCTCCTTAGTCTCTGGAGGGTTCTTTCAAGTTCTGAATCGAAGGAAGTTGAAGCTTCCCCTCTTCTCCCTGTCATACAACTAACAAAGCACACAGTAAGAGATGAAATTAAGAGATTATTCTTGTTAGAGTGATTGTTAGTGTGAGTGATACAAATTATCAAACAGTTAGTGGGTTAGTGAGCAAAATTGTAGATAATAACAAAGAAAGAAAGAAAACAAAGGGGGTATAGGGGGTGAGGAAGAAACGAAACAAACTGAAGGTAAACAATTGAATAAAGTAAACAAACAAAAGAAAAAATGCTCAATCTAGTGAACTTCCAACTTAATCATTGTTGATACAAAATCAATCCTCATCAACGGCGCCATAAACTTGATGCATGAAAACTTGTCTCTCAACAAATTTCCCTTTGGCAAGTATACCGAATTATCGTCAAGTAAAAACTCACAATAGAGTGAGGTCGAATCCCACAGGGATTGATTGGTCAAGCAACTTTAGTTGGAAGAGTATGCTAGTTGAGCTAAACAGAATGTAGTTTGAGAATTGTAGAAAATTAAATGGCGGGAAAGTAAATAGCAGAAAATAAAGTGAAGAATCTTAGATGGGGATTTGGGGAAATGAGCATGAAAATAAATGGCAGAAAGTAAAGAGAATGGGTAAGATCAGAAATGGGGAATTCATTGGGCTCAGGAGATGTTGTATTCTCCAGATCAAATTCATTTTCATCTCTTCCTCAATCAAAGCATCTATTGATCTCCTTGGCAATCTTAAGTGATTGGGTTCCAATTCCTTGGCAACCCAATCTCTCTAAGCTTGAACAATTGCCCAATTTCTTGATTTAATTGCTCATAAGAAGAGATGAAGTGTGGTCACTGATTATACCACATGTATTTCCAAATCAAAGTGTTGGGAGGATTACATGTCACTATATCTGCCCAGACCCCAATTTGGTCCAACATGAGAAAGCATTTCTAGCATGATCTCCTCATCCCTTTTCCAAGGCTCAGAGGACATCCAATTATGGAGAGTTTCTTTTCTAAGACAACTAACCAATTGAATTAAGATCGAAAGCTTTCTAGTAAATCAAAAGAGAAGAAAGAAGAAGAGAATGAAAACTATAATTGATCCATCAAATTACAACAGAGCTCCCTAATGCAGTGAAAGGGGTTTAGTTGTTCATAGCTCTAGAAATGGAAAATGGCAAAAAAGAATACATCCCTAGCTAAAAGTGCAGAAAAGTAAATATACAGAGGGTAGTTCTCCAAAGTGCCAAGCCTTCCTATAGTTCAAAACTACTCCTATATATACTATTTCTCTTGATCTTCTAGTGAGTTCTTCAAGTCTTGGATGTGGGCCTTAGATCTTGAGTTGAAGCAGTTACAATCTTTAGTGGGCTCAGCTTGCAGAGAAGTATGAATTAGGTATGGGCGTTAGTGAAGTTAACGTTAAGTGACATTGTGAGTTCGAGAACGTTAGTGGCAATCACATTTTTCACTAACGTTCCAACCCCATATAACCCACATTAACTCCAACGTTAGTGGCACCAACGTGACCACTAACGTAGCCTTGTAAACCTTCGCAAGCATTATTGGGACTCACCTTTCCCAATAACGTTGCCTTATAAACCTTAGCAAGCGTTATTGGGACTCACCTTTCCCAATAACGTTTCCTTGTGCCCTTTGTCCCTACGTTAGAGTTCATGTTAGTGTAACTAACGTGGCTCTTAACGTGGTTATGCCTCACCTTCGAGAGCGTTAGTGGCACTTACCTTTGTCACTAACGCTCCAAGTGCCC
>NC_029776.3:52174492-52174606 GCF_000817695.3 Arachis duranensis | reverse complement strand
TCTGAAGAAGGCTGACAAAAGGACTGCTGATGCTGTTGGAATCTGACCTCCCTGCACTCGAAATGAATTTTCTGGAGCTACAAAACTCCAAATGGCGCGCTCTCAACGGCGTTA
>NC_029776.3:52172583-52173143 GCF_000817695.3 Arachis duranensis | reverse complement strand
TTTCAAAAATTTTTCTTTTCTTTTTCGTTTTTCCAAAAATGTTTTTCGAAAAAAAAAATTTAATAAAAATACAAAAAAAAATTAGAAAATCATAAAAACCAAAAAAATATTTTGTGTTTCTTGTTTGAGTCTTGTGTTAATCTTTAAGTTTGGTGTCAATTGCATGCTTTTAAAATTTTTCTTGCATTCTTTTCGAAAATCTCATGCATTTGTAGTGTTCTTCATGATCTTCAAGTTGTTCTTGATAAGTCTTCTTGTTTGATCTTGATGATTTCTTGTTTTGTGTTGTTTGTTGTTTTTCATGTGCACTTTTGCATTCATATTTTCCATGCATTAAAGATTTCTAAGTTTGGTGTCTTGCATGTTTTCTTTGCATCAAAAAAAATTTTTTCAAAATTATGTTCTTGATGTTCATCATGATCTTCAAAGTGTTCTTAGTGTTCATCTTGACATTCATAGCATTCTTGCATGCATTCATTGTTTTGATCTAAAAATTTCATGCATTGAATATTTTTGTTGTTTTTCTCTTTCATAATTAAAAATTCAAAAAATCAAAAAAA
>NC_029776.3:52168513-52168660 GCF_000817695.3 Arachis duranensis | reverse complement strand
TTCAACGCCAGTAAGGTGCATCTGGCCGGCGTTCAACGCCAGAACAGAGCACCATTCTGGCGCTGAACACCAGAAACAAGCAACATCCTGGCGCTTAACGCCAGGAATGTGCCCAGAGAGGAAAAACTGGCGCTGAACGCCAGTAAT
>NC_029776.3:52168053-52168273 GCF_000817695.3 Arachis duranensis | reverse complement strand
GGACCTCACAGGATCCCCACCTACCTCGCCCTCTCTCTTTCCATTCATGGTCATTCCTTCTATTTTTCATTCACCACCTACCTTTGCAATTCAACTTCTCTTTCCCACCCAATCCCACCCATATAGCCGAATCCATCTCCCCTCACTCACCTCCATTTTCTTCTTCTTCTTCTTCCTCTCTTCTTTCTTCTCTTGCTCGAGGGCGAGCAATATTTTAAGT
>NC_029776.3:52166379-52166732 GCF_000817695.3 Arachis duranensis | reverse complement strand
CTTTACTATGAGTTTGTGTGTTTTTCTGTGATTTCAGGTAAATTCTAGCTGAAATTGAGGGACTTGAGCAAAACTCTGAAGAGGGCTGACAAAAGGACTGCTGATGCTGTTGGAATCTGACCTCCCTGCACTCGAAATGGATTTTCTGGAGCTACAAAACTCCAAATGGCGCGCTCTCAACGGCGTTGGAAAGTAGACATCCAGAGCTTTCCAGCCATATATAATAGTCCATACTTTATTCGGAGATTGACGACGTAATTTGGCATTGAACGCCAAGTACATGCTGCTGTCTGGAGTTAAACGCCAGAAAAACGTCATGATCCGGAGTTGAACGCCCAAAACACGTCATAACT
>NC_029776.3:52164481-52165515 GCF_000817695.3 Arachis duranensis | reverse complement strand
TACAAGGTGACCATAGCTTGCTTCATACCAACAATCTCTGTGGGATCGACCCTTACTCACGTAAGGTTTATTACTTGGACGTCCCAGTACACTTGCTGGTTAGTTGAACGGAGTTGTGTCCACTCGTGCCAATTTCAAATTCCATAATTTTACAATGAAGACAACTTAAAGAATAGTGATCACAATTTTGTCCACCAAGTTTTTGGCGCCGTTGCCGGGGATTATTTGAATTACAATTACGTGCAACTACAACACCAAGTTTTTCTGATCCGGCAACAACACCAAGTTTTTGGCGCCGTTGCCGGGGATTGTTTGAGTATGGACAACTGACGGTTCATCTTGTTGCTCAGATTAGGTAATTTTCTTTTCAAAAACTTTTTCAAAAATTTTTCTTTTCTTTTTCGTTTTTCCAAAAATGTTTTTCGAAAAAAAAATTTAATAAAAATACAAAAAAAATTAGAAAATCATAAAAACCAAAAAAATATTTTGTGTTTCTTGTTTGAGTCTTGTGTTAATCTTTAAGTTTGGTGTCAATTGCATGCTTTTAAAATTTTTCTTGCATTTTTTAAAATCTCATGCATTCATAGTGTTCTTCATGATCTTCAAGTTGTTCTTGACAAGTCTTCTTGTTTGATCTTGATGATTCCTTGTTTTGTGTTGTTTGTCTTCTTGTTTGATCTTGATGTTTTCTTATTTTGTGTCTTTCCTTGTTTTTCTTGTGCACTTTTGCATTCATATTTTCCATGCATTAAAGATTTCTAAGTTTGGTGTCTTGCATGTTTTCTTTGCATCAAAAATTTTTTTTTCAAAATTATGTTCTTGATGTTCATCATGATCTTCAAAGTGTTCTTGGTGTTCATCTTGACATTCATAGCATTCTTGCATGCATTCATTGTTTTGATCTAAAAATTTCATGCATTGAATATTTTTGTTGTTTTTCTCTTTCATAATTAAAAATTCAAAAAATCAAAAAAAAATATCTTTTCCTTATTTTCCTCCAAATTTTCGAAATTTTGGGTTGACTTGGTCAAAAA
>NC_029776.3:52159763-52160064 GCF_000817695.3 Arachis duranensis | reverse complement strand
AAGACTAATATAAGCCGTCATAGCTCAGTGGTAGAACATGTGGCTGCAAATCAAGAGATCCCTGAGATACCTCAGGGGATAAATTGTCCTCCACACAAATATTGGAAGCAACTAAGGGTAGAAACACCAAAATTACTAGGAATCATTCAACAGAAGCAAGGAAGAGACATAGAGGAGCTCAAAAAGCACCATTGGACCTTCAAGAAGGCGCCACCCTTACTCAGGTGGATTCATTCCTTGTTCTTTATTTCTTTCTGTTTTCGGTTTTTAATGTTGTGTTTATCTATGTTTTGTGTCTCTG
>NC_029776.3:52158585-52159179 GCF_000817695.3 Arachis duranensis | reverse complement strand
TTCTGGCTGAAATTGAGGGACTTGAGCAAAACTCTGAAGAAGGCTAACAAAAGGACTGCTGATGCTGTTGGAATCTGACCTCCCTGCACTCAAAATGGATTTTCTGGAGCTACAGAAATCCAAATGGCGCGCTCTCAATGGCGTTGGAAATTAGACATCCAGAGCTTTCCAGCAATATATAATAGTTCATACTTTATTCGGAGATTAACGACGTAACTTGGCGTTGAACGCCAAGTACATGCTGCTGTCTGAAGTTAAACGCCAGAAAAACGTCATGATCCGGAGTTGAACGCCCAAAACACGTCATAACTCGGAGTTCAACTCCAAGAGAAGCCTCAGCTCGTGGATTAATCAAGCTCAGCCCAAGCATACCAAGTGGGCCCCGGAAGTGGATTTATGCATCAATTACTTACTCCTGTAAACCCTAGGAGCTAGTTTATTATAAATAGAACATTTATCTATTGTATTAGATATCTTTGATCACTTTAGGTCTTTGATCAGTCGGTCTTGTGACCACATGGGGGCTGGCCATTCGGCCATGCCTGAACCTTTCGCTTGTGTATTTTCAACGGTGGAGTTTCTGCACACCATAGA
>NC_029776.3:52154701-52158246 GCF_000817695.3 Arachis duranensis | reverse complement strand
ATTTATGAGGATCCGGAAAGTCTCACCTTGTCTGTGGTATTCCGAGTAGGATCCTGGGAATCCGGAAAGTCTCACTTTGTCTGTGGTATTCCGAGTAGGATTCCGGTAATAAATGACTGTGACGTGCTTCAGACTCGCAAGTGCTGGGCGTTAGTGACAGACGAAAAAGAATCAAGGGATTCTATTCCAGTAGGAGCGGGAACCAACCAGTGATTAGCCGTGCTGTGACAGAGCGTGTGAGCGTAGTTTTCACTGCAAGGATGGGATGTAGCCATCAACCATGGGTGATGCCTCCAGACGATTAGCCATGCGAGTGATAGCCGCAGAGGATCATTTTCCCGAGAGGATTCAAAGTAGCCATCGTCGAACGGTGAACCCCTATACACAGCTTGCCATGGAAAGGAGTAAGAAGGATTGAGTTGAAGCAGTGGGAAAGCAGGCATTCTTGAGCCAAACAGTATCTCCATTCGCTTATCTGAAATTCCCACCAATGAATCTGCATAAGTATTCTATCCCTTTTATTATTTATTTTCTTATTTCTATTTTCGAAACCATAAATCAATTTAATCTGCCTAACTGAGATTTACAAGGTGACCATAGCTTGCTTCATACCAACAATCTCTGTGGGATCGACCCTTACTCACGTAAGGTTTATTACTTGGACGACCCAGTACACTTGCTGGTTAGTTGAACGGAGTTGTGTCCACTCGTGCCAATTTCAAATTCCATAATTTTACAATGAAAACAACTTAAAGAATAGTGATCACAATTTCGTCCACCATGTAACTAACGTGGCTCTTAACGTGGTTATGCCTCACCTTCGAGAGCATTAGTGACACTTACCTTTGTCACTAACGCTCCAAGTGCCCCTACTCTCCACGTTAGAGCTCACGTTAACTAAGTTAACGTGGCCACTAACGTGGTAGTGAATGCCATCTCCAACGTTAGTGACAAAGGTGAGTGTCACTAACGTTGGCTCATCAATCTTAGCTCCCCGTTAACTTTCATGTTAGTGGTCTTAACGTGACTACTAACGTGGGCAATGCTAGTTTGATCCAACGTTAGTGACAAAGGTAAGTGTCACTAACGTTGGCATTGTTCCTTTCTTCCACGTTAGAGTTCAAGTTAACTAAGTTAACATGACTATGAACGTGGCTTATTGCCAAATCTTGGAACGTTAGTGGTGTTCACGTTTACCACTAACGTTGGAGCTTTCTTTTGTCTCCACGTTAACTACCACGTTAACCTAGTTAACGTGGCAATTAACGTGGGCTTATGATGGCTTCGCAGGCGTTATAGGTGATCACTTTTCTCATTAACGTTGCAAGATATTTACCATTCCACGTTAGTGGTCACGTTAACTAGATTAACGTGTGTACTAACGTGGTTCTTCCTTGCTTCCTTTGTCTTGAAATCAAGCAATTAAAGTGCATCAAAGCTCTAGCCAAAGTCATGAGATTATGCATCATCAATTTATCATTCAATTCTAGCAAAAATCCTCATGAAATCATGTGAAATTCACAACAGTTGCTTGAATCAAGGTGTAAGTGTATTTTCATCCAAAACTTG
Organism: Arachis duranensis; assembly: GCF_000817695.3. Lineage (NCBI taxonomy): Eukaryota > Viridiplantae > Streptophyta > Magnoliopsida > Fabales > Fabaceae > Arachis > Arachis duranensis. The sequence continues at coordinate 52,156,677 of NC_029776.3, read as the reverse complement.
CCTTATTCACTAAGAAAATGCATGACAAACGCTCAGAGTATGCATTTGAAGCATAGTCGGTACATTCCTCAGGCTCTAAAGGAAAGACCGCTCTGATACCATAATGTAATACCCTAACTATCAAAGCTCACGCTTCTGGCTGCGCTACTCTGATAGCTCGGACATTACGACGACTCTTATACTATTTAATACTAAAATATGAGTCTGTTTACAACTTTAAACCGCAATACCGCTCCAAAATACATTTGTTATGAAACGTACATCCATACATACAATACAACTTACAAAAACTCAAAAAGAGTACATACATATGTATATATATATATATATATATTAAATAGTTTACAAGCATTAACCAATACGATTCCTATCCTTCTTATAGAAAGTATAAAGATAAAGGCGAGGGAACAATAAATAATAACTAAAGCAATATAAAACATCACGACAACAACTAGATAAGCTCTTCGTGACTTCTGCGTCCATGTCCTGAAAGGGGAAAACTTGTAGGGGGTGAGAACATCATCCTCAAAAGGGTTCTCAGTAGAGGGTTTTTGAGAATTACTATAATAGGATACGCGAGATAAAATCATTTCAGTGATTAATAACCGCCTTATGCATCTTTTCAAAAGCAAAGGTTTACTATAAAGGAACAATCTGAAATCTTTTCTAAAAGAGGAAACTGTTCGTTTAAAATAAAATTCAAAAGCTTTTCAAAAGGTTTATCCATGCTGAACCAAATCAATCTTTCATAGTTTTCCAAACCAGAAATATCAACCAGACATGGCCTTCGGCCCACCTCATGATCAATCACGGCTCTAGGCCCAAACAATCCAAATAACCAATCACCACAGTCCAACAAAGTCTCAGTCGCAAACACAAATAGGAAAGTTCAGGCACAAACAAACAGTTAATGCAAGTAGAATAATTAGTAGTTAATCACAAGTAATCACAAGGGCAAACCAAGTACAATATGCACACCCAAACAATGTCACATAGATGCATATGATGCATTCCTATCCTAGTGGCTGATGATATCATCTGTTGATTATAAAGCCAACTCGACAAGTCTTGGTAGCTAACCATTGGACTGTCCCTCTGTCGTGCATCCCCAAATCACTTAAAGCAAACCAAGCTGAATCCAAAAGAGTATTCTATTTTTCACATTATCAAGAAAATCAACTCAACTCAAATCAATTTCCAACGGATTAAACTCGATCTTAAATCTTTAAAAGAATCTACTTCAAAAACATTCTGTTTCATAAAGCCGCACAACAATCCAGTCAAACAAACATTCATAATCATCCAAGACAACCAAACAATACATAAGACTGATACAATCACCAAATATACATTGTCTCACATCAGTATCCATATGTAATAATTCCAATATATAAAACATAGTTTTTGGAAAAAAGCCCCTACCTCAAAATGCAAAACCATAACCCAAACGCGTCATAGGAACCTTCTCTTAACCCGAAATCACCGACAACTGCAACCTCAGTTCCAAGCCACTTTCGTAGTAACCACAGCAACTCTAATCGCGACATACAACAATCGAAACTCAGTCTTATAGCAATTAACGCTACAAAACCTCAATGTATGATAACGGAACAATAACTAAAGGACTTTCAAATCGAAGACGCTTACCGAAATGAAGAAGGAACGGCTAAACCGAAATAGTGGTGGTCTCCGAATCAGTTCGGTAGCAGCCCGGCAGTAGCCCGACAGCCACCTCAAGCAGCAGCGGTGACCTGAACAACATGTAGCAACAATGAGTTTTCCAGAAACTTAACGGAAAGGAGAACCAACTTAAAACCCTTACCGGCAGAATTGTTTGGTGACGGCAGTGGAATTTTTCTATGGCAGAAGTGGCCAGAAGCTTCAGCGGTGCTAGCCGAGGCTTGACGGTAGCGGGAACAGCGGCGGTCAAGTTCAACAGTAACGGAGGCCAGGCAGGGCGGCGACTCCACACGTGA
>NC_029776.3:52154090-52154618 GCF_000817695.3 Arachis duranensis | reverse complement strand
TCCCTTTAGTTCGCAGTTCTGTTTTTGACGTAGCACAAGGATGATCGGTGATGATGACGGCCAGATCTCCAGCGATGGCAATGAGGATGCACGGCGGTGGCTTCTCCCTCCCAGTCCTGGCTCACGCTCATTGGTGGACGAAATTGTGATTACTATCTTTTGAGCTTTAGCATATATTTACTCTTATGGCACTGTTTATTTTCACAACTCCGTTCAACTAACCAGCAAGTGTACTGGGTCGTCCAAGTAATAAACCTTACGTGAGTAAGGGTCGAATCCACAGAGATTGTTGGTATGAAGCAAGCTATGGTCACCTTGCAAGTCTCAGTCAGGCAGATTAAATTAGTTTATGATTTTTTAGAATAATTAATAATAAAAAGGAATGATAAAAGGGATAGAACACTTATGCAGACTCATTGGTAGGAATTTCAGATAAGCGGATGGAGATGCTGTAGAGCCCAAGGATTCCTGCTCTCCTACTGCTTCTACTCAATCCTTCTTACTCCTTTCCATGGCAAGCTTTGTATA
>NC_029776.3:52151452-52152099 GCF_000817695.3 Arachis duranensis | reverse complement strand
TATTGCCACCACATCAATATAATTAAATTAAATTCACTAATAATTTCGAAAATTATGCACTTCTTGTTCTTTTGAATTAAAACATTTTTCTTTTAAGAAAGGTGAAGGATTCATGGAATTATTCATAATCTTTAAGGCATGGTTACATACTAATGATCATGAAGTAAAGACACAAAACATAGATAAACACAATATAAAAAACGAAAATAGAAAGAAATAAAGAACAAGGAATGAATCCACCTGAGTGAGGGTGGCGCCTTCTTGAAGGTCCAATGGTGCTTTTTGAGCTCCTCTATGTCTCTTCCTTGCCTTTGTTGCTCCTCCCTCATTGCTCTTTGATCTTCTCTTATTTTTTGGAGAATGATGGAGTGCTCATGATGTTCCACCCTTAATTGCTTCCAATGTTTGTGTGGAGGACAATTTATCCCCTGAGGTATCTCAGGGATCTCTTGATTTGCAGCCACATGTTCTACCACTGAGCTATGACGGCTTATATTTTTACCATCTCCCAAGACTCAGAGGTGGAAGCTTTTGTCTTCCCTTTGAGGTTTCTCTGGCCTTAGGTGCCATTAATGGTAATGGAAAAGCAAAAAAGCTATGCTTTTACCACACCAAACTTAAAATATTGCTCGCCCTCGAGCAAGAAA
>NC_029776.3:52151062-52151251 GCF_000817695.3 Arachis duranensis | reverse complement strand
TGTTGGATTCTGACCTCCCTGCACTCGAAGCGGATTTTCTGGAGCTACAGAAGCCCAATTGGCGCGCTCTCAACGGCGTTGCAAAGTAGACATCCGGGGCTTTCCAGAAATATATGATAGTCCATACTTTACCCAAGATTTGATGGCCCAAACCGGCGCTCAAAGTCACCTACAGAAATTCCAGCGTTA
>NC_029776.3:52150765-52150962 GCF_000817695.3 Arachis duranensis | reverse complement strand
TGGGGGTGAGGAGCTCTGCTGTGTCTTGATGGATTAATGCAATTACTACTGTTTCTCATTCAACCATGCTTGCTTCCATTCCAAGATAATACTTGTTCTTAATCCGGATGAATGTGATGATCCGTGACAATCATCATCATTCTCAACCATGAACGTGTGACTGACAACCACCTCCGTTCTACCTTAGATTAAGTAAT
>NC_029776.3:52148778-52149548 GCF_000817695.3 Arachis duranensis | reverse complement strand
TTTTTTCGTGACTCCTCATGATCATGTACCTAATTAAACACAAAAATAACAAAGAAACAAAATAAAATAAAATAAAATTAGATAAATAAAATTGGGTTACCTCTCAACAAGCGCTTCTTTAATGTCAATAGCTTGACAGTGGCTCTCATGGAGCTACAAGGTGATCAGGTCAATGTTGTATAGTTGCCAATACCAAACTTAGAGTTTGGATATGGGGTCTTAACACAAAACTTAGAGTTTGATTGTGGCCTCACAACACCAAACTTAGAGTTTGACTGTGTGGGATCTTCTTGACTCTGAACTGAGAGAAGCTCTTCATGCTTACTCTCTTCTGTCACAGAGGGATGGCCATGTGCCTTAAACACAAGGTAGTCTCCATTCAATTGAAGGACTAATTCTCCTCTGTTGACATCTATCACAGCTCCTGCTGTGGCTAGGAAAGGTCTTCCTAGGATGATGCATTCATCATCTTCCTTCCTAGTGTCTAGGATTATGAGATCAGCAGGGATGTAAAGGCCTTCAACCTTTACTAGCACGTCCTCTACTATTCCATAAGCTTGTCTCACTGACTTGTCTTGCCAATTGCAATGAGAACAAAGCAGGTTGTACCTCAATGATTCCCAGCTTCTCCATTACAGAGAGTGGCATAAGATTTATCCCTGACCCTAGATCACATAAAGCTTTCTCAAAGCTCATGGTGCCAATGGTGCAAGGTATTAAGAACTTGCCAGGATCTTGTTTCTTTTGAGGTAGAGTTTTCTGAATCCAAG
>NC_029776.3:52146553-52146930 GCF_000817695.3 Arachis duranensis | reverse complement strand
GATAAGAAGTTAGATAAGATATTTTGAAATCAAATTTTAAAAAAGATAAAATTTTTGAAAAAGATAAGATAAAAGATAAAAAGATATATTTGAAAAAGATATTTTGAAAAAGATTTAATTTTAAAATTGACTTAACTAACAAGGAACTGCAAGATAGGATTCTAGAATTTAAAGATTGAACCTTTCTTAACAAGAAAGTAACAAACTTCAAATTTTTGAACCAATCACATTAATTGTTAGCTAATTTTCGAAAATTTGATAAAAAGATAAGAAAAAGATTTTGAAAATATTTTGAAAAAGATTTTTGAACTTTTCGAAATTTATAAAAAAAATGAAAAAGATATGATTTTTGAAAAAGATTTTGAAAAGATAAGATT
>NC_029776.3:52145417-52146402 GCF_000817695.3 Arachis duranensis | reverse complement strand
TTTGGAGGAAAATAAGGAAAAGATATTTTTTTTTGATTTTTGAATTTTTAAAGAAAAACACAAAAATGACCCAAAACATGAAAATTTTGGATCAAGACACAAGATGCATGCAAGAATGCTATGAATGTCAAGATGAACACCAAGAACACTTTGAAGATCATGATGAACATCAAGAACATAATTTTGAAAAATCTTTGATGCAAAGAAAACATGCAAGACACCAAACTTAGAGATCTTTAATGCATGGAAAATATGAATGCAAAAATGCACATGAAAAACAACAAAAGACACAAAACAAGAAATCATCAAGATCAAACAAGAAGACTTGTCAAGAACAACTTGAAGATCATGAAGAACACAATGAATGCATGGGATTTTCGAAAAAAAATGCAAGAAAAATTTTAAAAGCATGCAATTGACACCAAACTTAAAAAATTAACACAAGACTCAAACAAGAAACACAAAATATTTTTGATTTTTATGATTTTCTAATTTTTTTGTATTTTTATTAAATTTTTGTTTTCGAAAATATTTTGGAAAAACGAAAAAATAAAAGAAAAATTTTTGAAAAAGATTTTTGGGAAGAAAATTACCTAATCTGAGCAACAAGATGAACCGTCAGTTGTCCATACTCGAACAATCCCCGGCAACGGCGCCAAAAACTTGGTGGACGAAATTGTGATTACTATCTTTTGAGCTTTAGCATATATTTACTCTTATGGCACTGTTTATTTTCACAACTCCGTTCAACTAACCAGCAAGTGAACTGGGTCGTCCAAGTAATAAACCTTACGTGAGTAAGGGTCGAATCCACAGAGATTGTTGGTATGAAGCAAGCTATGGTCACCTTGCAAGTCTCAGTCAGGTAGATTAAATTGGTTTATGATTTTTTAGAATAATTAATAATAAAAAGGAATGATAAAAGGGATAGAACACTTATGCAGATTCATTGGTAGGAATTTCAGATAAGCGGATGGAGATGCTG
>NC_029776.3:52140660-52144643 GCF_000817695.3 Arachis duranensis | reverse complement strand
AACTTCAGGTTATGACGTGTTTTGGGCGTTTGACTCCGGATCATGACGTTTTTCTGGCGTTTAACTCCAGACAGCAGCGTGTACTTGGCGTTTAACGCCAAGTTACGTCGTCATTCTTCGAATAAAGTATGGACTATTATATATTGCTGGAAAGCCCTGGATGTCTACTTTCCAACGCCGTTGAGAGCGCGCCAATTGGAGTTCTGTAGCTCCAGAAAATCCATTTCGAGTGCAGGGAGGTCAGATTCCAACAGCATCAGCAGTCCTTTTGTCAGCCTTCTTCAGAGTTCTGCTCAAATCCCTCAATTTCAGTCAGAATTTACCTGAAATCACAGAAAAACACACAAACTCATAGTAAAGTCCAGAAATGTGAATTTATCATAAAAACTAGTGAAAACATCCCTAAAAGTAGCTTAAACTTACTAAAAACTATATAAAAACAATGCCAAAAAGCGTATAAATTATCCGCTCATCACTCATCACCCTCTCTCATGGCTCGTTTCAATCTCTCTCTCCCTCAGCCTGGTTCAGCGGCTTCATGGTGGCAGGGATGGCAGGATGCGACGGCGACAGTGGCGCCAGGTCGGCGACGCCCTTCCTTCCTCTTCCCACGCGCTAGCTTCGATGGGTCAACCATGATTGAGGTGTGGTGCGAGCTCTCTCTTCTCAATAGCACAGCGGCGGCGATGGTTTGACAGTCGGTTGATGGTGTCACAGGAAGCTTCGGCGGTGCGCTGCAGTGAGCTTTCGTCTCCCTTTCTGCTCCTGTTTTCTTTCTTTCATGGAAGGGAAAGGGGGAAAACCCTGGGTGTGCCACTGCTGGGTCTTGGGGGAAGCGGGTAACTGGGTTAGGGTTTCAGGGTTAGGGTTTTTTCCCAATTTGGAAATTAGTGTTGTGGTAAAATTAGGTTTAAGGGTAGTTTTGTGATTTCAAATAAAAATAGGGATAATATAGTAATTAGAAATAATTTTCAACCCAACAATAACAATGTATAAAATACTATTTGTTCATCAATTTTACAAATTATTTTCAATAAATGTTCAAATCCAATAATTAGGAATAATATAATTAAATTCTTTATTTTTCCAAAACAGTAGTATTAATATATTAAAATATTAATTATTTAATCCAAATCATATAAAATTCTTATTATTTCATAAATATCAACTTTATAATTTAAATATAGAAAATAATTCAATAATTGAAAAATTGGATAATAATCTTAGTTTATTTCAAATTCAATTAATCAAAACTTGCTTTAATTTTCTGAAATTAAAGCTACAAAATAATTGAATTTGAAATTAGCTCATGATGGCCCCTTTTCAAAAGTTCTGGGTCTTACAAAGTTTATTAAAAATATGCTTTTACCAAAAGAGTTCAAAACCTTTATTTTTCAAACTTTCATTTTCAAACCAAGTTTCACAACCCAAAACAACATTAAATACAGTTAAAACAATTCCATATTCATTTCCTTCATTCTACAACACTTTGACACTCAATTTCATCAACTCTAACCCACATAATCATAACGAAAGCAACAATACTCATAAATCATCAATATAACATCATCATCATTTATAATCAAACTCAAACCTCATCATTACTCAATAATTCAACAACACATTAACATATTCAACTCCATAGTTTTACTAATTCACTTAACTTTAGCAAGTCATCCTGGTTCAACCTAACCTACGGTCAACCTAACCTACGGTCAACTAACCTAAGTTTTCACAAGACATTATATATTAAATACGAGAAACCAAAATCATACCTTGGCTGATTTCTCCCCAAGCTCAAACTCCTCTATTCAAGCCTCCAAGGTTCCAAATCAAGTGCTACAAGGTCCATCTACCAAAGCTTGATTTCAAGCATTCCAATTCACTAATTAAATCTCTAATTTAATATAAACTCAATCTAATTCCATGAAATTCACCAAATTAATAACTAGGGTTTACATAATTGGATAACCACAAGATTTTAGAGTTTTCTTACCTTACCCATGGATTATTTAGACAAAACCCATCAATTTCCCCAAATTAGTTCAATCCTAATACATCAAAACATCAAAATCCTCAGATGGGAAAGTCTGGGCACGAAAAAAATGTTTCTTACCAAATCGTTAATGGATTTTGTAGAGAATTGCAAGACGAACACGTGGTCGCTGACAGCTCTTCAATCGAAACTCCGGATCAAAAGCTATGTGGATTTGAATTTGTGGTGAGGGTTTTAGGTTTCCTCCTTGTTCTTCCCTCTTTCCCATTGTTATTTCTTGTGTTGAGAAGCAATTAAGCTGAAGCTCATGAGTATTTATAAATTGGGATGGGCCTTAGGCCCATTATGGTCTCCGTTCGTCTGGTTCGGCCCGTTCGGCCTAATCTTGAGCCAAATTTTTTAAAATTAGTATCAAAATTCATATTTTAATTAGTTCTACCTCACTAAATCATAAAATTCCATTTTATGATTTATTTGATTAATAATTAATTTATTAACTAATTATTCACTCATTATTCGGGGTTTACAACCATACGTTGGCCGACTTTTTCCCAAAAACAAAACACCAAAAAGCCTCTTCCACATGCTTTCTGTTCCAGGGGTTACCTGAAACGTGTAGCTCGGTTGTCTCGGAGAGGCCCGAGGTGGGGGTCAGGGACCCGAGCTTGATATGTGGAGTGGTTGGTGGTTGTACCTGCAATGACACTCCGATGCTTAAGTTAGCATGGGTCCAAGCAGATATGGAGTAGAATTAGAGTATGAGTTATACCTGGGTGCTCCAGTGTATTTATAATAGTTGGCCGTGATCTTCCCTGGATAAGATATTCTTATCTTATCTTATCTTTTGGGGAGTTTTATCTCTATCTTTGTGGAACCGCCTTTTCTAGGCCTTTTCGGCCTTTAGGTTTGGGCTGCGTTCCTTTTGATGGGCCTTCCTTGCTATTTGTCCGAGGTCCGACCTTTAGGTGTGAGCTTGAGGACAAGGTCGGACCTCTTGCGAATTTGCCGAGTTGGAGGACCCCGGTCAGGGTATGAACATGTTTCATCTTGGATAGGTTCTTCCTCTTGTGCTTCTTCTGATATCCTCTTCCTTAGATGGGGTCTTTTCTGCTATTGAGCTGGAGTCACCTGGGTTATGAGTTAGAGTGTAAGTGATCTCCCAAGACCTACCCAAGTTGGATTGCTGTCTTCAAAGACTACCTTGGCTTACATGCATAATCTAAGGATGGTGCTGGGGTAGCAAAGTCTAGCACCCGAATCTTTCTTCTCGGCTGATTCTTGGATTCCTTCAGCCATAATTTCTTGCACATTGATGCTTCCTCCCTTTATTAAACAATGTACCATGGTAGCTCGAGCAATATTGACCTCAGAATTGTTTGTGGCTGGAAGGATAGAGCGTCTTACAAGCTCAAACCATCCATTGGCTTCTAGGATGAGGTCTACTCTCCTAATTAAGCGGGGCCTCTTATCCGAATACCTTCTAAAAGATTTTTGTTTTCTTGCTTTGCTGGATGGGTTTTCGCTGTCTGCTTTTATGTGATTTTTTGCTTGCTGTTGTATTCTTCTTTGTAGGCAAGAATTTTATGTCTCGAAAGGTTCTTCAAGCGATGTCGACCAAGATTCCAAATGGTCTTGGTTGGGTAGATCCTGTTCCTCTAAGAGTCCCTTCTGTGGTAGATTCTGAGTATTTAGCTAGGTTTTCGTAGGCAATGTAGCATATGTGAAGATAGAGAGTCTGAGAGGGATTATGAATTAGTAGCCCCGAAGATAGAGAGTCTGAGAGGGATTATGAATTAGTAGCCCTGGATTCCGAGGAGAGAGTTTGCTTCCCGCCCTTAGATAGTTCCGAGAAGCTCTTCTTTTACGCTTATGATTGTTTTTTCTCTAAGTTGAGTGTCCGACTTCCTTTTACCGACCTAGAGTCCGAGGTGTTGTGGTCTTGTAACCTTGCCCCTACGCAGCTCCATCCAAACTCTTGGGCATTTTT
>NC_029776.3:52130822-52133353 GCF_000817695.3 Arachis duranensis | reverse complement strand
CTTGGATCGGTGGTGCCGTCGTAGAGATCCATATCGGGTGGTTTGAAGTTTCGCGGTACCTTCTCCTTCATGATCTCTTGTGTGAAGGGATCATGGTTGCCTTCGGGGGTGGTGCCGCGTTCTGTCTGGTCTTTCAGATTGGCCTCTATTTTCCGTAGTTTTTCTTCTAGTTCTCTGCGCTTTCGAGCCTCTCTTCTCAGCTCTTGTTCAGTTTCCTTTTGCTTCTTTATATCCTCTTCGAGTTGTTTCAGTCGGTTTTGTTGTGCCCGAACTGCTTCTAGAATTTCTGAGCTCTTTTCTTTTTCGGGATTTTGTGGATCTTTGTTTTGGAGTGATGTCTTTGGGCGATTCTGTTTGTTTCCTCCTGGAGTGCGTGGTGATAGAGGGCTGTCCGGTCGTTCTCCAGTGTCGACCTCATCCTCTTGTTCTGATGCAGCGTGGTCATTGTTGGAGGGGTCGTCCGCCATAGTAGAGGGATGACTTCCAGGGTCCCCGGCAACGGCGCCAATGTTTCGGGGGTTACCTGAAACGTGTAGCTCGGTTGTCTCGGAGAGGCCCGAGGTGGGGGTCAGGGACCCGAGCTTGATATGTGGAGTGGTTGGTGGTTGTACCTGCAATGACACTCCGATGCTTAAGTTAGCATGGGTCCAAGCAGATATGGAGTAGAATTAGAGTATGAGTTATACCTGGGTGCTCCAGTGTATTTATAATAGTTGGTCGTGATCTTCCCTGGATAAGATATTCTTATCTTATCTTATCTTTTGGGAGTCTTATCTTTATCTTTGTGGAACCGCCTTTTCTAGGCCTTTTCGGCCTTTAGTGTTTTGGGCTGCGTTCCTTTTGATGGGCCTTTCTTTGCTTTATGTTTCCGAGGTCCGACCTTTAGGCGTGGGCCTCAGGCTGAGGTCGGACCTCCTTTGAACTTTGCCGAGTTGGGGAGCTCGGTCAGGGTATGAACACTTTCCAATCTTCCAAACCAAAATCAACAAGTCCCAACCGCAATATATCAATCCCAAGCACTCCAATTCTTTAATTCAACTCCAATCAACATACATTCTCAATCTAATACCATACAAGTTCCAAAATTAACATTAGGGTTCTTAATATTCAACTAAACACAAGGATTTAGTGATACTTTACCTTGTTCAATAAATCTTGGGGTGAAACCCACTAATCACTTAAGCTAGATTACACCTAAACAATTAAATCACAAAGAATCTGAATACCCAAAAACCATTTTCGAGTTTGACATAGGGCAGAGGAATAGAGCTAGAAATCTGAGTTTCTTACGAACTTTGTTCAGTTAGAATCAAAGAGCTCGACAAGACAAATGCGTGGCTACAAACAGCACACCAATCAGAGCTCCGAATCACAAGATATGATCAAAAGAAGATAAAAGTAAATAATGCTCTCTCTATGGTTCTTCCTCTTCAATCTCAGCTGCTCCCTCCCTCTCTAGTGCTGAAATGAGACTAAATGGCCTAATTTATGAACTTAAATATGTTGGATTTGGGTCCAACTTGAATTTAGCCAACCAATTTATATTTTTTGGCTCGTTTGGCCCAACCTCGGGCCAAAACTTTAAAATAAATGTCTAATTTTTCTATTTTAAATATTTCTCTAAGGAGTAAATTACCATTTTTACTCACGAAAATTGAAAATGTTGACATATCTACCGATAGAAAAAGGAAATTACCATTTGTACCTATTAAATATGGGTTCTGCATAACAAAATTATCCAAATACTAAAAAATTACCTAAAATCCCTAAATTACCCTTATCTTTACCACAACTTTTCTAATCTCAAATCTCATCACCACCCCCTTCACCCAGCCACCCTAAATGGAAGAGTTTCTAACCCTAACTCTCTTTACCCAGCCACCACCCTACGTCCCTCCAAAACTGACACACAGAGACATTACACGCACACCCCCACCCGAGGAAGAAGAAGAGCAGAGGAAGGAGAGGGAGACCACACTGGCAATGTGGGAGCCAAAAGAGAGAGACGTGAGCCAGAACAAAGGAAGGGGGAGCTGTCGCCACCATTGATTGAGTCCGTTACTGTCGTTGTCGCTGGTCTGGAAGGAGGAGAGCGCACAAGAGATCAAAGAAGGAGGAGAGGACTGGTGCACGAAATTGCAATCACACTTTTGCAACCCCGCACAACTAACCAGCAAGTGCACTGGGTCGTCCAAGTAATACCTTACGTGAGTAAGGGTCGATCCCACGGAGATTGTCAGCTTGAAGCAAGCTATGGTTATCTTGTAAATCTTAGTCAGGATATCAGAAATTATCAGGATTAATTGTGAAAGGTAAAAGAACATGAAATAAGTACTTGTTTTGCAGTGATAGGGAATAGGTTGAGGTTTTGGAGATGCTCCATCTTCTGAATCTCTGCTTTCCTACTGTCTTCTTCTTCAAACACGCAAGGCTCCTTCCATGGCAAGCTGTATGCAAGGGTTTCACCGTTGTCAGTGGCTACCTCCCATCCTCTCAGTGGAAATGTTCAACGCACCCTGTCACGGCACGGC
>NC_029776.3:52127484-52128471 GCF_000817695.3 Arachis duranensis | reverse complement strand
CAAAAAGTATTGTCACCACATCAAACTAATTCAACTGGTTTCAGAGATAAATTCGAAATCGTGTACTTCTTGTTCTTTTGTGATTAAAGCATTTTTCATTTAAGAGAGGTGATGGAGTCATAGGACATTCATAGCTTTAAGACATGAATTTTAAATTTTATTAATTATGAATTAAAAACAAGACTCAAAAATAGATATAAGATGAGACTAGAAAATAAAAATAAAAAAAATTAAATAGGCTCCTAATGATAGAGGTTTTCACAGAGTTAGGACTCAACAACCTTGATTTTGAGAAGTGGATGCTCCCTCAACTTGAGATGAGAGCTTTTGGCGTTTCAACTCTTGGAGTTCACGCCCCTGCTTCTTTTGTTCCTTCAGCAATTTGCAGAGCATGCAGTTCTGATTCTGCTGTTCTTCCTTCAGTTGCTCCATAGTTTCTTGTAACTTGATGATAGATGCTTCTAGGCTGGTCCAGTAGTCAATTTTAGGAAATTCAGGGAGGAACTCCTCCGCCCTCCTTTTGATAGAGTTGTCTTGCATTTGTCCTTCCATTGACTTCTTGGTGATTGGATGTTCAATGGGTATGAATTCATCTACTCCCATCTTTACCCCAGCCTCTTTACAGAGCAAGGAGATCAAGCTTGGGTAAGCTAATTTGGCTTCAGTGGAATTTTTATTTGCAATCGTGTAAATCTCACAAGCAATCACATGATGAACCTCCACTTCTTTTCCAAGCATAATGCAATGAATCATCACTGCTCTCTTGATAGTGACCTCAGAACGGTTGCTAGTGGGCAATATGGAACGCCCAATAAAGTCTAGCCAACCTCTTGCAATTGGTTTGAGGTCTCCCCTTTTGAGTTTGTTTGGGACACCCTTTGAATTGGTTATCCATTTAGTTCTAGGGAGGCATATGTCCTCTAGAACTTGATCCAACCCTTTATCTGCTCTCACCATTCTCCTATTGAAGGATTCAGGATCATCCTA
>NC_029776.3:52124817-52125760 GCF_000817695.3 Arachis duranensis | reverse complement strand
ACCAGAATGTAAGTGTTTGAGTATGATGGTGGGAATGGACCCATGAAGTCAATTCCCCATACATCAAACAATTCTATCTCTAATATCCCTTGTTAAGGCATGGCATATCCGTGAGGTAAGTTACCAGCTCTTTGGCAACTGTCACAGTTACGCACAAACTCTCGGGCATCTTTATAGAGAGTAGGCCAGTAGAAGCCACATTGGAGAACTTTAGTGGCTGTTCGCTCACTTCCAAAATGTCCTCCATACTGTGATCCATGGCAGTGCCATAGGATCTTTTGTGCTTCTTCTCTGGGTACACATCTGCGGATCATTCCGTCTGCACATCTCTTAAAGAGATATGGTTCATCCCATAGGTAGTACTTGGCATCTGAAATTAATTTCTTTCTTTGCACTCTGCTGTACTCCTGGGGTATGAACCTCACAGCTTTATAATTTGCAATATCTGCAAACCATGGAGCTTCCTGAACGGCAAAGAGTTGCTCATCTGGGAAAGTCTCTGAGATCTCAGTAGAAGGGAGGGACGCCCCAGCTACTGGTTCTATTCGGGACAGATGATCAGCTACTTGGTTCTCTGTCCCTTTTCTGTCTCTTATTTCTATATCAAACTCTTGCAGAAGCAATACCCATCTGATAAGCCTGGGTTTTGAATCCTGCTTTGTGAGTAAGTATTTAAGAGCAGCATGGTCAGTGTACATAACCACTTTGGACCCCACTAGATAGGATCTAAACTTGTCAATGGCATAGACCACTGCAAGTAACTCTTTTTCTGTGGTCGTGTAATTCTTCTGTGCGTCATTTAGAACACGGCTGGCATAATAAATGACGTGCAGAAGCTTATTATGCCTCTGTCCTAACACTGCACCAATGGCATGGTCACTGGCATCACACATTAGTTCAAATGGCAATGTCCAATCTGGTGCAGATATGACTGGTGCTGTGA
>NC_029776.3:52124048-52124739 GCF_000817695.3 Arachis duranensis | reverse complement strand
TCAAACACAAATGGTGTGTCAGCAGCTAGCAGGTTACTCAAAGGTTTTGCAATTTTCGAAAAATCCTTTATAAACCTTCGGTAGAATCCTGCATGCCCCAGAAAGCTTCTGATTGCCTTAACATTGGTAGGTGGTGGTAATTTTTCAATTACCTCTACCTTTGCCTTATCCACCTCTATTCCCCTGCTTGAAATTTTGTGCCCAAGGACAATTCCTTCAGTCACCATAAAGTGTCATTTTTCCCAGTTTAAAACCAGGTTAGTCTCTTGGCACCTTTTCAGGACAAGTGATAGGTGGTTAAGACAGGAACTGAATGAGTCTCCATATACTGAGAAGTCATCCATGAAGACTTCAAGAAATTTCTCCATCATATCAGAGAAGATGGATAGCATGCATCTCTGAAAGGTTGCAGGAGCATTACACAGACCAAAAGGCATCCTTCTGTAGGCAAACACGCCAGAAGGGCAAGTAAATGCTGTTTTCTCTTGGTCCTGGGGATCTACTGCAATTTGGTTGTAACCTGAATAGCCATCCAAAAAGCAGTAATAATCATGACCAGCTAGTCTTTCTAGCATTTGGTCTATGAATGGTAAAGGAAAATGATCCTTTCTGGTGGCTGTATTGAGCCTTATGTAGTCAATACACATACGCCACCCTATGACTGTTCTTGTAGGAACCAGTTCATTTTTTT
>NC_029776.3:52121153-52124026 GCF_000817695.3 Arachis duranensis | reverse complement strand
TTAGCACTTGAATCAGTGCTTCCTCTTCCTGTGGATTTAAAGCAGAGCTTATAATCACTGGAAAAGTGTCACCCTCTCCCAGAAATGCATATTTCAGGGATGGTGGTAGTGGTTTGAGTTCAGGTTTGGGAGGCTTATCCTCCTCCTGAGGAATTTTAGAAAATTCCTTTGTTTTCTCAGGTTCTTCTTGATTAGGTTGAGCATCTTTGAAGATGTCCTCAAGCTCTGATTCTAGGCTTTCAATCATATTGATCTCTTCTACTAGAGAGTCAATAATGTCAGCGCCCATGCAGTCATTTGGTGTGTCTGGATGCTGCATAGCTTTTACAGCATTCAACTTGAACTCATCCTCATTGACTCTCAAGGTTACTTCCCCTTTTTGTACATCAATGAGAGTTCGTCCAGTTGCTAGGAAAGGTCTTCCTAGAATGAGAGTTGCACTCTTGTGCTCCTCCATTTCCAGCACCACAAAGTCAGTTGGAAAGGCGAATGGCCCAACCTTGACAATCATATCCTCTATTATGCCTGATGGATATTTAATGGAGCCATCAGCAAGTTGGAGGCATATCCGGGTTGGTTTGACTTCTTTAGTCAACCCAAGCTTTCTGATAGTAGATGCAGGTATTAGATTGATGCTTGCTCCAAGATCACATAGGGCTGTCTTGGTGCAAGAACCTTCTAATGTGCATGGTATCATAAAGCTTCCTGGATCTTGAAGCTTTTCTGGTAAGCTTTTTAATATGACTGCACTGCATTCTTCAGTGAGAAACACCTTTTCAGTTTCTCTCCAATCCTTCTTATGACTTAAGATTTCTTTCATGACTTTAGCATAAGAAGGTATTTGCTCAAGTGCCTCTGCAAACGGAATCTTTATTTCAAGAGTCCTTAGATAGTCTGCAAAGCGGGCAAATTGCTTATCCTGTTCCGCTTGGCAGAGTTTTTGAGGATAAGGCATCTTGGCTTTATATTCTTCAACCTTAGATGCTGCAGGTTTATTCCTTACAGAAGTGGTTGAAGAAGCCTTGTTAGGTTGAAGAAGCCTTGTTAGAGGGATTACTGTCAGCACTCTCAGGTGTCTGATCCTCCCTTGGCGTCTGAACGCCAGGATTGGGTGGAAAATGGGCGTTTAACGCCAACTTTTCCCCCTTTTCTGGCATTTGAAAGCCAGAACTGGGCAGGGAATGGGCGTTTAACGCCAGCTTTCCCTCCCTCTCTGGCGTTTGAATGCCAATAACATTCCTCTCTGGGCTCTTACTGTCCTCAGAGGGATTTTGAACAGTGGTTTGGTTATCCCCTGTCAATTGTTCCTTGTTTGGCTCTTTGCTACTTTGAGCAGTGTTATTTAGTGTCTTCCCACTCCTCAGTTGAATTGCTTGACATTCCTCTGTTATCTGTTTAAATATTTGCTATTTTGCTTGATTCAACTGCAGTTCTATGTTCTTGTTAGCAACTTTAGTTTCATGGAGCATCTCTTTAAATTCTGCTAAATGTTCTGTCATCAGGAGCAATTGTTGATTAAGCTCAATCATCTGTTCTTGAGGATTAGGATCCACAAGACTGAGTTCAGCAGTTACTGTTTTAGCTTCTTCTTTCATGGAGGATTCACTGCTTAGGTACATATGCTGATTTCTAGCAACTGTATCAATACGCTCTTGAGCCTCTTCAATTGTCTTCCTCATGTGTATAGATCCACCAGCTGAGTGGTCTAAAGACATATGAGCTTTTTCTGTAAGCCCATAGTAGAAGATGTCTAACTGTACCCACTCTGAAAACATTTTAGAGGGGCATTTTCTTAGCATACCTCTATACCTCTCCCAGGTATTATAAAGGGATTCATTATCCTCTTGTTTAAAGCCTTGGATGTCTAGCCTTAGCTGTGTCATCCTCTTTGGAGGGTAAAAGTGATTCAGGAATTTGTCTGATAACTGTTTCCATGTCTTTATGCTTGCTGTAGTTTGGTTATTCAACCACCTTTTAGCTTGATCTTTTACAGCAAATGGAAACAGTAATAGTCTGTAGACATCCTGATCCACCTCTTTATCATGTACTGTGTCAGCAATTTGTAAGAATTGTGCCATAAACTCAGTAGGTTCTTCCTGTGGAAGACCGGAATACTGGCAATTTTGCTGCACCATGATAATGAGTTGAGGATTTAGCTCAAAGCTGCTTGCTTTGATGGGACGTATACAGATGCTACTCCCATATGCAACTGTAATGGGGTTAGCATATGACCCCAGAGTCCTTCTGGACTGCTCAATTCCACTTAGGTCCATGATAGAGAAAGGGAAATGATGAAGATATTATTTTATTTTTATTTTTTTATTTTAATTAAAAGTGACCGAAAATAATAAAAGAAAATAAATGGAAAATAAAATAAAATTTCGAAAAATAAAATCAAAGAAAATTGAAAGCTAAATTAATTAATTAATTAAAAAGATATGATTGAGAATATATAATTGCAAATAAAAATGATTGAAAAGATATGATTTTGAAAATCTTTGACTAATTTAATGCAAAATTTCGAAAATTATGAGTAAAACAAGGAAAGGATATTTTTTATTTTTAAATTTTAATGAGGAAAGAGAAAAACAACAGAACGACACTAAACTTAGAAATTTTAGATCAAAACAAGGAGAACAAACAAGAAACTTTGAATGTCAAGATGAACACCAAGAACACTTTGAAGATCAAGATGAACACCAAGAACAAATTTTTGAAAAATTTTTAAGTGAATAAAAGCACAAAAGACACCAAACTTAAAATTTTTAGAAAATCACACACAAATTTTCGAAAACCTAAAGGAAAACACAAAGAAGACACCAAACTTAAAATATAAAACTAAACTCAAATAAAAGACTCTAAACCAACAAAAA
>NC_029776.3:52119080-52120537 GCF_000817695.3 Arachis duranensis | reverse complement strand
ACTTCCGGGCCCACTTGGTGTGTGCTTGGGCTGAGCATTGAAGCATTTTCGTGTAGAGACTCTTTCTAGAGTTAAACGCCAACTTTCATGCCAGTTTGGGCGTTTAACTCCAAGTTTTATGCCAGTTCCAGCATTAAACGCTGGAATTTCTGAGGCTGATTTGCCATGCCGATTTGGGCCATCAAAGCTCGGGAAAAGTATGAACTATTATACATTGCTGGAAAGCCCAGGATGTCTAATTACCAATGCTGTTGAGAGCGCGCCAATTGGGCTTCTGTAGCTCCAGAAAATCCACTTCGAGTGCAGGGAGGTCAGAATCCAACAGCATCTGCAGTCCTTTTCAATCTCTGAATCAGATTTTTGCTCAGGACCCTCAATTTCAGCCAGAAAATACCTGAAATCACAGAAAAACACACAAACTCATAGTAAAGTCCAGAAAAGTGAATTTTAACTAAAAACTAATAAAAATATACTAAAAACTAACTAGATCATACCAAAAACATACTAAAAACAATGCCAAAAAGCGTATAAATTATCCGCTCATCAAGGACGATGACGCTAGTCGGTGTCACTGCCACCATCATCATCGACGCTGTTTAGTGAGGGAGGAAGAACCGTGGTGAGGAAGGAGAGCAAGAGTCCATCACTGACACTGCGAAGAGAAGGTTTAGTTGGTTGGAAACGGATTGGGACCTGTATCCTATGACTGTCACATCTGCTAGCCCTTCAATGGAGTTACAACAAGACATGGTTAAAGTTTGTACTTGTCCTGTGTTTGTAATTGAGTGATGGTGTTAGTTAGGGTTTAGGGTGGTGGTGAGGAAGAAGTTCAGTGGTGGAAGGGTTTGGGATTGGAAATGTGTTGGTGTCGAGTAAGAGGAGAAGTTAGAGATGGGTTATAGTAGAAGGTAATTTGGGAATTTCAAATAATTTTTTTGGATTTGGATAGTTTTGTTAGAAAAAGTATATGTTCCATGGGTGATGAGCGGATAATTTGTATGCTTTTTGGCATTGTTTTTAGTATGTTTTTGGTATGATATAGTTAGTTTTTAGTATGTTTTTATTAGTTTTTAGTTAAAATTCACTTTTCTGGACTTTACTATGAGTTTGTGTGTTTTTCTGTGATTTCAGGTATTTTCTGGCTGAAATTGAGGGACCTGAGCAAAAATCTGATTCAGAGACCAAAAAGGACTGCAGATGTTGTTGGATTCTGACCTCCCTGCACTCGAAGTGAATTTTCTGGAGCTACAGAAGCCCAATTGGCGCGCTCTCAACGGCATTGGAAAGTAGACATCCTGGGCTTTCCAGCAATATATGATAGTCTATACTTTGCCAAAGGTTTGATGGCCCAAACCGGTGTACAAAGTCACCCTTAGAAATCCCAGCGTTAAACGCCGGAACTGGCACCAAAATGGGAGTTAAACGCCCAAACTGGCATAAAAGCTGGCGTTTAACTC
>NC_029776.3:52116862-52117065 GCF_000817695.3 Arachis duranensis | reverse complement strand
AAATTTTTTCTAAGTTTTCAAAATCTTTTCAAAATCAAATCTTTTTCAAATCAATTTTTCAATCAAATCTTTTTCAAAACCTATTTCTTTCCATTTTTAAAGATACTTACTGTCAATTAATGATTTGATTCAATATTTCAAGTATGTTACCTTTTCTGTTGAGAAAGGTTTAATGTTTGAATCATATCTTTTCTTGTTAGTCA
>NC_029776.3:52115827-52116769 GCF_000817695.3 Arachis duranensis | reverse complement strand
CTTCTCAATCACATCTTTTTAAAACTAATCATATCTTCTTAACCACATCTTTTTCAAAATAGTTTTCAATCAAATCTTTTTGATTTCTAATTTCAAAATCTTTTTCAAAAATCACTTGATTTCTTTTCCATTTTCATTTTCGAAAATTAAGTAATGTTTTTCAAAAAAAAATGTTTTCAAATTTTCTACTTAATTTTCGAAAATCACTTCCCTCCTTCTCACATCCTTCTATTCATGGACTAACACTATCCCTTAATGCAAAATTCGAACTCCATCTCCTCTGATAAGTTTGAATTTTCTACTTCTGTCTTCTACTCTTCTTTTCCTCTGACACTTCAAGGAATCTCTATACTATGACATAGAGGATTCCACATTTTCTTGTTCTCTTCTCTTTCATATGAGTAGGAGCAAAGACAAAGGTATTCTTGTTGAGGCTGATCCTGAACCTGAAAGGACCTTGAAGAGAAAGCTCAAAGAAGCCAAAGCACAACTCTCTTTAGAGCACCTGACCGAATTCTTCAAAGAAGAAGAACACATGGCAGCAGAAAACAACAATGCCAACAATGCAAGGAAGGTGCTGGGTGACTTTACTGCACCTACTCCCGACTTCTATGGGAGAAGCATCTCTATCCCTGCCATTGGAGCAAACAACTTTGAGCTTAAGCCTCAATTAGTTTCTCTAATGCAACAGAATTGCAAGTTCCATGGACTTCCATTGGAAGATCCTCATCAGTTTTTAGCTGAATTCTTGCAAATCTGTGACACTGTTAAGACTAATGGGGTTGACCCTGAGGTCTACAGACTTATGCTATTCCCTTTTGCTGTAAGAGACAGAGCTAGAACATGGTTGGACTCTCAACCTAAAGAAAGCCTGGACTCTTGGGAAAAGCTAGTCAATGCCTTCTTGGCAAAGTTCTTCCCACCTCAAAAATTGAGTAAGCT
>NC_029776.3:52114896-52115489 GCF_000817695.3 Arachis duranensis | reverse complement strand
TCTTTCATGGAAGGATCAACAGAGACCTCAACAAGGTTTCAATAACAATAATGGTGGAAGAAACAGGTTTAGCAATGGCAAGCCTTTTCCATCATCTTCTCAGCAACAGACAGAGAATTCTAAGCAGAATTCCTCTGACTTAGCAACTATAGTCTTTGATCTAATCAAAACCACTCAAAGTTTCATAACTGAAACAAGGTCCTCCATTAGAAACTTGGAGGCACAAGTGGGTCAGCTAAATAAGAAAGTTACTGAACTCCCTCCTAGTACTCTTCCAAGCAATACAGAAGAAAATCCAAAAGGAGAGTGCAAGGCCATCAACATGGCCGAATTCTGGGAGGAAAAAGAGGCAGTGAACGCCACTGAGGAAGACCTCACTGGACGTCCACTGGCCTCCAATGAGGAACCATGGGAATCTGAGGCTAACACTGAGACAAAAGAGATTCCATTGGATTTACTTCTGCCATTCATGAGCTCTGATGAGTATTCTTCCTCTGAAGAGGACGAAGATGTCACTGAAGAGCAAGTTGCTAAGTACCTTGGAGCAATCATGAAGTTAAATGACAAGTTATTTGGTAATGAGACTTGGGAGG
>NC_029776.3:52114102-52114870 GCF_000817695.3 Arachis duranensis | reverse complement strand
AATGACAAGTTATTTGGAAATGAGACTTGGGAGGATGAACCTCCTTTGCTCACCAAGGAACTGGATGACTTGTCTAGGCAGAAACTGCCTCAAAAGAGGCAAGATCCTGGGAAGTTTTCTATACCATAGGCACCATGACCTTCAAGAAGGCCTTGTGTGACTTAGTGTCAAGTGTAAACCTCATGCCCCTCTCTGTAATGGAGAAGTTAAGGATCTTTGAGGTGCAAGCTGCAAAAATCTCACTAGAGATGGTAGACAACTCAAGAAAACAAGCCTATGGACTTGTAGAGGACATTCTGGTTAAAGTTGAAGACCACTACATCCCTACTGATTTCATAGTCCTAGAGACTGGGAAGTGCATGGATGAATCCATCATCCTTGGCAGACCCTTCCTAGCCACAGCAAGGGCTGTGATTGATGTTGATAGAGGAGAGTTGATCATTCAAATGAATGAAGAATCCTTGGTGTTTAAGGCCCAAGGGTATCCCTCTGTCATCATGGAGAGGAAGCATAAAGAGCTTCTCTCAAAACAGAGCCAAACAGAGCCCCCACAGTCAAACTCTAAGTTTGGTGTTGGGAGGCCACAACCAAACTCTAAGTTTGGTGTTGAACCCCCACATTCAAACTCTAAGTTTGGTGTTGGGAGGCCACAACCAAACTCTAAGTTTGGTGTTGAACCCCCACATTCAAACTCTAAGTTTGGTGTTGGGAGGTTCCAACACGGTTCTGAGTATCTGTGAGGCTCCATGAGAGTCCTCTGTCAAGCTA
>NC_029776.3:52113264-52114013 GCF_000817695.3 Arachis duranensis | reverse complement strand
TTTTGTAGGTTGATGATCATAAGAAGTCACAAAATCCATGAAAAAAGCAAAAACAGAATGAAAAACAGGAAGAAAAACAGCACACTCTGGAGGACGCACCCACTGGCGTTTAAAGGCCAGTGAGGTTAGCTGTTGGGCGTTTAACGCCCAGTCTGGCACCATTCTGGGCGTTAAACGCCAGAAAGGGGCAAGATGCTGGCGTTAAACGCCAGAAATGGGCAAGATGCTGGCGTTTAACGCCAGAAATGGCACAAAACGTGATTTTGCATGCCATTTGGTGCAGGGATGACTTTTCCTTGACACCTCAGGATCTGTGGACCCCACAGGATCCCCACCTACCCTACCACTCTCTCTCTTCTTCACCAATGACCTCAACACCTCTTCCCCAAAAACCCTTCACCTATCAAATCCCATCTTTCTCTTCACCACTCACATCCATCCTTCATAAAACCCCACTTACCTCACCATTCAAATTCAAACCACTTTCCCTCCCAGACCCACCCTCAAATGGCCGAACATCCCTCTTCCCCTCTCCTATATAAACCCTCCTTCACTCCTTCATTTTCACACACCTTCAACACCACCTCTCTCCCTTTTGACCGATCCACAAAGCCATCTCCCTCTCCTCCATTTCTTCATCTTCTACTCTCTTCTTTTTTCTTTTGCTCGAGGACGAGCAAACATTTTAAGTTTGGTGTGGTAAAAGCATTGCTTTTTGTTTTTCCATAACCATTTATGGCATCCAAGGC
>NC_029776.3:52108405-52110437 GCF_000817695.3 Arachis duranensis | reverse complement strand
TTTCACTGAGAGGATGGGAGGTAGCCACTGACAACGGTGAAACCCTTGCTTAAGCTTGCCATGGAAAGGAGTAAGAAGGATTGGATGAAGACAGTAGGAAAGCAGAGAGACGGAAGGGAAGGCATCTTCATGCGCTTATCTGAAGTTCCTACCAATGAATTACATAAGTATCTCTATCTTTACCTTTGTGTTATTTTCGTTCATCATCATTACTATTTGAGTTTGCCTGACTAAGATTTACAAGATGACCATAGCTTGCTTCAATACTAACAATCTCCGTGGGATCGACCCTTACTCGCGTAAGGTTTATTACTTGGACGACCCAGTGCACTTGCTGGTTAGTTGTGCGAAGTTGTGTAATGCCATGGTATTGAGCTACCAAGTCTTTGGGGTTCATGACCGGGGATTATAAGAGTTGTGAAAAAGTATTGTTCACAATTTCGCGCACCAATGGGTACAAATGGTAATTTTCTTTTTCTCTGGTTAGATATGTCAGCGTTTTCAACTTTCGTGAATAGAAATGGTAGTTTACTCTTTCTCTAAGTATTTCTATAGTTTTTATTTTCTCATAAGTGTAGGATCCAAAAGTTTTGAAAAGTCTTATAATCAACTAATTTCAAATCATATATTTAATTACAAATTTAATTTCAGAAATTATTTTTATTCGAAGATGATTAACAAGCAGTTTTTATTAATTTGGATTTGAAATAAATTAAGGTTTTTGTCTATATTCTAAAATTATTAAATTTTCTATATTTAAATTATCAAGTTAGTAGTTATCAAATAATAAGAATTTTATACGATTAGATTTAAATAATTTATATCTTTATAATTTAATACTATATATTTTAGGGATAGAAAGAATTAATTATATTACCATATATTTTTAATTAGAGTAATTGATTGAGAATCAATTAGTATTTTAATACAACAAATAATATTTTTAAATAATTTTAAAGATTTAATTGAATTTCAAATTACAACTCAAAATCTTAACTAAAATAAACATAAATTAATCCTAAAATTCCCAAAAAAATTCCTAACCCTAACTTAATTATACTCTAAATTACTCCCTTCACCCAATTGAGTCCTTAGCCCTTATCCTTCTCCTTTCCTTCAGCAAACACAAACACCACACAACAACATCCTCAAACAAAAAGAAAGAAACAAACCGTTGAGGGACAGAGGGAGAAACGGAGTTAGGGAAGAGAAGAGATGAGAGGGGAACGGCCAGTGCTGGTGTACTGAGCTGCTCGCCACCATCGTTGCTAGCGTCGACGCGGAGGAGGAAGCCAGAGGAGAAAAAGCACAACGATGTTCTGTCATTCCTCGCCGCGGATGAAGCTCGCCACCGCTGCACCACGCCTCGTGAACCACTGCTGCGTCACGTCTGTCAATGTCCATGGGTGAAGTAAAGGAGAGAGATATGTGAGGAAGGGGGGCTGCGACCCGTCCAGCTGCCACGCACAGTCGCCGCTCGTGTTGCCGGTGCCATCCTCGTCACATCTGCCTCCTCTAAAGCTTCTGGCCGCACCTTTGCCGCCGGAGAATGCCGCTGCCGCCCAGAAACCGCCACTGAAGCCTAGGTCTGCTTGTCACCACGAGTTTTTCTACGGTACGTGGTAGCGCGAAATTGTGATCAATACTTTTCACAACTCAAATAATCCCCGGTAATGAATCCAAAAACTTGGTGTTCAATACCATGGCATAAACACAACTTCGCACAACTAACCAGCAAGTGTACTGGGTCGTCCAAGTAATAAACCTTACGCGAGTAAGGGTCGATCCCACAGAGATTGTTGGGATGAAGCAAGCTATGGTCATCTTGTAAATCTTAGTCAGGCAGACTCAAATGGATATGGTGATGAACGAAATAAACATAAAGATAAAGATAGAGGTGCTTATGTAATTCATTGGTAGGAACTTCAGATAAGCGCATGAAGATGCCTTCCCTTCCGTCTCTCTGCTTTCCTACTGTCTTCATCCAATCCTTCTTCCTCCTTTCCATGGCAAGCTTAAGCAAGGGTTTCAC
>NC_029776.3:52106321-52107356 GCF_000817695.3 Arachis duranensis | reverse complement strand
GTATAAATTATCCGCTCATCATAACACCAAACTTAAATTGTTGCTTGTCCTCAAGCAACTGAAAATCAAATAAGATAAAAAGAAGAGAGTATGCAATGAATTCTAAAAACATCTATGAAGATCAGTATTAATTAGATGAGCGGGGCTTTTAGCTTTTTGCCTCTGAACAGTTTTGGCATCTCACTCTATCCTTTGAAATTCAGAATGATTGGCTTCTTTAGGAACTTAGAATCCAGATAGTGTTATTGATTCTCCTAGTCAAGTATGATGATTCTTGAACATAGCTACTTATTGAGTCTTGGCTGTGGCCCAAAGCACTCTGTCTTCCAGTATTACCACCGGATACATACATGCCACAGACACATAATTGGGTGAACCTTTTCAGATTGTGACTCAGCTTTGATAGAGTCCCCAATTAGAGGTGTCCAGGGTTCTTAAGCACACTCTTTTTGCCTTGGATCACAACTTTATTTCTTTCTTTTCTCTCTTTTTTTTCGTTTTCTTTTCTTTTTCTCTTTTTTTTCGATTTTTTTTTCATAGCTTTTTCTTGCTTCAAGAATCATTGTAATGATTTTTCAGATCCTCAGTAACATGTCTCCTTTTTCATCATTCTTTCAAGAGCCAACATTCATGAACCACAAATTCAAGATACATATGCACTGTTTAAGCATACATTCAGAAAACAAAAATATTGCCACCACATCAAAATAATTAAACTGTTATAAAATTCAAAATTCATGCAATTCTTTTTCTTTTTCAATTAAGCACGTTTTTATTAAGAGAGGTGATGGATTCATAGGACATTCATAACTTTAAGGCATAGACACTAAGACACAAATGATCACAAGACACAAACATAGATAAACATAAGCATAAAATTCGAAAAACAGAAGAATAAAGAACAAGGAAATCAAGGAACGGGTCCACCTTAGTGATTGCGGCTCTTTCTTCCTCTTGAAGATCCTATGGAGTGCTTGAGCTCCTCAATGTCTCTTCCTTGTCTTTGTTGCTCCTCTCTCATGATTCTTTGATCTT
>NC_029776.3:52105259-52105513 GCF_000817695.3 Arachis duranensis | reverse complement strand
CAAAAAGCAATGCTTTTACCACACCAAACTTAAAATGTTTGCTCGTCCTCGAGCAAAAGAAGAAAGAAGAGAGTAGAAGAAGAAGAAATGGAGGAGAAAGGGAATGGCTTTGTATTCGGCCAAAGGGGAGAAGAAGTAGTGTTTAAGGTGTGTGAAAATGAAGGAGTAAAGAAGGGTTTATATAGGAGAGGGGGAGAGAGAGGTTCGGCCATTTGAGGGTGGGTTTGGGTGGGAAAGTGGTTTGAATTTGAATA
>NC_029776.3:52104647-52105052 GCF_000817695.3 Arachis duranensis | reverse complement strand
CAAGGAAAAGTCATCCCTGCACCAAATGGCATGCAAAATCACGTTTTGTGCCATTTCTGGCGTTAAACGCCGGGCTGGTGCCCATTTCTGGCGTTTAACGCCAGCATCTTGCCCCTTTCTGGCGTTTAACGCCAGTCTGGTGCCCCTTTCTGGCGTTAAACGCCCAGAATGGTACCAGACTGGGCGTTAAACGCCCACCAGCTAACCTCACTGGCGTTTAAACGCCAGTGGGTGCGTCCTCCAGGGTGTGCTGTTTTTCTTCCTATTTTTCATTCTGTTTTTGCTTTTTTCATGGATTTTGTGACTTTTTATGATCATCAACCTACAAAAGAGATAAAATAACAAAAGAAAATAATTAATTATAAAACATTGGGTTGCCTCCCAACAAGCGCTTCTTTAATGTCA
>NC_029776.3:52104215-52104527 GCF_000817695.3 Arachis duranensis | reverse complement strand
TGGGGGTTCAACACCAAACTTAGAGTTTGGTTGTGGCCTCCCAACACCAAACCTAGAGTTTGACTGTGGGGGCTCTGTTTGGCCTTGATTTAAGAGAAGCTCTTCATGCTTCCTCTCCATGGTGATAGAGGGATATCCTTGGGCCTTAAACACCAAGGATTCTTCATTCACTTGAATGATCAACTCTCCTCTATCAACATCAATCACAGCCTTTGCTGTGGCTAAGAAAGGTCTGCCAAGGATGATGGATTCATCCATGCACTTCCCAGTCTCTAGGACTATGAAATCAGTAGGGATGTAATGGTCTTCAAA
>NC_029776.3:52012582-52100261 GCF_000817695.3 Arachis duranensis | reverse complement strand
TAGTAATTGCATTAATACTCGAGGTACAGCAGAGCTCCACACCTTAATCTATGGTGTGTAGAAACTCCACCGTTGAAAATACATAAGAACAAGGTCTAGGCATGGCCGAATGGCCAGCCTCCCAATGATCTAAGATAGCATAAAATGAATATAGCTACCAAAGTCTGCAAATACAATAGTAAAAGGTCCTACTTATAGAGAACTAGTAGCCTAAGGTTTACAGAAATGAGTAAATCATAAAAATCTACTTCCGGGCCCACTTGGTGTGTGCTTGGGCTGAGCAATGAAGCATTTTCATGTAGTGGTTTGGGCCATCAAATCTTGGGCAAAGTATGGACTATCATATATTGCTGGAAAGCCCAGGATGTCTACTTTCCAACGCCGTTGAGAGCGCGCCAATTGGGCTTCTGTAGCTCCAGAAAATCCACTTCGAGTGCAGGGAGGTCAGAATCCAAGAGCATCTGCAGTCCTTTTTAGTCTCTGAATCAGATTTTTGCTCAGGTCCCTCAATTTCAGCCAGAAAATACCTGAAATCACAGAAAAACACACAAACTCATAGTAAAGTCCAGAAAAGTGAATTTTAACTAAAAACTAATGAAAATATACTAAAAACTAACTAGATCATACTAAAAACATACTAAAAACAATGCCAAAAAGCGTACAAATTATCCGCTCATCAGTACGCCACCGTCGGATGTCACCGTGACCACCACTGAACTCTACGCTGCCGTTACTCACTGATAGAGGTTTCTTTGCTGCCTCTATTTCGCTTTAGGTCCTTCGCTTCCTTAAACTTGTTATACTTCTACTTTTACTCTACTTTTATCCTATTTTCCGCTACAATTAGGTTGAATATTGATGCTAGTGTTGCCGCGGGACTGCTAAAGCTACTGGTAGTTCTATATTTATTATCCTGGTACTGGTCTGATCCTTCCCTTAGGTTTGGTCCATTTGTATGTTCTGTTTTATCACTGCAATGGTTTTCATGTTTTGATTTTAATTCTAGTCGTTACTTTGTCTTGAATCCACAGGGTTGTAATTGCTTTTAATTCCTACCCAATCTGAATCTTCTATTTTATTACAACCTTGGCCACTGCGGTGAAGACTAACATTATCGCAGTTTCGGTTGCTGCCACTGCCATTCTAGTTGTGTGAGAGTTGCAGCTGCTGCCACGAATTAAAAGGAGAGGGAATTATCACGATAAATTTGTTCGAGCTCGGTTAATCGAGGTATGGGTTTTTTCTTAAAATCTATTTTATATTATAGAGTTGTTATAAATAGATATTGATGTAGAAAGATATACTTTTGTGATTACATTTGTCTTGTGGGTGTGATGGTTTGTTAGATTGAATTATTGGTTGCTTGATTGCATGAGTGGTGTGTGGTTGTTGATAAAAAATCGGTTTGAAATGTTATTTACTTGATTATTATGAAAAGTGGATTTCCTCGGTTTTGGAGTATATTTGGTAATATAAATGAATCAATTTTAGGAATAATCTGAGATATGAAAATAAATTGATTCTGGAAGCGGTTTGATTTTGAGTTAGTCTGATTTTATAAATGACTTAATATTTGAGATGGTTTGATTTTAAAAAGGTTTTTATTATTGGAATCGGTTTGATTTGGAAATGGTTGAGAAAAGGTTTGAGAAATGTTTGGATGGGACCCGAAAAGGGTGGCAGAGTCCGAGTTTTAGAGGGGATGCTGCCCAAATTTGATAAAATTGGAAGCTTCGTTTAAAGCAATTATTTAAAAAGATTTGGTTTTAAACATTATATGTTTTAAGATTGATTTCTTTAAAAAGAGAGACTTATGTTTGGATTGGGATCGTTGATTAATAGAATGGAAAGAAAGATGGTTAGGATTGATTTTGAAATGTGATTTTTGAATGAATTTGGAAATAAGATATGGATTGACGAATGATGATGAAATTGAGAATGGCTTAGATATTGATAAATGATGAATGAATTATTCACATGGCTTATGAATTTGAATTATCTGAGACACGAGTTTCCCTGGATAGACGCAGTGGCTTGCCACCACTTGTTCCAGATTGAAACTCAATACTCTATTGACCCTACGACGTAAGGTTGACCAGGCACTATAAATTCCCGGGAATGGTACCCTCATTGAGCGATTTGATATATATATATAAGAAAAAGCTATGCATAGACTCATGGAGATGCACGTCGGGGGACAGTCTAAGGTTTTTGGACTTGCGGGTTGGTTGGATAACCGATAGATGAGCTCATTAGCCATAGGACAGGCATGTATCATATGCATTTGTATGCTTTGCTTGGGTTTGAACATGTTTTGGTGTGCCTAATTGTTAAACTGTTCTTAACTGCTACCTGAACTATTTGCTGTAACTGCTACCTAAACCTGTGCTTTCCTTGTCTGTTTTGCCTGTGTTTGTCCTAGTGTACTTTTGGGAATGAACTTTGGTGCTGAATTGATGATTGTGTTGATTGTCTGTGTGGTTGGTCTATGACTAAGATTTTCTTATAAGAAAAGAAAGGTTTTGGATTTCTGAAAGATTAAATGTTGCCTCTTTAAAAAGGTTTTAAATGATTAGCTATTGGTTTTAAAAGATTCATAAGGCAATGATAATTTCTAAGCTTGAAAACAGTTTTCTTATTAAGTATCTTCTTATAATAACTCTGAAACTCCGTGGTGAGACCGTGTGGTTAGGTTCTCACCCCCTACAGCTTAACCTTTTTAGGAATCGGATGAAGAAGCATTATGAAGAGTTGCGTTTGGGTTTATATGATGTTGAATTAATTATATTATTTTTCTTCCATTGTCTTTGTTATTACAATTTTGTAAGAGGGATAGGAGTTTTGTGTTTTATATGTATATTATATTATAAGCTATTATGTAAGAAATCTTGTATATGAATCTATGCCTGTTTGTTCTTTTTTAAAAGAATTGGTATTTATTTCTGGTTTTCAAAGGAACCAGTGACACGGTGTCGAGTCACAGGCTCCTATTTTAATATTAAGTATATAAAAATGTCGTAATACTTCTTGCTATCAGAGTAGCGCAGCCATAAGCGTGACATTCTGGTAGTAAGGGTGTTACATTATGGTATCAGAGCGGTCCTTCCTGTAGAGCCTGAGGAATAGACCGACTATGCTTCAATTGCATACTCTGAGAGTCTGTCATGTAGTAGGTCTTATTTCAATAATGAGAATTAAAGCTTTATTCTCATGATGGTTTATTGATTAATGCCATTAGTCTTGCATTGCATAATTCCTGTTATTAAATTTGGCCGGCTTAACACTAGTGAATTATGTATACGTAGGCACAAATGGGTTATCATAGGCGATATGCGAGTCATAAATAACGTGAGTCGCAGGTAGAAACTAAGTTCTAGAGATTAGTTATGTTTCGACGTATAATCTTTATTTGTGCTTGACGTTATCTTTTCTTTATAAATTGTATTGGAATCTCTAGTTCTTGATTTCTTTTTGGAATGTGTTTTGGATATTTTTCTACCATATCTTGTCATTCATATATATCCTTGCTTGATTATGTTCCTATTTGTTTCTTGAATCTTTAAGGAACATTCCACCTTGACACTGTTCATAAATTTAGTATTTGTTGATTTTATCTCGAATTAGTTTTGGTGCAACACATAATCTTTGATTCCTAAATCATTTGAAATCTTAAGAGTCACGATTTGTAGTACACTAATTATGCGATTTAGTTCTCCTATTTCGTGTTCTGCAACTATTGTGTGTCCTGCTCGGATTACAACCTTTGATTTTATAAGTACTTTCCTACAAAAAAAAAGAACAATTTCTTTATATAGTTAAAACATGCTTCTATCTAAAAGTACTACTTAGTCTTTATTTATTTTTACAAGAGTACTTTACCTTAGATTTACTCATTTAAACATAATTTGGTCCTTTTTTTCAATTGGAATTTTTATGCATATATATTTACTTGACTATGTACTTGCGTATTCTTCAAACTTCCTGAAACAAGACTTTTGCTCTTATTTCAGTTAATTTTCATTTGACAAACTTCACTTAATTTATTTTTAATTTGAATTTGGTTTAGTATGACACATTATCTATGCAATTGTTGTTATTTTAAAAGTATTGGGCTCATATCCTTCTTTTTAGGAACATACCAATTCCTTTTTAAGCTTTTCACTTCTTTGGATGATATACTTGGTTCTGTTTTTAATTATTCTTTTATTGTTATGAACATCACCATTAGTCTTAGTTTTCCTTCTCTTGTGAATCTCATACTCGTCCGAGTCATCTTGAATTTGTTTCGATCTAGTGCACCGTTTGTCCTCTTATTTGTCTTTGTTTAGTTAAAGGTTCTTTCTCAAAAATTCACTATTGATCGAGTTGTCTTTCCTTACGAGTTTTTTATTCTTCTGGATTGATGGAAAGCTTGTTTGATGTCTCATACCTCTGAATCTTGTTTGAACTCCCTTGATTTAAAATCCATTTTTATATAGCTTGATTTCTTTTTCAGTACACCTTAATATTCTTGAATGTCCTTAGGTGATGGCGATTTCAAGTGTATTCTTGAAGTCTTGATGTGAATTTTTTTTAAAACAAGTTTTGGACTCCCTTCTTAAGAAATTTTAAATCAATTTTTCCCGCTTAATTGCATCCATAGCTATTCTTTAAATTTGACAAAGTTTTTTTAAAGTTGGCATATACTATTTTAAATGAAGTTTTGAAAAGCTTCCTTAATTAGTGGGAACCTGTCTGTTTCTAATGCACCACTTATTTCCTTTACTGACCTATAAGAAAATTTTACCTCGGAATTTCTTTTCTAAATGGAGTTTGAATATAAACTTTGAAAGTTTGTGTAATTTAAAGCTTTACCCCAGACTTTCCATTTCCAACAAAATTTGACTCCTTCCAACTTTGCCGCGATTCCATTGCACAACTTTATTTGATTTAGTACCTACATGTCTTTCAAAAATGGTGAGACATTATTTTGGCCTTAACACAATTAATTTTCGTTTTTTTTCAAACCTCACCTATTCTGTCTTTTGCTTGGAAACTGTTTGGAAGAAATGCAATTAAATTTTCTTTTGACCATATTGCAGTTTTGATATATGTTTTTGTCATCCTTTTGCAAAATGCGAGTTACATATCTTTTCTTTTAGAACATAAGGTGATCTTCCTTAAGTTTTTCATTCTTTATATTCTAATGTATTAGAAGGTGTTCTTAATCGTAAATTTTTAAACCTTGTGAGCATCATGACTGGCTCTAGTTAATCTTCTTCAATGATTTCATACTTCTTTAACTCAGCTTGACTTTGTTTCAAATTACCACACTGTTATTCCTTTTGTTGTTCCCATCGCTCTTCTCTAATTCAGGGGTCATTCCTGAGGTTGCCAAACTGGTTTTTCTTTCTGACACTCTTCGTTCCTTGTACATCCCTGATTACTTGTTACCCCAACAATTCTTTCAAATTATTGCGGGTATTGTCCTTGTTGTTTGTCCTTTTCCAAGGTTTAGTACCCTTCTGATTAAATTCGAGGCTTGTTTTAATTTCATGTGTGACCTTTAGGTATAGTAGTGCGATGCATTGATTCTTTTAGAAGTTGTTTGTGAATATGGAAGGTGAAGCGGTAAGTGTGTAACATTATGAGAAATTGTGAGAGTTTTGTTCCTTGAGAAAAAGTTACGGGTGTTAGGCTTGTGACGGGTTAGGAGGTTATGAAGGGATTGATGGAGTTGAAAAATTGAAGTTTTGAAGTGGGTACGAGATCTGTGAGCGAACGTTATACCCGTTGCCTTAATACCAACCTGCTTTGTAGCCTTTTTGCCACACCAACTACTGTTTTGTTTTGTGAATGCCTATCTTAATTTGCACCCTATTTTGTTCTTCCAAACTTTTGTAAAGTTTTGAACATTTATATATGTGTGCTAAGATTTCTTACTTCTCCCAAAGAAAGGTATTTTAAAAGTAGAGTGTCAAGACTATGTATTACCTTAAATATTAGTTTAATTTTCGAAGACGAAAATTTTTATAAGGTGGGTGGAATGTAGGACCCAAAACTTTTGAAAAGTCTTATTATGAACTAATTTCAAATCATATATTTAATTACAGTTTTAATTTCAGAAAATTTTTTTATTCGAAGATGATTAAAAAGCAGTTTTTATTAATTTGGATTTGAAATAAATTAATGTTTTTGTCTAATTTCTATAATTATTAAATTTTCTATATTTAAATTATAAAGTTAGTAGTTATCAAATAATAAGAATTTTATACGATTAGATTTAAATAATTTATATCTTTATAATTTAATACTTTATATTTTAGGATAGAAATAATTAATTATATTACCATATATTTTCAATTAGAGTAATTGATTGAGAATCAATTAGTATTTTTATACAACAAATAATATTTTAAAATAATTTTAAATATTTAATTGAATTTCAAATTACTACTCTATGTGTTAATTTAATTAAAATAAACCTAAATTAATCCTAAAATTCCCCAAAAAAGCCAAACCCCAACCCAATTATACTAAAAATCACTCCCTTCACCCAAATGAGTCCCTAGCCCCTATCCTTCTCATTCCCTTCAGTAAACACAAACATCACACAACAGCAACCTTAAACAAAAAGAAAGAAAGAAACGTTGAAGGAAAGAGGGAGAAACGGAGTTAGGGAAGAGAAGAGAGGAGAGGGGAACGACCAGCGTTGGTGGGCCAAGCTACTCGCCGCCATCGTTACTAGCGCCAACGCGGAGAAGGGAGCCAGAGGAGAAGAAGCACAACGCTATTCTACCGTTCCTCGCCGCCGCTGCACCACGCCTCGCGAACCACTGCTGTGTCGCGTCTGTCGTCGTCCATGTGTGAAGCAGAGGAGAGAGATCCGTGAGGAAGGGAAAACTGTGCATAGTCACCGCTCGTGTCATCACCGCTCGTGTCCCCGATGGCATCCTAGCCAGATTCGCCGCCTCCGAAGCTTCTGGCGGCACCTTTGCCGCCGGAGAACGTCGCTGTCGCCCAGAAATAGCCGCTGAAGCCTAGGTCTGCTTGTCACCGCGAGTTTTTCAGTGATACACCACCAACGGATGCCGCCGTGACCACCACTGAACTCTACGCTGCCGTTAGTCACTGATAGAGGTATCTTTGCTGCCTCTATTTCGCTTTAGGTCCTTCGTTTCCTTAAACTTGTTCTACTTCTACTTTTACTCTGCTTTTATCCTATTTTCTGCTACAATTAGGTTGAATATTGACGCTAGTGTTGCCGCGGGACTGCTGAAGCTGCTGCTAGTTCTAATTTTGTTATCCTGCTACTGGTCTGTTCTTTCCCTTAGGTTTGGTCTATTTGTATGTTCTGTTTTATCACTGCTATGGTTTCCATGTTCTTATTTTAATTCTAGTCTTTACTTTGTCTTGAATCCCCAGGGTTATAATTGCTTTTAATTCCCATCCATCCTGAATCTTCTATTTTGCTGCAACCATGGCCACTGCGATGAAGACTAACATTATCGCTGTTTCGGTTGCTGCCACTTCCGTTCTAGTTGTGTGATAGTCGCAGCTGCTGCAATGAATTAAAAGGAGATGGAATTATCACAATAAATTTGTGCGAACTTGGTTAATCGAGGTAGGGGTTTTTTCTTAAAATCTATTTTATATTATAGATTTGTTATAAATAGATATTGATGTAGACAGATATACTTCTGTGATTACATTTGTCTTGTGGGTGTGATGGTTTGTTAAACTGAATTATTGGTTGCTTGATTGCGTGAGTGGTGTGTGGTTGTTGATAAGAAATCGGTTTGAAATGTTATTTACTTGATTATTATGAAAAGTGGATTTCCTTATTTTTAGAGTTTATTTGGTAATATAAATGAATTGATTTTGGGAATAATTTGAGATATGAAAATAAATTGATTCTGGAAGCGATTTGATTTTGAGTTAGTCTGATTTTATAAATGACTTAATATTTGAGCTGGTTTGATTTTAAAAAGAGTTTTATTATTGGAATTGGTTTGATTTGGAAATGGTTGAGAAAAGGATTGAGAAATGTTTGGATGGGACCCGAAAAGGGTAGCAGAGTCTGAGTTTTAGAGGAGATGGTGCCGAAACTTTATAAAATTGGAAGTTTTGTTTGAAGTAATTATTTAAAAAGATTTGGTTTTAAACATTATATGTTTTATGATTGATTTATTTAAAAGAGAGACTTATGTTTTGGACTGGGATCGTTGATTAATGGAATGGAAAGAAAGATGATGATGATTGATTTTGAAATGTGATTTTTGAATGAATTTGGAAATGAGATATGGATTGATGAATGATGATGAAATTGAGAATGGCTTAGATATTGATAAATGATGAATGAATTATTCATATGGCTTATGAATTTGAGTTATCTAAGACACGAGTTTTTCTAGGTAGATGCATTATATATAAAAGAAAAAGCTATGCATAGACTCATGGAGATGCACGTCGGGGGACAGTCTAAGGTTTTCGGACTTGCGGTTTGGCTGGATAACCGGTAGATGAGCTCATTAGCTATAGGACAGGCATGTATCATGTGCATTTGTATGCTTTGCTTGGGTTTGAACGTGTTTTGGTGTGCCTAATTGTTAAACTGTTCTTAACTGCTACCTGAACTATTTGCTGTAACTACTACCTAAACCTGTGATTTTCTTGTCTGTTTTGCCTGTGTTTGTCCTGGTGTACTTTTGGGAATGAACTTTGGTGCTGAATTGATGATTGTGTTAATTGGCTGTGTGGTTGGTCTATGACTAAGATTTTCTTATAAGAAAAGAAAGGTTTTGGATTTCTGAAAGATTAAATGTTGTCTCTTTAAAAAGGTTTTAAATGATTAGCTATTGGTTTTAAAAGATTCATAAGGCAATGATAATTTCTAAGCTTGAAAACAATTTTCTTATTAAGTATCTTCTTATAATAACTCTGAAACTCTGTGGTGAGACTGTGTGGTTAGGTTCTCACCCCCTACAGCTTAACCTTTTCAGGAATTGGATGAAGAAGCATTATGAAGAGTTGTGTTTGGGTTTATATGATGTTGAATTAATTATATTATTTTCTTCCCTCATCTTTGTTATTACAATTTTGTAAAAGTGATAGGAGTTTTGTGTTTTATATGTATATTATATTATAAGCTATTATGTAAGAAATCTTGTATATGAATCTACGCCTGTTTGTTCTTTTTTTAAAGAATTAGTCTTTATTTCCGATTTTCAAAGGAATCAACGACACGATGTCATGTCACAAGCTCCTATTTTGACATTAAGTATATAAATAAGTCGTCATACTTCTTGCTATCAGAGTAGCACAGCTGGAAGCGTGACATTCTGGTAGTGAGGGTGTTACAATAAGCAATACCGAACAGACTTAAGCGAGTACTGCCGGCTAAATTACCGGTACATATTTTTAGGCATTTTTCTGCAGAAAATCACATTTTACCACTCGGAAAAATCTGTTGAATCCAAATCTCACCTCTAAATTTTCAAATTAATATTTCTAAATCTTCCAACCTATTTTGCACAATTAAATTATTATTTTATTTCCAATCAAATGTTTTAATAAATTTTTGGTTCTTACAGCACCAGTCATTGTTACACCACATGTCCTTGGGTTAGTTTGACAAAGTTCATAAATTGCACCTAAGGCTCCTTTAGAAGGGTCCAATAGTCAATCAGCTAGACCAAATAGGGCATTGGAAAGTCACCAAAAAAAAATAGGGCATTGGAAAAAGGAAAAATTCAAAGGGACACATGATATTAAGATTATTGGTGGTCTAGATTTTATCAACAAAGATAATGTCATAGTATAGTCCTAAACCGACAAATAAACCCTCGATCAAATTTTGATATGGTTGTCACTAGTTCAACCCTAATAAAAGTTAACCGACAGTATTAGCCTCGGGTTGTCCTCAAGAGAATGGGCAAGTGTGTGAGTCAAGATTGGTTAGAATTCCGGGGTTGAGAGTCATAAACAAGAATTTAAACTACTAAAGCTTAGCTTGCAAAAAATTTAAATTGCAAGAGACTAAATCAAAGCAATTAAAGCAAGGTATAAGTGAGTGCAATCTAACAAGGCAACTAAACTGACAATAACAAGGATCAAGTAATTGGGATTTTTGGGTTTCAAATATGAATTATAAAAAGGACTCTTGGCTAAGGCATAGGAATTGGGATCACCATCCTTGTCTAATAACTATATATTGATAATTATGAGGTACCAAGCCCATTAAGTCTACGTCTAGAAGTGAAGTATGTCAAATAGCCTTGATCAACTTGAACTCATAAGTCCCAATCTAACTACTAATTGGCTTAGTAGTAGACTAGTGTCAATGGATATCAATTTGACCAACAAGGGTTCTCAAATCACTAATTCAATTAGACCCAATGACTCAAGGTCACCCAATTCCCTTAGCCTAGGCCAAGAGTATAGAAAACTACTCCATAATCAATGAAAATATTTAATAACCGAAATTCACTCCCCATATAAAATGAATCCATTCTTTGGCAAGTGCACCAAATTATCGTCAAGTAATAATCCACAGTGGAGTGGGGTCGAATCAACAGAGATTGATTGATTGATTGAGAAATTTTAGTTAATGAGTGAATTTAGTTAAGCTAATCAATGTAGAGAATATGAATGCTGAAAATTAAATAGCAAAAATGTAAATGACTTGAAAGTAAAGATAGGCAAAAAAGTGCAAAAAAGTAAATAGCAAGAATGTAAAGAACTGAATCATAAATGGCTGAATTGTAAGTGGGGAATGGTTAATAGCAGAAATTAAAGCAAAGTTACAAAGAATAGGAAAGATAAGAATAGGGGAAATTCATTAGGATTAGGAGATGTTTCTCTCTTTGGATTAAATTCAGCTCATCTCATCTTCAATCATGCAACTCATTGACATCTTGGCAATTATGATTGATTGAACCCCAATTCCTTGGTGATTCAATCTCTCAAATCTTGATAATCAGCCAATTTCTTTGTCTAATTGCTCATGAAGAGAGATATGCTTGGTCCCAGATTATACCACACATCCTCAAAGATCTAAATAGTGGGTGAATTATATGTCACCATATCCAATCCCAAAACCCAGATCTACTCAAGTGTGAGAAGGGATTTCAAGCATGGTTTCATGTTTCCTTTTCCAAGGTTCCCATGAAACCCATTTTGTATTCAACCTCTTTCCCAAGATGATTGAACAATAGCATGAAAAACAAAATTCTTTCTAGTAAATCAAAGAGAAGATGAAGAGAATAAGAAATTCACTATCATTAATCCATCAAGTACAATAGAGCTCCCTCTCCCAATGAGAGGGAGTTTAGCTACTCAAAGCTTAGAGAAAAAGTACAAGAGATGGAAGATATGAAGTGAAGTGTAAAAGTAATAACTAACTTGCCAATCCAACCCTCTTTTCAGTAATTCTAGTGGTTATTTATACTACTCCTATCACTAGAATTAAGAAAATACAAAAAGAGAAAAGAAAATTATAACTAGAGAGAAAAGAAAAAACTCATAAAATGAAGCATGTGCCTGGCGTGTCCCTGGCGTTTGAGTGACGTGCCACGCCTAGCTTCTCAGCTTGGCTTGGCGCGCCACACCTGGCTTGCAAGTAGCACGCCTTCTTTCATCAATAACTCTGGCGTGCCACGCCTTCGAGCCCAAGCGGCACGCCCAGGATCTCTTCGTTGCACAGTTAGCCTGGCGTGCCATGCCTTCGAGCTCAAGTGGCACGCCCAAGCTCTTCCCTTTTACTTCTCTTCTCAAATGATAGAGACTAAGTATTAACTCATGTATGAACTTTATTGTTTTCATATCAAATGAATTCCTAGACTCTTGAGGATTCTTTTAAGTGCTTGCCTTAGGAGCCTTTTCTATTGATTGTCACCTTGAAGTAGGAAGAATTACTCTTATTTTTCTTTTTGATTGTTCTTTTCTTTTCACTTTTCTTTTGTTGTTTCAATTGACCACGACTCTAAGTATTTTGTCTTAAGACAACCCTTTAAATTAGGCTTTCAATCAGTACTCCCAAACCAATTGGTTTTAGGGTACTAGGTGTTGAAACACTGATAAACCCCATTTTTAGCATTGATCTTGTGTTGAATTTAGAGGATTTTATCAACTTTTCCCACATTTATTCACTAAAATAGCATGGTTTTGTAAATTCTCCTTTATTTATGCTTAAGTGTGAAAACATGCTTTTTAGGTCTTAAAATAGCTAAATTTAATTCACCTTGATTCCATTCGATGCCTTGATATATTTGTTATGTGGTTTCAGGTTTAGAAGGCAAAGATTGGATTGAGGGAATGAAGAAAAAATATGTAAAAATGGAGAACTCATGAAGAAATTAAGGAACTGCTAAGCTGTCAATCCTGACCTCTTTGTACTAAATTGATCATAACTTGAGCTACAGAGGTCAAAATGAGGCAGTCTCAGTTGCGTTGAAAAGCTAACATCCAGGGCTTCAAAATGATACAAAATTTTCCATAGTTTTCTGGTGTTTAGGTGATGCGCACACGTCGCCCATGAGTGCGTGTCGCAGGATCAACGTGGGCCATTTTTAGCAACTCATGGCCAGCAATTTCTCGCTCGTTTTTGGTTCAATCTAACTTATTTCTTATGCTATTGAACCCAAGGATTGAAGGGGGATAAAGCAAGTAGTGTTAGTTTTAGTTTTTACCATGCTTTAGGTAGAATTCTAGAGAGAGAGGCTCTCTCCTCTCTCTAGATTTTAGGGTTCTCATCTCCATTTCTTCTTAGATCTAGATTTCAATCTTCCTTCAATTTAGTTTTCCTTTACATTTTTATTGTTCTAGAACTTTAGTATTTTACTTCTTTTGTTAATTCCTTCATTTTGTCAATTTTAGTTTATGAACTCTTTTGTTGATTTCCATTTCC
This sequence comes from Arachis duranensis, assembly GCF_000817695.3. NCBI lineage: Eukaryota > Viridiplantae > Streptophyta > Magnoliopsida > Fabales > Fabaceae > Arachis > Arachis duranensis. The sequence goes on along the minus strand of NC_029776.3, from coordinate 52,087,375 downwards.
TTTTAATGCAATTCATGATTTCCATACCTTTTTATATTTGCTTTAGTTTCCTATTGTTGATCTCTTGCCTTTGTATTTATAGCTTCCTTTAATTCTTGTAATTTATGATGTTTACTTTTATTGCCCTCTATGTGTTTGATGAAACGTCTCTTTTATTTATGAGTTAGATTTTTCTCCTCTTGGCTTGGGTTGCGTAATTGGAGACTCTTGAGTTATCAAAGTCTTTTGTTGATTGATAATTGGAAGTTGCTAGTTGACTTGAATGCCACTAAAGCTAGTCTTTCACTATGATTTGACTAGGACTTATGGACAAGAGCCAATTCCATCCACTTGACTTTCCTTCATAGTTAGAGGTTAACTAAGGGGGAGCAATGGACAATTTTTGTCACAATTGATGAGGATAATGAGGATAGGACTTCTAATTCTCATTCCTTGCCAAGAGCTTTCTTAATTATTAGTTTATTTCTTTTGCTATTTACATTTCTTGTCCCTTATTATAAAAATCCCAAAATATTCCTTCATAGCCAATAATAAAGCACCTCATTATAATTCCTAGGGAGAACGACCCGGGATTAATACTCTCGGTTATTTTATTGCGGTTGAAATAATGACAACCATATTAAATTTAATGTGAGGATTCATTGTTGGTTTAGAACTATACTTGCAACGTAACCATTTTTGTGAAATTCTTTACGGACAAAAATTCTTGCATCAAATTTTGGCCCCATTGCCGAGGAATTGTAATAGTGTTATGTTATTAGCTATTGTGAATATGTTCATATTGTGAATATCTTGCTTGTTGGCTATTTCTTAGTTGTTGCTGGTTTTAGGAGTTTGCTTTCATTATTTCTTAGTAGCTTTTGATTTTATTTTGTCTTTTCACTATGAATTCTCATCACTTTGGCTATGAGTGTGGTTACAATTATGTTGTAGGGAATGGAAGCTTCAATGAGGATGTGCATCAAGGGTAGAAAAATCAAAGATGGGAGGAGTCTCAAGGGATTGATCAACCTTCTTGGCAAAACCTACTCCAATCTCTTATAGGTATAATCCAATCCCTAATGCATATCAATCCAATAGCTATGGTAGATATCCTTGTGACTATCAACAACCACCATCTAATGCCTATGAACCTCATCCTCAACATAACCCTCAACTATACTCACAAGCCCCTTTTTACCAAACACCTCCATATGACCCTAATCCTTATCCACCATACCAACAACCATATGAGCCATATAAACCACACATAGAACCACCACCATTCCAACCTTAATAACTCAAAGAACCATCTCCTCCATACTATTACCAAAATGAACCACCTCCAATGTACATAAATTTTCACCCCCAAGATGAATTCTACTTTCCACCACAACCCCCCATGGAAGAATATCCATGTCCATCAATCCAAGAGCAATATGATCCTACTTATATTAGCAAAGAGGAACAAGAATTAAAGGATTGCCTCAAGGAATCAATGGATCAGCTTCAAGCAACCATCCGTCAAAAGTTGGACTCATGGGAGTCATACCACAAGCAAAACATGTCCACGGACAATTGTGGAGGAGCAACCGGAGAGAGAAGTATGACGGGGATCATAGAATCGCAACTTGAGAGCAAGGGATTGGAGTGTTGTGCAACAAGTGAAAAATTTGGAGAGTGTTAAACTGCCACACTCTTACCAAGAAGAACTACCTTCCTATCATGAATCCTTCCTCCAAAACAATGAACTCTCCTATCCACCCCAATCTCTAATAGATGAAACACTTGGTCATATTCTTCAAGTGCAAGAAGAAATGAAAAGGAAGGTACTAGAATTCACGGCCGCCTTGACCAATGTAGTAAACCGATTAGCCTCCCAATGCTTGAACACTCAAAGTACTCCCACAGCCACATGTGGAAAATCAAATAAAGAGCTGATGACCAGAATTCACTACCCCCTTTTAAAAATTAGTTAGTTCTTTTGGCAAGTGCACCAAAATTATCGCCAAGTAATAACCCACAGTGGAGTGGGATCGTATCCACAGAGATTGGCAAATCCAAGAAGTTTTAATTGATTGATGAATTAGTCAAGAAGATCAATAAGATTGTGAAGTGCAGAATTGTAAGTGATGACATAAATGTAAATGACTAGAATATAAAGAAAAGCAATAAAGCGCAGGAATGGAAATTACAGAATGTAAAGTGCTGAATCATAAATGTCTTGAATATAAATGGGAGTGGGGAATTGCTGAATGTAAAATTAAGCTGTAAAGAAATGGATAGATAAGAATGGGGAAATTCATTGAGATTTGGGAGATGTTGTCTCTTTGGATCAAATCTAGCTTATATCTTCTTCAATCATGCAACTCATTGACCTCTTGGCAATCATGATTGATTGAGCCCCAATCCCTTGGTGACTCAATCTCTCAGATATTGATCAATAGCCAATTCTTTGGTCTAATTGCTCATGAAGAGAGATATGCTTGGTTCCTGATTATACCACACACCCTCATAGGTCCAGGTAGAGGGGGGATTATATGTCATGTATCCCATCACCAAAACCCAGATTCTACTCAAGTGTGAGAAGGAATTTCAAGCATGGTTTCATGTTTCCTTTACCAAGGTTCCCATGAAACCCAATTGCATTCAATCTCTTTCCCAATATAATTAAACACTAAGCATTAAGAACGAAATTCCTTCTAGCAAATCAAGAGAAGATGAAGAGAATAAGAATTTCACTATTATCAATCCATCAAGTACAACAGAGTTCCCTCTCTCAATGAGAGGGAAGTTAGCTACTCATAGCTTGAAAAGTACTCAAAAGTGGAGTGTAAAAGTGGATCCAGAACTAACTGCTTAACCCCTCTTCAGTACTCCTTGGGGGTATTTATACTACTCCTAATAAGAATAAAAGAATTACAAAAGTGACAAAGGGAAAATTACATTTTGGAGGGAAAGAAAACACTCAATAAGCATGCCTTCTTAGCTGGCGTATGGCTGGCACTCTACCGGCGTGTCACGTGCCCTTCAAACTAGCTTGGTGTGCCACGCTCAATCCCTCAAGTGGTACGCTCGTCTCTCTATCAACGTGGCAAAATATTGAGTCTTTGATATTTGTGAATTGCTTCAATCATTCACGCATGAATGCTCTTAATTGGATTCTTTAGGTTTGTCCAACTACAACCCATTTATTTCCTTATAATAATAATAATCTGATTTTTTTTATTAATAATATTTTTGGTTTTGCATGAACAAAGACAAGAGCAACACTTGGTTTTAGCTTTCAAACAGCTTATTTGTCTATGGCATACTTTGACAGATTCCTTTCCAAATGTGCCATTGATGTAAGCTCTCAACTACTCTTTCAATTGCAACATTTATCACTCTTGAATCTTGATTATTATAAGGGGAACTACCACAAACTCTTCCAATATTTTGTGAAATTTATCATGATTATTATCACTCTTGATTATTAGTCTAAGTGTATTATTATATAAATCTTAGGTGGATCAATGTATAACTTTAGAAACAAAGAAGGTCATGTTTAATTTCACCAAATCTCAGAGGAAGTTAGTGTAATTTGTCCTTGTTGTGATTAGTTTCAAATCTTTCAATTTTTATGCAGAGTGGTAACTGTTGGAATCATCTCTTGTCATTGTGTTTTTAGTATTATATTTAATTTAGCACCAAGGGCCCACATTCTAAAATACTGTTGAAATCATCTCTTGTCATTGTGTTTTTTTGCTAATCACTACATTGATCTGTCTCTTCATTTTTCTCATAAGACCACAACAAGCAAAGCTTTTCTTTTTTTCTTCATTCAAGCAACCAAGTATAGCTTTTTTGGAAATTCAGGAACAAACAGATGGCTACTTCTAATCTAGAAATAGGATTTTGTGGACAAATTAAGGTGGGGACTAGTGAAAGCAAGCACTCCTAAGTCCTAAGATCTTGAGTTGTTTCCATTGCCTATACTATAGTTGCTACTTGCTAGAGCGAGAGATTCAAGGCAGTAAATAATGATAAGAAAAAGAACGCCAAGGTAGAACACAGTTAGTGATTTTTCAGAACAAAATTCTATTTACAACAAAAATCAGAACAACAAAGCTGGAAACATGTATAAGATAAGTTAGTTTTCTTCAACTAAATAATGATTTTTCATATGATTGCTAATTGAACCACAGTTAATACACTTCTTACTAAAGTTCTTGGATCAATGTCACCATTTGAAGTGTTCTTACTATCACTCTTATGCAGCATTATTCAAATTCATCATTCATCCCTGCAACTTCAAATACTAGTTTATCTAATTATAATTCCTATAAGATATTAGGAGATTGGTTGTTGGTTTTATTGGTTAGTTAGTTAGTGATTATAGTTAGCCTCTGTAACCATATTCTGTTATATATATATACATATGTATATATATATATATAACCAAGTAACACAATACATATAGAATACTTACGTATTGGATGGCTTAAATCAGCAAGTAGATTTTTTATGAAATTAAGTTTTAGGGGGGTACAATTTGAAAATTCATACACCGTATATAAACAACTAGCGCTACATATATACTATATATATTATGGTACATGCATGAACCAAAAAATAATAAATGAGCATGGCAATCAGTTCATCAAGGATTCAACTACTACTTAGTTTAATTAGATATTTTTCAACAAAAAGTGAACCACAGTGAAAAAGAAACTTACAGCAGGATCCATTAAAATAGAGAGTTCAAATGTTCAATACTGAGAGATTTTAAAATCTGCACATTCAATCCATTGAAGTGAAGAAGTCAGTATACTCATGAAAGAACAAAACAGAACAAATCAACAAAATAGAAAAAACCATATAACAAATAACCCAGATAAAACTCAGAACTCAGAACCAAGGGCAAGGAGGAGGCTTACCTCAATTGATGAGCATGAGCTCCGGCGAGCCACCAATGAAAGAAGAAGAGAACTTAAAAAGAGAGAAGACAGAGTCGCGAATGGGAGGTCGAGCCAGAGAGACAGAGCCTCGAATCAAAGTGAAGACTGAAGACTCAAAGAGGTAGAGGCCGACGAACCACTGGCGAGCTCCGACGATAGGCAAAGAAGAAGAAATGTTGACGGTGGCAAAGAGTGGATTTGGTTTTGTTGAAAAAGGATTTGATGATTTGTCGAAGAGGAGAAGAAGTGAAATTAGGTTTTATTTTAATTTGGTTAACCGGTTTTTTTATTTGGTTTTGGTTAACATATTTTAAAAAATATGGATATGGTTTTTAAAATTGTTTTATTAAATTAGTTAACCAAAATGTGGTTATGGTTTTTTAACCGGTTAACTACATTTTGGTTTTTTTTTGCACACTGATGCACCACTATTTCGTGGTACATCTTGTATTTAATTGAGTGGATTTTATCCACTAGTCTCACACTTATTCATTGAATTCGCATGTTTTACATTTTCTTTTCTGATTTTGTGCTATAATTGAAAACATGCTTCTTTGGTCTTAATTTTTGTAACAACCTTAGTTTTTGAAAATCAAATAATTAGTTGTTTGTGATTTATTTTATTTGTTGATAATTTTAGTTTAAGAAAATTATTTTACTAATGATAATTAAATGGAGTTTCATGATAATTGAAGTTTAAATTAATTAGAATTTTTATATAAATTTTATTAGATATTTGGTATAATTGAAGTTATAATTTTGGTAATTGAAAAATAAGAAAGAATTTTATAACTTAATAAATTCTATTTGAACTCCTAGAAATTATTTTATTAGAAATGATTAGATTGATATTTATAAATACTTTAAGTTTAAGTCAATTAATATTTATGTACAATTTTTAATATAATTAATTATTTTATAAATTGAAATTAAAGTTTCAGAGATAGAAAAATAATAGAGATTTGTATGATTTAATCTAGAAAATTGATATTTGAATTTAAATTGTACTTTACAAAATATAATTAACTTGTTCATTTTATAATATAAATTAGAACTAATTGATTAAACTTAGCAATATGTTGATAAATAATGTTTCTAAATATTTTTAATAGAGTACATTTGATTTTAAAATTATCCTATCCTCCAATTTTATCAAAATATCTATTCATATCTATCCATATTACTTTATAAAATCCCTAATTCCTAAATTCCCAAATCAAACTCAAAAACCCTAATTTCCCAAATTGGAAACCCTAACCCTCACTCCCTCACCACACTCAGCCGCAACCTCACCCTTACCTTCCTTTAGCGTAACACTCACACACAGCAGCGAAACAGAGAGAAAAAAAGAGAGGGAAGAGCTGCTGCCCCGCCACCGCCGTGAAGCCTCCGTGTCGCGTCGCCGCCGTCGCCCTCACTGCGCCACCGTCGTCCTCGTCACAGAGCCAGCCGCCGCAACTTATAGCAAATTCAGAGAGATGGAACTCAGGAAGAGAGGAGACAGAGAGCTCGGAGACTGAGCTAGGGTTCAACCACCGTGCCCAGCCGTGCTCGCGTCGTCGGTGCCGTTTTCGTCGAAACTACCGCCGTTTGAGGGGCTATGCTTGGCTGCCGTTGTGCTGCCCTGCTTCACCGTGGCTGAGCTCCGCTACCCCCTGATCTTTGGGCTTGTGGTGCTGATGCGGGAATTACTACAGGAAGAGAAGAACACGAAGAGGAGAAACTGGGATCGTTGTTGTCGCCATCGCTGCTGAAGACCAGCCACCGCGCCGAGCTTTTACCGTCACCATTCTGCCCGGTGTCGCCAGCACTGAAGTCGGCTGCTACCACCGTCAAGCCTTGTTGGAACTGGTGTTGCTTTTGGAGGTTTGGAAGGGAGGCTTGCTCGGATTTGCTTCTGGTCCTGGTTCTCACAGCTGCCGGAGCCTCTGCCACCATCAGAACTGCCATTGAAACTATTGATTTGGTTCCAATTCCTCCATTTTTGAGACTGTGAGCTTTGATCCTTGCTTTGCTTCTATCCTATTCCTATGTCTTTCACCTGTTCTAACTAAGGAAACCTATATTTTTGTTCAGTGCTGCATCTCTATTTTCCCTATTTACTGCTAGAACTATCATAGGGAATACTGTTGATGTCATCAGGAAACTGTTAGAGCTGCTGTTGTTGCTGATGCGATTTAGAACGAAGTTGGAGTCACGTTTAATTTTGTGGATTTTGACTAACTGAGGTAGGGTATTTAACGTTTTTAATTTAGAATGCCTACCAAGTTATTGGATAAGTGCAAATGGTTAATAATATTTAAGAATTTCTAATCAACATGAATGTCCTGAAATGCTTTTGAAATTAGTTAGTCGTTGTGAATATTCTGAGCTGTGATTGAACTTAGATGCTGTTGTGAATAATTATTAATTTAGTGTAATTTATTAAACTGAAATATGCCCAGTTAATTATTGAACAGCTGTTGAATAGATAATTGATGAATTTAGTTTGGATTGCTGCTGCGAATGTAATTGGTTTTGTTGTTATGAGAGACTAATTGATAGAAATAAGCTTAGTTTGAGATTGTGAAATTTGGATTATTGAACTCAGGTTAAGGCTGTGAATGTCTTTGGGCTTCGTTGTGAGTGTTTGAGGTTGTAATTGATATTATTTTCTCTGATATGGATGGAATTGTTGAAAAGTTCTGACTCTACGTGATTATACTGAATTAGTTGAGTTGTGTGGCTGAAATTATGATTGGAAATGATTGAGATTTTTGATTGGAACTTTGGTTGAATTTGTTGATTTTGTGTGATGATCTGCTGCGTGAGCGCAGTCAGATAGATGGTGGTGCGACCACTGAGAACGCTTTCCTGCGGTACAGATCCATATTTTAATTCTGTAAGGCAGAGGGGTTATTTCCTGCTACAGAAGTACCATGACCACCTGTTCCATTTCTGTAGTGGCAGAGGGGTTATTTCCTGTATACAGAAGGTGTGTCGGCGTACATCCCTGCAGTGGCAGATGTGTTATTTCCTGCGTGCAGTGGACCCTGTGGTGGCAGAGGGGTTATTTCCTGTACACAGTGGTATAGCCAATAGGAAAGCCTTATCCAGACAGAGGTTGCTGGATAACGTCGGGAGCGGATATGTAACCGACAAATGAGCTCATTACCTGCACTAGGGCTAGACATGCATCATCCTTGTGTGTGCATTTGCATTTGATTGGGTTTGCTCGTTGTACTTCCCTGTGATTGTGCTGTTTACCTTGCTGTGACTTGTTTGTGTGCTGAATTGAATCTTTTGTTAGTGCTATTAGTTGGTGAGTGTATGATGATGATTAAGAATTGACGTTGTGATTGAAAATTAGTTATGTGGTTGAAAAATGTTTAAAGTGACCAGTTTTATATTTTGGAATTTGTTTTGAGCTTAGGTTTTTGAAAGAGGTAAATAGTTAGTTAAAGTAAAACCAAGAATAGTATTTTCAAAAAGGTTTGACAAAAATATAGTTTCCTTGAGTATATTAATTATTTGATTCTATTTCATTACTTTTACGGCATTCCCATTCCCTACTGAGAACGTGTTGTTTGTTCTCACCCCAAAATCTTCCACCCTTTCAGTGACACAGGTTCGAAGACTCCGTTTGAAGCTGCAGGCGATTATAGATCTTATTTATGAGTTAAGTTTATGACTTGAGTTATTTTCATAGAATTTCCCTCGCCCTTGTTACTTTGGTTTTTATTTTATACAGAGGGATAGGATTTGTATGTGAGTTTTATTTGAAATCTTTTGTATGACAGATATTATTATTAATAATTATGTGATTATTATTACTTGGTGATGCTTGCTATATGATTTTAATTATCAAAAACAAAATTTTCTGGTATTTTTACTAAAACTGGATCGCAATATCGAACTAGAGGCTCAATAGTAAATAGTTAATAAAGTAGAGCAGGTTGGTAATGCCTTACTTTTGGTACGATCATGACGTTCTGGAAGTTGGGTCGTTACAATTTTCCTATGCTTCATTGAATTTTTCCTCTCTTATTACCATTTGATGCTTTGATATGTGTGTTAATTGTTTTCAGAGATTGCAGGGCAGGAATGGCTTAGAGGATGGAAAGGAAGCATGCAAAAGTGGAAGGAATACAAGAAGTTGAAGGAACTGCAAAGCTGTCAGCCTGACCCTCTTGCACTAAAATGTCCATAACTTGAGCTACAAAGGTCCAAATGATGCGATTCCAGTTGCGTTGAAAAGCTAACATCTGGAGCTTCGCAACGATATATAATTTGCCATAGCTGCCTCGTAGTTAGGTGACGCGGACGCGTGAATGACGCACACACATCGCAGTTGCGAATCTCAATCCACGCAAACGCGTAAACGACGCCTCCGCGTCACTTTGCCGCGACCTGTACGAACCAGAAAGCGCTGGGAGTGACTTCTGGGCTGTTTTTGACCCAGTTCTCGGCCCAGAAAACACAGATTAGAGGCTGGGAGTGGAGCAGAATCATTCATTAACTCATAACACACTTTTCATAATTTTGGATGTAGTTTTTAGAGAGAGAGGTTCTCTCCTCTCTCTTAGGATTTAGGATTAGGATTTCTATTAGGATTAGGATTGTTTCTTCATACCAGGTTCAATAATTTATGTTTCTCTTCTATTTTTGTTTACTCTGAAGCTTTTATTTGTGTTTGATTTATGTTGCCCAATTGGCTTATGAATATTTTCCATGTTAGAATTGACATCTCTATTCAGTTTAATTTGAGGTATTCCATTTATTTATGATTTTTATCTAGCTTTTTATATTCTTGGCTTTAATTGATTAATTGGTAACTCTTGAGTTGTCAAACTCATTGTCGACTGAAAATTGGAATTCTTTAAGAATTAACTCGAGTTCCAATAACTCTAGCTTTTTCCAAGGAAAGACTAGGACCAGAGGAACCAAACTTATTCCATCCACTTGACTTACCTTCATAGTTAGAGGTTAACTAGGTGGGAGAAAAATCCAATTCTCATCACAATTGATAAGAATAACTGGGATAGGACTTCCAGTTTTCATACCTTGCCAAGAGTTTTATTAGTTATTAATTTATTAATTCTTGCAATCTATTTCTCCTGCTTAAAACCTTTTTCAAACCCAAACACTATTTTTTTCCATAACCAATAATAAATCATACTTCCCTGTAATTCCTTGAGAAGATGACCCGAGGTTTGAATACTTCAGTTTATAAATTTATTGGGTTTTGTTACTTGTGACAACCAAAACGTTTGTACGAAGGGATTTTCTGTTGGTTGAGAATCTATACTCACAACGCGACTATATTTTTACAAAATTCTTTACTAGCAAAAATCCTAACGTCAAAATGGCGCCGTTGCCGGGGAATTGTAAACGTGTGCCTTATTATTGGTTATTGTAAATATTTTTCAAAAAAAAATATCTTATCTTATTTTTTTTCAAAAATATCTTATCTTATTTTTTCAAAAAAAAATCAAATCTTTTTCAAAATATTTTCTTTTTGTTAGTTTTTGTTTTTATTTTCTCCTACTACTATGAACTCTCACCCCTTTGGCTATGAGTCTGGTTACAATTATGTTGCAGGAAGAGAAAGCTATAACAGAAATATGCATCAAGGTCAAAGCAATCAAAGATGGACGGAGCCAAGAGGATCTGATCAACCCTTTAGGCGACAACACCTTCCAAGATATCATGGATGAAGGCCATTCTATAATGCATACCAAGATGATAGGTATGGTGGACCCCCTTGTAGTTACCAACAAGCTCCATCATATGCCAATGAACCACCTCCTCAACATAGCTTTGAACCACCATACTCAGAAGCCCCTTTCCACCATTCACCTCCATATGACCCCAATCCTTATTCACCACACCGACCACCATATGAACCATACCCAGAACCACCACCTCAATTTACACCATCTCTATATCCTTATCAAGAGGAACCACCTCCGTGTTATGAACCTTTTCTCCCAACAAATGAACCCTCCTACCCACCCCAAACCTACATGGAGAGCACACTTGCCTCTATCACTAGTCTCACCTCTACTCTTCAAGCACTTATATCCCGCATGGACCAACCCTCTACCCCCAATATTCAACCCTCAAGCTTCAATCCACTTCCATCTCAACCACATAATGATCCACCCATCCCATCACCACCAACCATGGAAGAGCACCAACATCCATCAATCCAAGAGCAACATGATGCCACTGATACTATTGACATGGAACAAGAAAGAGAGGATCATCTTCGCTAATCCATGCTTCATAAGGAGCTAGAGGAGGCACTAAAGGTGAAGGTAGTAGAGACCTTTAAAGTTGACAACGCGGTTGAAAAACTAGTGAAGGAAGACAACAAGGAGGATTTTGTACTTGAAGGTGAAGAAATAGTTGAAGAGGAAATCATCAAGGATGAATACGATTTCATACTTAAACACCTGGATCAAGCAATAAATCGATTACCTTTCTGACGTTCGGACATTCAAAGAACCCCCATGGCTTCATGTGGAAAATCTACTGAAGAACGTAGCAGGAAGGAGAAGTTAGGCACTCCGGTGGATAGTAAGCAGCATGATTTTGTATTAGAACAATTGGAAAAAGCTACGCCTGCCATTGAAGAGGAAGAAGTGGTTGAAGACTTAGGAGATGTTGAACCTCTATGGAAAAGTCAAGTTATAGAGCCTCCTTCAAAGACATTTGAAACTGATGATGAGGAGGGTGTACAACCTCCAAGGAATCTCATGGTTGAAGACCTTAAAGGGGATGATCAAGGGATGGATTCAATCATTGATGAATTCTTATCTACATTTGAATCCTCTTCCATTGGACTTGACATGGAGATTAAAGAAAAAGAAGAACAACCTCCCATGCCCTTGGTAAGCAATGAAGAGGAGATTGAATTGGAAGAAAGCCACCAAGAGGAAGAGGATGATATTGAAGATGCTTGCAAGGAGGTGGAAGATGTCAAAGAAGAGCACAAAGGAGTGGAGCTTGCACGTTCATTAGAAACACCTCCCCCTAAGTTGCCGTCATCCTTCACAACATTCAAGTGGGTAAAATTCATATCCCTTAGCTTTCTAATTCCACTTGAATATGGGCTACTGGAGACGATGGTCAACTTAGAGCTCTTTGTGGCATTAAGAGTAAGAGGAAGATGGTCAGTAGTAAGAATGGTCCTGCACGGTTTATTATGGTTGGAAGCTTTAAGTTTAAACGCAAAGGTTGGTGTAGAGCTCAACTGAATGGGTCTAAGAAGTTGTTTGGCCACTTTAGTGAGAATTCAGACTGCTTGCCACCCGGATGGAATCATGATAATCAACTTGAAGATGGGTGTAGAAACAAGATTTGGGATCCAGGAATATATGAGGATCAACTTTGGGAGCTCGAAGCTTGTGGAGAACTTCATCAACGCTTGGTAAATTTACTTGGTATTGATAGAGCTTATTGGAAGTCCAAGCGTTGGTGGAAGTTTCAGGATGAGTTCAAGCACAAGCCGCCATAACAAGGAGCTCACCAAATGTCCAACTTAAGGACTTTAACTAAAAGTGCTAGGTGGGAGACAACCCACCGTGGTATGATCGTTCCCTTTCACTTTTGCTTTATTTTTGAATTTTGTTTGAACCTGAAGTTTTTACATGACATTCATTGCATTTTGCATTCTGCATACTGCATAAAAAAAATCGCACGTGACGCGCTAGCGTCGCCGACGCATCCGCGTCGTAGGTGCGTTGAGAAGAAAACAAAATTGAACAGAGAGTCACGTGAGAGCGTGGCTAGAGGCGTGCCTTTGACACAAATTGATCCACGCGACCGCTTCGCTGACGCGTCTGCGTCATGTGGGAAAAATTCCTCCCACGCGTCCGCGTCACCCACGTGAACGCGTGCCCTGAAATTAATGTAAAAAGGGTGTATGGCCGAAAGTTGAGCTAGAATTGGGCTGGAGCCGTGCTAGAAGCACAAGCCCTGCCACGCGTACGCGTGCCCCACGCGTACGCGCCGTTTTCAAATTTAGGCCATCCACGCGATCGCGTCAACCACGCGACCGCGTCACCCCATATTTTTGGCAAAAATGCATTTAAACAGAGAGTTGTGCGTACGTGAGGCTACTCTCGCGCCACCAGCACAAATCGAGTCACGCGTCTGCGTGCCCCATGCGTCTGCATCACTTGAATTTATCACACCCACACGATCGCGTGCACCACGCGTCCGCGTCATATGCGACGCACAGCTTATCCAGACCAGCGCCAATTATCTTATCTTTTCTTTTCTAATCCTAATTTCTTCTATCTTTTCTTCTTTCTTCCTCCTTTCTTGCTTTCTTTTTCTTTTCCATTGGTGTTAAATTTTCTTATTCAACTGTTGTATCTTTTCTGGTATTATCTTGGTGCTTAGTGACTTATTTTATTCTTGTTAGGTAATATTAATTAAATAAATGCCTATCTTTTATACCTGTATTAATTTTGCATTAACATGAATTTATATTATCTCTCTTTACCCACTCTCTTCCCTATTGTTGCAATTTTTGCACTCTTGATATGCCATTTGCTTCCACTATTTTCTCCCTTGTATGTTGTAGTTACCATGTAATTGAGACCTTTATTATTTGGCATTAACACCCATATTTTATTTATGTTCTTATCTTTACTTCTGGGTTACTTTCCTTCTTTTCCTCTTCTTTCAAGATGGCCACCGAGGAAGGGAAATGGATAGCTTCTAAATAGAGAGACAAACAAGTTCATCTGCACAATCTATAGCGAAAGGCATCAGTTGGAGCAGCCCGTCCACTTATACATCTTAGCATGCACCGAGGATGGTGCAATCTTTAAGTGTGGGGAGGTCGATACCGATCTCCATGGGTTAGTTATTTTCTGACTCAACACTAATGTTTAAACTTCTCTGTAGTTAGTTCTTGCATTTGTTCGTTTGATTGCATTATAGTTAGATTTTGTGCATATTTTACCACAACTTGGTTAAAGTAATAAATTTCTTTTCAAGACTTTATTTTATAATATTTTACTAATTTAAATTAAAAATTAAAATTTTCTATGTGTTAAATTTGTTTGAAGTTGTATTTGGAACATGGTTTTTGAGCCAAAGAACACACAACCTATTAGATTTGAGCTTATTTACATGGTTACATTATTTAACCATAAATTTTTATTCTTGTGTGTTTTCTTCTCTATGATTACAATCGTTGCTTTGTTCCATTCTATATGTCCATTATTTAGTGTATGTACATGCCTGCATGTGATTGAGGCCATTATTTGAATTTTTGCTCACTTATCCCAAATAGGCCTACCTTTTACATCACCCTTGTTAGCCCCCTTGAGCCTTTTAATCCCCTTTGTTCTATAACCACATTACTAGCCTTAAGCAGAAAAACAAATTAAAAAAAATCCCAAGTTGAATCCTTGGTTAGCTTAGGATAGAAATTGTGTATCAACTAAGTGTGGGGAAATTTATAGGAACATGGGATGATAGGAAAAATGTATTAAAGTGAATAAATTATTTGAAATTTGGGAGCATGCTCATGTGAAATCAAAATAATTAAAACACCATATGCATTGATATATTATTCTTATGTTTCAAAAAAAAACAGAGAAAAAAAAGAAAGAAAAAAAAGAAAAAAAAGAAAAAAAAGAAATTCATTAAGTAATTAAATAAGGGGACAAAAATTACCCCAATGCAAAAATTAAAGAATCAATGCACATAGGATAAAACCAAAAATAAAATTGGTGCATGAGTATGTAACACACAAGTGGGAAAATTGGGCAGCTAGGCAAGATTTCTAGATTATATAGAGTATGTATATGTTAGGTGACATCTTAGACTAATCAAGGGTTCAATTATTAGCTCACTTAGCCTTATATATATACCCTTACCCTTACCTTAGCCCCATTACAACCTTGAAAAAGACCTCATGATGTTTGTATGTATACATTAAATATTTGTAGATTGGTTAGATGAAGAACAAAATTTAGAAAGCATGATTAGAGAAGAATAGAGTGATTACCCCATACACTAGAGAGAATAGAGTGAGACATACACTACCAGTGGGGGTTCAATGTTTGATTCTATGTTCCCTGCTTTCATGAGCTATCTTCTTACAAGTTTACTTATTTTCACTGTATGATTTGAATTAGTGGAATTTGATTCATATTTGTCTTGGAGAACTTATTTACTTTTAACCAAGTAGATAGAAACATTTTGCATGTAGTTGCATTCATATAGATAGGTTGCATTGCATACTCTCTATCATGCCTTCACTCTTCGAGCTTCTCTTGAGCTTAGCATGAGGACATACTAATGTTTAAATGTGGAGAGATTTGATGCACCACTATTTCGTGGTACATCTAGTATTTAATTGAGTAGATTTTATCCACTAGTCTCACACTTATTCATTGAATTCGCATGTTTTACATTTTCCATCCTGATTTTGTGCTATGATTGAAAACATGCTTCTCCTATTACCATTCGATGCCGTGATGCGTTTGTTAAGTGATTTCAAGATCTATAGGGCAAGAATTGCTTAGAGAATGGAAAGGAAGCATGCAAAAGTGGAAGGAATACAAGAAGTTGAAGGAACTGCAAAGCTGTCAGCCTGACCCTCTTGCACTAAGACGGCCATAACTTGAGCTACAGAGATCCAAATGATGCGGTTTTAGTTGCGTTGGAAAGCTAACATCCAGAGCTTCGCAACGATATATAATTTGCCATAGCTGCCTCGACGTTAGACGACGCAGACGCGTGAATGACGCGCACGCATTGCAGCTGCGAATCTCAATCCACGCAAACGCGTGGACGACGCCTACACGTCACTTTGCCGCGACCTATACGAACCAGAAAGCACTAGGAGTGATTTTTGGGCTGTTTTTGACCCAGTTCTCAGCCTAGAAAACACAGATTAGAGGCTGGAAGTGGAGCAGAATCATTCATTAACTCATAACACACTTTTCATAATTTTAGATGTAGTATTTAGAGAGAGAGGTTCTCTCCTCTCTCTTAGGATTTAGGATTAGGATTTCTATTAGGATTAGGATTGTTTCTTCATACTAGGTTCAATAATTTATGTTTCTCTTCTATTTTTGTTTACTTTGAAGCTTTTATTTGTGTTTAATTTATGTTGCCCAATTGGCTTGTGAATATTTTCCATGTTAGAATTGACATCTCCATTCAGTTTAATTTGAGTATTCCAGTTATTTATGATTTTTATCTAGCTTTTTATATTCTTGGCTTTAATTGATTAATTGGTAACTCTTGAGTTGTCAAACTCATTATCGACTGAAAATTGGAATTCTTCAAGAATTAACTCGAGTTCCAATAACTCTAGCCTTTTCCAAGGAAAGACTAGGACTAGAGGAACCGAACTTATTCCATCCACTTGACTTACCTTCATAGTTAGAGGTTAACTAGGTGGAGAAAAATCCAATTCTCATCACAATTGATAAGGATAACTGGGATAGAACTTCCAGTTTTCATACCTTGCCAAGAGTTTTATTAGTTATTAATTTATTAATTCTTGCAATCTATTTCTCCTGCTTAAAACCTTTTTCAAACCCAAAAACTGTTTTTTTTCATAACCAATAATAAATCATACTTTCCTGCAATTCCTTGAGAAGACGACCCGAGGTTTGAATACTTCGGTTTATAACTTTATTGGGTTTTGTTACTTATGACAACGAAAATGTTTGTACGAAGGGATTTTCTGTTGGTTTAGAATCTATACTCACAACACGACTATATTTTTACAAAATTCTTTACTAGCAAAAATCCTAATGTCACACACCCCTAGCATCTAAGTTCGAGATCAGAATCTTCGTGGTATAGGCTAGAATCAATTGGCAGCATTCTTGAGATCCGAAAAGTCTAAACCTTGTTTGTGGTATTCCGAGTAGGATCTGGGATGGGATGACTATGACAAGCTTCAAACTCGTGACTGTAGGGTGTGGTGACAGATGCAAAAGGATAGTAAATCATATTCCTACACGATCGAGAACCAACAGCTGATTAGCCATACAATATCTGTGCATGGTATTTTTCATCTGAGATGAGAAATCCGACAGTTGATTAGCCATACAGAAACTGTAGAGGACCATTTTCATTGAGAGGACGGGAAGTAGCCATTGACAACAGTGACACCCAACATATATCTTGCCATAGAAAGGAGTATGAAGGATTGGATGAAGGCAATAGGAAAGCAGAGATTCAGAAGGAATAACGCATCTCCATACGCTTATCTGAAATTCCCACCAACGAATTACATAAGTATCTCTATCTTTATTTTATGTTTATTTATCTTTTAATTATCAAAAATCCATAACCATTTGAATCTGCCTGACTGAGATTTACAAGATGACCATAGCTTGCTTCAAGCCGACAATCTCCGTGGGATCGACCCTTACTCAGGTAAGGTTTATTACTTGGACGACCCAGTGCACTTGCTGGTTAGTTGTGTGAAGTTGTGAAAAAGTGTTGAAATTACAATTGTGCGTACCAAGTTGTTGGCACCATTGAGATCACAATTTCGTGCACCAACTGACTCTCCTGACAATAGAGCATTCAAATCCGTGTGATCAGAGTCTTCGTGGTATAAGCCAGAATCAATTGGCAGCATTCCTGAGATCCAAAAGTTTAAACCTTGTCTGTGGTATTTCGAGTAGGATCCGGGAGGGATGACTGTGGCAAGCTTCAAACTCATGAATTCTGGGCACAGTGACAGTGTGCAAAAGGATCAATGGATCCTATTCCAACATTAGTGAGAACCGACAGATGATTACCATATACATGGATCCTTTTCACTGAGAGGACGGCTGGTAGCCATTGACAACTGTGATCCACCAACATACAGCTTGCCATGGAAGGAGACCTGCGTGCGGGAAGAAGAAGACAGTAAAAAAGTAGAAATTCAGAAGACAGAGCATCTCCAAAACCTCAACCTGTTCTCCATTACTGCATAACAAGTATTATTTAATCTATGTTCTTTTACTTATTCCAATTAAAACTAAGAACCATTATTGATATTCTGACTAAGAGCTACAAGATAACCATAGCTTGCTTCAAGCTGACAATCTCTGTGAGATCGACCCTTACTCACGTAAGGTATTACTTGGACGACCGAGTACACTTGCTAGTTAGTGGCACCGGAGTTGTGAAAAGTGTGAATCACAATTCCGTGCACCACTTTTTCTGCTTGATTTTTCTTTTTCTTTCTTTTTTTATATTTTTTGCCATTTTTTTCGCAAGTTTTGTGTTTTTCACTACTTTTTATTGCTTCAAGAATCAATTTTATGATTTTTCAAATCATCAATAACATTTCTCTTTTTTCATTATTCTTTCAAGAGGCAACAATTTTAACATTCGTAAACTTCACTATAAAAAATATGCACTGTTCAACCATTCATTCTGAAAACAAAAAGTATTTCCACCACATCAAAATAATTAAATTATTTTCAAGATAGAATTCGAAATTCATGTACTTCTTTTTCTTTTTCAGAAAATATTTTTCATTTAAGAAAGGTGAAAGATTCATGGAACATTTATAACTTTAAGACATACTTACTAAACACTAATGATCATGTAATGAAGACACAAACATAGTCAAAACATAAAGCATAAAAACCAAAAACAGAAAAGAAAATAAACAAAGAGATTAAAGAACAGGTCCACCTTAGCAATGGTGGCTTCTTCTTCCTCTTGAAGAACCAATGGAGTTCTTGAGCTCCTCTATGTCTATTTCTTGCCTTTGTTGCTCCTCTCTCATGGCCTTTTGTTCTTCTCTAATTTCATGGAGGATGATGAAGTGCTCTTGGTGCTCCACTCTTAGTTGCTCCATGTTGTAACTTAATTCTCCTAAAGAGGTGTTGAGTTGCTTCCAATAGTTGTGTGGAGGGAAATACATCCCTTGAGGCATCTCAGGGATTTCTTGATGAGGGACTTCCTCATGCATATGTTGAGGTCCATGAGTGGGCTCTCTTGTTTGCTCCATCCTCTTTCTAGTGATGGGCTTTTGAGATGAATCTCTCCATCTCCCATGACTCGAAGGTGGAAGCAACTGCCTTCCCTTTCCTCTTTCTAGAGGTTTTTCCGGCCTTAGGTGCCATTAATATGGAAAAATAAAAAGCAGAGCTTTTTTCCACACCAAACTTAAAAGGTTTGCTCGTCCTCGAGCAAAAGAAGAAAGAAAGGATTAAAGGAAGAAAAGATAAAGGAGATGGAGGAGTGTGAATGGTTCAGCCAAGGGGGGTTTTAGGTGGTTATGATGTGTGAAAATGAAGGAGTGATGAGGGGATTCTATAGGAGTAGAGTAGAGAGGGAATTCTTGTAATAGAGGTTGGGTTTGGGAGGGGGATGGTCTGAATTTGAATGGGTGGGGGTAGGTGGGTTGTATGATAGTTTTGGAGGAGAAATGGAGGTGATTGATGGAGGTTATTTTGGGGAAGCGTGTTATGGAAAGGTGTGAAAAGGAGAGAAAAAGAGTTGGGGTAGGTGAGAATTTTGTAGGGTTCATAGATCCTGAGGTGTCAAGGAATTCTGGTCCCTGCACCTTTTTGGCATTTAAATGCCCTCTGTGTGCCATTTCTGGCATTTAACGCTAGCTCTGCTACCCCTTTCTGGCGTTAAACGCCAGTCTGGCTTCCAATTCTAGCGTTTAATGCCCAGAATGTTGCTAGACTGGGTGTTTAAAAGCGCATTCTGCTATCCTTACTGGCGTTTAACACCAGCCAGACACCAGACACCTTTTTCTGGTGTAAAACGCCAGTCTGGCTGCCAATTCTAGCGTTTAACACCCAGAATGCTGCCAGACTGGGCGTTAAACGCCCATTTTGCTATCCTTACTGGCGTTTAAATGCCAGTAAGCTTGTCCTCCAGAGTATGCTATTTTTTATGCTATTTTTTATTCCTACTTTAATTCTGCAGCTGTTTTTGTGACTTCCACATGATCATCAACCTAAAGAAAATATAAACTAACAATGAAAATGGAATGAAAAAGTAATTAACATAGATAAATAAAATTGGGTTGCCTCCCAATAAGCGCTTCTTTAGTGTCAATAGCTTGACAGGAAGCTCTTACAGAGCTATACAGATGCTCAAAGTATGATTGTGGCCTCCCAACACCAAACTTAGAGTTTGAATGTGGGGGCTCTGCTTGACTCTTGATGAGCGGATAATTTATACGCTTTTTGGCATTATTTTTAGATAGTTTTTAGTAGAATCTAGCTACTTTTTGGTATATTTTTATTAGTTTTTAAGCAGAATTCACATTTCTAGACTTTACTATGAGTTTGTGTATTTTTCTTTGATTTCAAGTATTTTCTGGCTGAAATTAAGGGACCTGGGCAAAAATCTGATTCAGAGGCTGAAAAAGGACTACTGATGCTGTTGGATTCTGACCTCCCTGAACTCGAAATGAATTTTTTGAAGCTACAGAAACCCAAATGGCGCACTCTTAATTGCGTTGGAAATTAGACATCCAGGGCTTTCCAACATTATATTATAGTCCATACTTTTCTCGATTTTTGACGACGCAAACTGGCGTTCAAACGCCAACTTCTTGTCCTATTCTAGCGTTAAACGCCAGAAACAGGATAGAAGCTGCAGTTAAACGCCCAAACTGGCATAAAAGCTGGCGTTTAACTCTAAAAAAAGTCTCTACACACGAAAGTTTCAATGCTCAGCCCAAGCAGACACCAAGTGGGTCCGGAAGTGGATTTCTGCATCATTTACTTATTTCTATAACCCTAATAACTAGTTTAGTATAAATAGAATTTTTTACTATTGTACTCACATCTTTGGATTATCCTTAGATCATCTTTGGAACGTTTTTCCTGAGACTTGGAGGCTGGCCACTCAGCCATGCCTAGACCATTATCACTTATGTATTTTCAATGGTGGAGTTTCTACACACCATAGATTAAGGTGTAAAGCTCTGCTGTTCTGTGAGTATTAATGCAAAGTACTATTGCTCTTTTATTCAATTCAAGCTTATTCTTATTCTAAGATATTCACTCGTACTTCAACCTGATGAATGCGATGATCCATGACACTCATCATCATTCTCACTTATGAATGCGTGCCTGACAACCACTTCCGTTCTACTTGCAATAGCTAGAGTGTGTATCTCTTGGATTCCTGGTTTATACGTTTGATTGCCTCTCCTGACAATAGAGCCTTCAATTCCTTGAGATCAGAGTCTTCGTGGTATAAGCTAGAATTAATTGGTAGCATTCTTGAGATCCGGGAAGTCTAAACCTTGTTTGTGGTATTCTGAGTAGGATCTAGGATTGGATTACTGTGACGAGTTTCAAACTCACGAATGTTGGGCGTAGTGACAGATGCAAAAGGATCAAAGGATCCTATTCTAACACGAGTGAGAACCGATATATGATTAGCCCTACGTAACCCGTAGCCGGACCATTTTCACTTAGAGGATGAACGGTAGCCATTGATAACGGTGATCCCCCTACATATAGCTTGCCATGAAAAGGAGTATGAATGATTGAATGAAGATAGTAGGAAAGCAGAGATTCGGAAGGAATAAGGCATCTCCAAACGCTTATCTGAAATTCCCACCAATGAATTACATAAGTACCTCTATCTTTATTTTATGTTTTATTTATCTTTTAATTATCAAAATCCCATAACCATTTGAATTCACTTGACTGAGATTTACAAGATGACCATAGCTTGCTTCAAGCCGACAATCTCCGTGGGATCGACCGTTACTCACGTAAGGTTTATTACTTGGACGACCCAGTGCACTTGCTGGTTAGTTGTGCGAAGTTGTGAAAAAGAGTAGAGATTACAATTGTGCGTACCAAGTTGTTAGTGCCATTGAGATCACAATTTCGTGCACCAACTCTGTATGGAGAGAATTGGATGAAGCTTTTTATGCTTTTTCTCCATGTTTACGGAAGAAGATCCTTGATCTTTAAACACAAGGTAGTCCTCATTCAATTGAAGGACTAACTCTCCTCTGTCCACATCAATCACAACCCTTGCTGTGACTAGGAATGGTCTTCTAAGGATGATGGATTCATCCTCATCCTTCCAGTGTTTAGGATTATGAAGTCAGCAGGGATGCAGAGGCCTTTAACTTTCATTAAGACATTCTCCATAAGCCTGTTTCATTGATTTATCTGTCATCTCTAGTGAGATTCTTGTAGTTTGTACCTCAAAAATTCCTAGTTTCTCCATTACAAAGAATGGCATGAGGTTTATACCTGACCCTAAGTCACACAAAGCCTTTTCAAAGGTCATGGTGCCTATGGTACAAGGTATTAAGAACCTTCCGGTATCCGGTTTCTTCTAAGGTAATGTCTGCTAAACCTAGGCAATTAGTTCACTGATGAGCAATGGAGATTCATCCTCCCAAGTCTCATTACCAAATAACTTGGCATTTCGCTTCATGATTGCTCCTAGGTATTGAGCAACTTGCTCTTCAACAATATCTTCATCTTCTTCAGAGGAAGAATACTCATCAGAGCTCATGAATGGTAATAGGAAGTTCAGTGGAATCTCTATGGTCTCTATATGAGTCTCAGATTCCATTAGTTCCTCAATAGGGACTTCCTTATTGGCTAGTGGGCATCCATTGAGGTCTTCCTCACTGGAAATCCCTGCCTCTTCCTCCTCTATAGGTTCGGCCATTTTGGTTATATTAATGGCCTTGCACTATCTCTTTGGATTCTCTTCTGTATTCCTTGGGAGAGTACTAGGAGGGGTTTCAGTTACTCTTTTACTCAGCTGACCCACTTGTGTCTCCAAATTTCTGATGGAGGACCTTGTTTCAGTCATAAAACTGAGAGTGGCCTTAGATAGATCAGAGACTATATTTGCTAAGCCAGAGGGGCTTTGCTCAGAATTCTCTATCTGTTGCTGAGAAGATGATGGAAAAGGCTTGCTATTGCCAAACATATTTCTCCCACCATTATTATTATTGAAGCCTTGTTGAGGCTTCTGTTGATCCTTCCATGAGAAATTTGGATGATTTCTCTATGAAGGATTATAGGTGTTTCCATAGGATTCTCCCATGTAATTCACCTCTTTCATTGCAAAATTCTCAGGGTCATAAGCTTCTCCTTCAGAGGAGGCTTCTTTAGTATTGCCGGATGTAGCTTACAATCCAGTCATATTCTGAGAAATCATATTGACTTGCTGAGTCAATATTTTGTTCTGAGCCAATATGGCATTCAGAGTATCAATCTCAAGAACTCCTTTTTTCTGAGTCATCCCATTATTCACAGGATTTCTTTCAGAAGTGTACATGAACTGGTTATCTGCAACCACCTCAATGAGTTCTTGAGCTTCTGCAGGGGTTCTCTTCAGATGAAGAGATCCACCAGAAGAGTGGTCTAATGACATCTTGGACAATTCAGACAGAGCATCATAGAATATATCCAAGATGCTCCATTCTGAAAGCATGTCAAAAGGACACCTTCTGATCAATTGCTTGTATCTTTTCCAAGCTTCATAGAGGGATTCACCTGCTTTCTATCTGAAGGTTTGGATGTCCACTCTAAGCTTGCTCAGCTTTTGAGGTGGAAAGAACTTGGCCAAGAAAGCAGTGACCAACTTATCCCAATAGTTTAGGCTTTTTCTAGGTTGTAAGTCCAACCATATCCTAGCTCTGTCTCTTACAGCAAAAGGGAAAAGCCTAAGTCTGTAGACCTCGGGATCAACCGTATTGGTCTTAATAGTATCACAAATATACAAAAATTTATCTAAGAATTGATGAGGATCTTCCGATGGAAGTCCATGAAACTTGTAATTCTGCTGCATTAAAGAAACTAATTGAGGCTTAAGCTCAAAGTTGTTTGCTCCAATAGCAGAAATTGAGATGCTTCTTCCATAGAAGTTGGAAGTTAGTGCAGTATAGTCACCAAGCATCTTCCTTGCATCTCTAGCATTGTTGTTGGGTTCGGCTACCATGTCTGCTTCTTTTTTGAGATTTTTTGTAAGGTCCTCTCCCGAGTGTTGTGCTTTAGCTTCTCTTAGCTTCCTTCTTAGAGTCTTTTCAGGTTTAGGATCAGCTTCAACAAGAATGTCCTTATCCTTGTTCCTACTCATATGGAAAAGAAGAAAACAAAGGGAGTAGTGGAATCTTCTATGTCACAGTATAGAGATTCCTTTATGTGAGTATAAGAATAGAAGAATAGAAGAATAAGAAGAGAAAGGAGATGAGTAATTCAAATAGAGAGAAGAGAGAGGGGTTCGAATTATGAGTAGAAGAGAAGTGTTAGCAAATAAATAGAAAGAGATGAGAGAGAGAGTATTCGAATTTTAAAAGAGGGAAAAGAAAAATATTTTTATTTTTATTTAATTAATTAAGTCAGTTTCAAAAATATTAAAAGAAATAAAATAAAATTAGAACTTAAAATAATTATTTAATTAAAAAAATTTTGAAAAAGGTGGTGGGTGCTTTTCAAAAACTAGAAGTGAAAGAAATAGTTAGGTGGTTTTGAAAAATATAAGAAATAGTAAGCTCCTTTAAAATTAAAACAAACAAGTCAAGTGGTTAGTTGAAAAAGATTTGAAAATAATTTTGAAAAGATAAGAAGTTAGAAAAATATTTTGAAAATAAAATTTTAAAAAGATATGATTGAAATTTATTTTGAAAAAAGAGTTGAAAGAGAAATTAAAAAGATTTGATTTTTAAAATTAAAGTTGATGACTTGAATAATAAGAAATTAAAAGATATGATTCTAGAATTTAAAGATTGAACCTTTCTTAATAAGAAAGTAACAAACTTGAAATTTTTGAATCAAAACATTAATTGTTAGCAAGGATTTCAAAAATTATGAAATAAAATTAAGAAAAAAGATTTTGAAAAATTAGTTTTAAAATTTTTGAAAATATTAAAAAAATGAAAAAGATAAGATAGAAAGATATGATTGATAAAAGATGATATGAAAAAGATAAGATTTTAAAATTTAAAATCGATGAAAAGATAGCCATTTAAAATTATGAATTAAAACACGAAAATTCGAAAAAAATTGAATTGGAAACTAAAATTACCTCCCTTGTGTCATCCTGGCATTAAACGCCCATAATGCTATCAATTCTGGCGTTTAACGCCGACTTGACTACCTCTTTGGGCGTTTAACGCCAAGCCAGATACCCTGGCTGGTGTTAAACGCCAGGAATCCTTCTTTACTAGGCATTTTTCTAAACGCCCATAATGCTGCCATTTCTGGCGTTTAACGCCCACAATGATACCTTTACTGGCGTTAAACACCAAGAATGATAGCAATTTTGGCATTTAATGCCCAAAATGCCTCTTTACTGGCGTTTTAATGCCAGTGAGCTCTTTTTCTCTGTGATTCCTCTGCTTTATATTATATATATATTAATTTGAAATTTTGACTTGACTAACAAGAAACAACTAAATTTTATAAATTTTTGACCAAGTCAACTCAAAATTTCGAAAATTATTAGAAGACAAAGAAAAAGATATATATTTTTTTACTTGTGAATTTTTAATGAGGAGAGAGAAAAACAACAAAATGAAACAAAGCATAAAATTTTAAGATAAAAATAAATAATGCTTGCAAGAACACTTTGAATGTCAAGATGAACACTAAGAACACTTTAAAGATCATGATGAACATCAAGAACATATTTTTGAAAATTTTCAAGAAAAGAAAGACATACAAGACACCAAACTTAAGAACTTTT
The DNA here is from genome assembly GCF_000817695.3 of Arachis duranensis. NCBI lineage: Eukaryota > Viridiplantae > Streptophyta > Magnoliopsida > Fabales > Fabaceae > Arachis > Arachis duranensis. The sequence goes on along the minus strand of NC_029776.3, from coordinate 52,061,783 downwards.
GTACTAGGGGCACTAACAATTCGAAAATGCACCAGAAAAATAAGGAAAAACACAAAACAAGAAAAATTAAAGATCAAACAAGGAAAATCATCAAGAACAACTTGAAGATCAAAGAAGAACACAATGCATGAATTTTCGAAAATCTAAGAAAAATTAAAAACATGCAGTTGACACCAAACTTAAAATTTGACACAAGACTCAAACAAGAAACACAAAATTTTTTTTGGTTTTATGATTTTATTAATTTTTTTTTAAATTTGAAAAGAAAATAATGGTTGAAATAAGAAAGAAGGTTACCTAATCTAAGCAACAAGATAAACCGTCAGTTGTCCAAACTCGAACAATCCCCGGCAACGGCACCAAAAACATGGTGCACGGAATTGTGATCACACTTTTCACAACTCTGGTACAACTAACCAGCAAGTGCACTGGGTCGTCCAAGTAATAAAACCTTACGCGAGTAAGGTCGATCCCACGGAGATTGCCAGCTTGAAGCAAGCTATGGTCATCCTGTAAATCTTAGTCAGGCGGATTCAATTGGTTATGAGTTTTGATAATTGAAAGATAAATAAAACGTAAATTAAAATAAAGATACTTATGTATTTCATTGGTAGGAATTTCAGATAAGCGTTTGGAGATGCTTTGTTGCTTCTGAACCTCTGTTTTCCTATTGTCTTCATCCAATCATGCGTGCTCCCTTCCATGGCAAGCTGTATGTTGGTGGATCACCATTGTCAATGGCTACCATCCGTCCTCTCAGTGAAAATGGTCTAGCTACGGTTTCTGTACGGCTAATCAACTGTCGGATTTTTCGTCTCGGATGAAAAATACCAGGCACAGCTACCGCACGGCTAATCATCTGTCGGTTCTCACTTGTGTCGGAATAGGATCTTTCTATCCTTTTGCACACTATCACTGCACCTAACATTTGTGAGTTTGAAGCTCGTCACAGTCATCCCATCCCAGATCCTACTCAGAATACCACAGATAAGGTTTAGACTTTCCGGATCTCAGGAATGCTGCTAATTGGTTCTAGCCTATACCAAGAAGGTTCTAACCTCACGGACTCGGTCCGTGGATCAGAGACCCATGAGACTATACTCTGGCTGTCATCCAATGACTGATGACAGGGCATTTTGGCCAGTTTCACTGACCTTTCTTTACTGTTTTTAAGGTAGTTTCATGCATCTTCTTAAGAAATAAGCTAGTTTTGGGTAGATATTCACTTACATCTTGTTTCAAGTATACATTGTGCATTTTACATGATTTCATGAGAATTTTGCATGAATTATATGACAAATTGGATGATGCATGTTTCATGACTTGGATTAGAACTTTGATGCACTTTGCTGCTTGATTTCAGGACAAAGGAAGCAAAGAAGAACCACGTTAGCATTCATGTTAGTTCAAATAACGTGACCTCTAACGTGGAATGGGAGCTAGTTTGCAAAGTTAGTGAGAAAGGTAATCGCCAATAACGCCTTCGAAGCCATCACAGCCCATGTTAAGAGTCACATTAACTAAGTTAACATGAACTCTAACGTGGAAGAATACAACAAGGCCAACGTTAGTGACACTCTCCTTTGTCACTAACGTTGGACCAAGCTCATAATTGGCCACGTTAGTTGCCACGTTAACTTAGTTAACATTGACTCTAACATTGGAAAGCAAAAGAGAAGCCAACGTTAGTGACATTCACCTTTGTCACTAACGTTAGCCAAGCTTCCATGAGCCACGTTAACTCCCACGTTAACTTAGTTAACATGGAAGCTAACGTGGAAAGGGCAATTGATCGCCAACGTTAGTGACATTCACCTTTGTCACTAACGTTGGGTTGAACCACCAAGAGCCACATGAGCAACGTTAACTCCCATGTTAACTTAGTTAACGTGGAAGTTAACATGGATAAAGAGATAATGAGCCAACGTTAGTGACACTTACCTTTGTCACTAACGTTGGATATGGCTAGCATTACTACGTTAGAAGCCACGTTAACCTAGTTAACGTGGACTCTAACGTGGGAAGTAAGGGCACATTGGAACGTTAGTGACAAAGGTAAGTGTCACTAACGTTCTCGAAGGATTGGCATTACTACGTTAGAAGCCACGTTAACCTAGTTAACGTGGACTTTAACGTAAGGAGAAGGGGTGACTCATCACGTTATTGGGAAAGGTAAGTCCCAATAACGTTTGTGAAGGGCCAAGAGGCAACGTTAGTGGTCACGTTAGTGCCACTAACGTTGAAGTCAACGTGATCATATTTGGCTTAGGAACGTTAGTGAAAAAGGTGATTGTCATTAATGTTCTCGAACCCACACTATCACTTAACGTTGACACCACTAACGTCCTGAGCCAAAGTCCCTGCCTACTTCACATTTTCTCTTTGCAAGCAAAGCTAAGCCCAGTAAAGAGGATAACTGCTTCAAACTCAAGATCCAGAGGCCCATACCCAAGACATAAAGAGCCAACTAGAAGATCAGAAGAGTAGTATATATAGGAGTAGCTTTGAATTAAAAAATGAGTTGGAAACTTTAGGAACCTGGGGCATAGAACTACTCTCTGTATTTTTTACTTTCTCTGCAACTTCTAGTTTTACCTTCATGATGTATTCTCCATCTTTGTTTTCATTTTCCAGAGCTATGAACCACTAAACCCCTTTCATTGGGTTAGGGAGCTCTGCTGCAATTTGATGGATCAATATTAGTTTTCATTCTTCTTCTTCTATCTTTTCTCTTGATTTTACTAGAAAGCTTTCAATCTTCATCCAATTGGGTAGTTATCTTGGAAAAGAAACTATTCATACTTGGATCTCTTCGGAACCTTGGAAAAGGAATGAAGAGATCATGCTAGAAATGATTTCTCATGCTGGATCAAATTGGGTTTGGATAGATATGTGACTATAATCCTACCAATACTTGATTTGGGAATGCATGTGGTATAATCAGTGACCAAACTTCGTCTCTTCCCATGAGCAATTAAATTAATGAATTGGGTAATTGTTCAAGTTTAGAGAGATTGGGTTGAATTGGCTATTGATCAAGATTTGAGAGATTGGATTACCAAGGAATTGGAATTCGATCACTTAAGATTGCCAAGGAGATCAATGAATGCATTGATTGAGGAAGAGATGAAAATGAATCTGATCCGGAGAATGCAACATCTCCTAAGCCCAATGAACTCCCATTTCTGATCTTACCCATTCTCTTTAATTTCTGCCATTTACTTTTAATGAGCATTTCCCCATTCCCATTTAAGATTCTGCAATTTACTTTATGCCATTTTCATTCAGCTCTTTATTTCTAGCATTTACTTTTTCTGCTATTTACTTCCCCGCTATTTAATTTTCTGTAAATCTCAAATCAAATTCTGATTCGTTCAACTAGAACATTCCTCTAATTAAAGTTGCTTGATCAATCAATCTTTGTGGGATTCGACCTTACTCTATAGTGAGTTTTTACTTGACGACAATTCGGTACACTTGCCGAAGGAAATTTGTTGAGAAACAAGTTTTCCGTGCATCAAGTTTATGGCGCCGTTGCCGGGGAATAATTTGTATCAACAATGATTATGTTGGAGGATAACTAGATTGAGCATTTTTCATTCTGCTGATTTAAAATTCAGTTTGAGCAATTTAATTTCAGTTTCAGTTGTTTTTCTTCCCATCCCTTTAACCCTTTTATTCCAGTTGTTTACAAACTTTTTCACTCACCCACTAACTGTTTGATATATTGCTTCACTCACACTAACAGCATTTTTTTAACAAGAATAGTTTCTGTATGTATTTCATTGCTTGTGCCTTGTTGATTGTATGACAGGGAGAAGAAGCGGGGCTTCAACTTCCTTTGATTCTGAACCTGAGAGGACCTTCCTTAGATTAAGGAGGGAAGCAAGACGAAAAAGAGTAGTAGGTGCTGAAGAAGAGGAAGAGTACTTCGAACCCAACATGGAAGAGAATTTGGAGAATAACCATGAAGAGGAGGCTTATAATCAAGGCCATGCCAACCATGCTGGGCAAGAAAGGAGGGTCTTAGGATCCTATATCAATCCTAATCCTGGAAACTGTGGAAGCAGCATTCAGAAACCCACCATACATGCCAACAATTTCGAGCTAAAACCTCAGCTCATCACCTTGGTGCAAAATAATTGTTCATTTGGAGGAGTTGCTCAAGAAGATCCTAATCAACACTTGACCACCTTCTTGAGGATTTGTGACACAGTGATGTCCAATGGAGTCCACCCAGATGTATATAGGCTGCTCTTGTTCCCCTTTTCACTCAGGGACAAGGCATCCAAGTGGCTTGAATCCTTTCCAAAAGAGAGCTTGACTAATTGGGAAGAGGTAGTGAACAAGTTTTTGGCAAGGTTTTACCCCCCTCAAAGGATCAATAGGCTGAGACTTGAAGTGCAGACGTTCAGACAGCAAGATGGGGAGACACTTTATGAAGCTTCGGAAAGGTTCAAAGATCTAACAAGGAGATGCCCACCAGAGATGTTTAATGAGTGGGTCCAACTTCACATCTTCTATGAAGGTCTTTCCTATGAGTCGAAGAAGGCTATGGATCATTCATCAGGAGGCTCTTTAAACAAGAAGAAAACCATTGAAGAAGCCATAGATGTCATCGAAACAGTTGTTGAGAATGACTACTTCTATGCCTCTGAAAGAAGTAACACTAGAGGAGTAATGGAGCTGAACCACATGGATGCATTGTTAGCTCAAAACAAGATGATCACCAAGCAGCTAGCAGATCTTACCAAAAAGGTGGAAGAGAACCAAGTTGCAGCGGCCATCACCTCATCACCAACTCAAGAAGGAGTAAACATAGGAGAAGAAGGTGACTAGGAGCAAGCCAACTATGTGGGAAACTCACCTAGACAAGTCCATGATCCATAATCCAAAACTTACAACTCTGGATGGAGAAATCACCCCAACTTTGGATGGGAAAATCAACAAGATCAAGGCCAAGATCAAAGACGTCCGAATCCCAGCAACATATCTCACCAACATGCCACACTTAGACCATATCAACACTCACATAACAACCCCTCTCAACACCTATACCAAAGCCAACCTAACCATTCTCATCCCTCCAATCTCAACCCACCATCACCTTTTGATGACAGACTCTCAAGGATTGAGAACTTACTTGAAAGCATATGCAAAGAGATCCAATACAGTAAAGCATTCCGAGAGGAAGTGCAGTCCAATATGCAGAATCAAGATGCTGCCATCAAGAAACTTGAGACACAAATTGGGTACCTATTCAAGCAGATTCTCAGCCACAACCTTTGCAGCGATACTAACTCAAACTAAGGGAGGAGTGTCAAGCTATCACCCTCAGGAGTGGGAAGGAACTGAAGGAATCATCCCAGAAACCACAAGAAGAGGGCTCAAATGAAAAAGAAGAAAGGCAAGATGGAGCTCAAGCTTCCATTTCAAGTTCGCAAAAAGAAGAAGGAATGTTGAAACTAGACGCCCCAAGAGTCCCATACCCTCAGCAGTTGAGGAAGAAGGGGGATGACAACCAATTCTTGAGATTTTTGGAAATCTTCAAGAAACTCCAAATTAACATACCTTTTGCTGAAGCAATAGAACAAATGCCACTCTACGCCAAGTTTTTAAAGGAGCTAATGACTAAGAAGAGAAGTTGGAAGAACAACGAGACTGTGATACTAACCGAAGAATGTAGTGCTATCATTCAGCATAAACTACCCCAGAAATTGAAAGATCCTGGGGGTTTTCAGATCCCTTGTATTATAGGGGAGATCACAGTAGAGAAGGCTCTATGTGACTTAGGAGCTAGCATCAACTTGATGTCAGTAGCTATGATGAGGAAGATGAAGATCGAGGAGGCTAAACCAACAAAAATGGCCTTACAACTGGCAGACCGATCGTTCAAGTTCCCTCATGGCGTAGTAGAAGATTTGCTGGTGAAAGTGGGAGATTTCATATTTTCGGCAGATTTTGTAGTGCTGGACATGCATGAGGAAGCCAAGACCTCCATCATACTGGGAAGGCCGTTCTTAGCCACTGCTGGAGCTATCATTGATGTCCAAAAGGGTGATCTCACCCTAAGATTACACAATGAAAAGATGACAATCAATGTGTTCAAGGCCATGAGTTACCCACCAGAACAATTGGGGGAATGTATGAGGTTGGACTCACTTGAAGAGGAAGTGCAGGAGAGTTTTGAAGAGGAAGAGCTTGAAGAGTTAACAGAGGAAGAGTTAACATCTAGTGAAGAGGTTGCAACAACAGAGATTCGCATACAAGGAGCTCAAAAGAAAGAGAATGAAAAGATAGAGGCACCCAAACTTGAACTCAAAGCACTGCCACCCACTCTTAAATATGCATACTTAGGAAATAATGAAAGTTACCCAGTAATCATAAACTCATCCCTCAGCCAAGATCAAGAGGATGAACTACTCCAAGTATTGCGAAAGCATAAGGATGCCATTGGATGGACCCTCGCTGACCTGAAGGGAATCAGTTCAGCCATATGCATGCATAAAATACTGTTGGAAGATAATGCCAAACCACAATCCCAAAGGAGGCTTAACCCAATGATGAAGGAAGTGGTACAGAAAGAAGTTATGAAACTATGGCAGGGAGGAGTAATCTACCCGATCTCAAACAGCCCCTGGGTCAGCCCCGTGCATGTTGTACCAAAAAAAGAGGGAATCACGGTAGTTCCCAATGAGAAGAACGAACTAATTCCTATAAGGACCGTCATAGGATGGCGGATGTGCATAGACTACCGGAAACTCAATGAGGCTACACGAAAGGATCACTTCCCCTTCCTATTCATGGATCAGATGTTGGAAAGACTCGCAGGACACGCACATTATTGTTTTCTCGACAGCTATTCAGGATATAACCAAATAGTGGTTGATCCCAGAGACCAAGAGAAAACCTCATTTACTTGTCCATATGGAGTGTTTGCCTACAGGCGCATGCCATTTGGGCTATGTAATGCACCTGCGATTTTCCAACGTTGCATGCTTTCTATCTTCTCTGATATGATAGAGAAATTCATTGAAGTTTTTATGGATGATTTCTCGGTATTTGGAGATTCCTTTACTAGCTGCCTGAATCACCTAGCCTCGGTATTGAAAAGGTGCCAAGAAACCAATCTGGTCTTGAACTGGGAGAAATGTCACTTTATGGTGACAGGAGGAATAGTCCTTGGCCATAAGGTTTCTAACCAAGGCATTGAGGTGGACAGGGCTAAGGTGGAACTTATTGAAAAACTTCCTCCACCTAGTGATGTCAAGGCAATTAGAAGTTTTTTAGGACATGCTGGCTTTTACAGAAGGTTTATTAAAGATTTTTCAAAGATAGCCAAGCCCTTGAGCAATCTCCTTGTATCTGACACACCATTTATCTTCGATGAAATATGCATGCTAGCATTCGAGAATTTAAAAAAGAGATTGTCCTCTGCTCCTATCATTTCCCCACCTGATTGGAACTTACCCTTTGAATTGATGTGTGATGCATCTGATTTTGTAGTTGGAGCAGTGTTAGGGCAGAGGAAAGATAACTTAGTCCATGTGATATACTATGCTAGCAAAGTCCTCAATGATGCTCAAAGAAACTATACCACTACTGAAAAGGAGTTGCTAGCAATAGTTTTTGCATGTGACAAGTTCAGATTATACCTCATTGGTGCTAAAGTGATTATTTTCACAGATCACACAACACTTAAATATTTGTTTGCCAAACAAGAATCAAAACCAAGACTAATAAGATGGATCTTATTGTTGCAGGAATTCAATATTGAAAGCAGAGATAAGAAAGGAGTGGAGAACAAGGTAGCAGATCACCTATCCAGAATCCGTCATGAGGAAGGTGGAACACATGATACAAGTGTGAACGAGCTCTTCCCTGATGAGCAATTGATGACAATTCATAAAGCACCATGGTTTGCAGACATTGCCAACTTCAAGGCAACCGGGGCCCTACCTCCAAGGATTAATAAACATAAAAAAAGAAAGCTCATAAATGATGCAAAATATTTTGTCTGGGATGAGCCATATCTCTTCAAGAAGTGTTCAGATGGAATACTTAGAAGATGTGTCTCGGAAAAAGAAGGACGAGAGGTCCTATGGAATTGCCACGGCTCATGCTATGGAGGCCATTTTGGAGGGGACAGAACTACAACAAAGGTGTTTCAAAGCGGATTTTTTTGGCCCACCCTTTTCAAGGATGCCAAAGAACTAGTAAAGAGTTGCAATGAATGCCAAAGATCTGGAAACTTGCCCAAAAGAAATGAGATGCCACAAAATTTTATCTTGGAACTGGAATTGTTTGATGTGTGGGGAATTGATTTCATAGGACCATTCCCAACCTCATATTCAAACAAGTACATCTTGGTAGCAATGGATTACGTTTCCAAGTGGGTAGAGGCTATTGCCACTCCAACGAATGATAACAAGACGGTCATGAATTTCCTCAAGAAGAATATCTTCAGCCGTTTTGGAGTTCCCTGAGCACTCATCAGTGATGGAGGCAGTCATTTTTGTAACAGACCACTAGAAGCTCTACTCCTACGATATGGGGTAAAACACAAGGTTGCCACCCCTTACCATCCCCAAACAAGTGGGCAAACTGAGATATCCAACAGAGAGCTAAAAAGGATTTTGGAAAAGACTGTGGGTGCATCAAGAAAGGATTGGGCGAAGAAACTTGATGAAACTCTTTGGGCATACCGAACAGCATTCAAAACACCAATTGGAATGTCCCCATATCAACTGGTGTATGGGAAAGCTTGTCATTTACCACTGGAGCTGGAACATAAAGCACTCTGGGCTCTCAAGATACTAAATTTTGACAGCATTGCTGCTGGTGCAAAGAGGATCTTGCAGCTGCAAGAGATGAAGGAATTTAGATCACAAGCCTATGAAAATGCCAAGATTTATAAAGAAAAGGCAAAGAGAAGACATGACCTGCATCTTGCACCCAGGAGTTTCGAAAAGGGGCAACAAGTACTCCTCTACAATTCCAAATTGAGACTGTTCCCAGGAAAACTCAAATCAAGGTGGTCCGGACCTTTTCTTGTCACAAAAGTCTCGCTATATAGACACATAGAAATCATGGATGAAAGATCAGAGAGGACTTTCACTGTGAACGGAAAAAGGCTGAAGCATTATATGGGCAACATGGGGGAAAACCCCAGAGTAAAGTATCATCTCAAGTAATGGAGGGATCGTCGAGCTAGCGACGTTAAAGGAGTGCTCTGTTAGGAGGCAACCCAACCTGAGGTAGTTTCGTTCTCATTTTCATTTCAATAAAGATCACAAGTTGTTTCCCCGGTATTGCGAGGAGCTAAGTTTGGTGTTCCACACCAAAATAATCCAAGAATGAAAGTGTAATTCTAAGTTTGGTGTTCCACCAAAGATATTAGTTAGAATCACACTACACCCCCAAAACACATTGCTAGCTCCAACCAATCGGGGGAACCAATTAACTGTAGTTTAGTCTTTAGTTGATAATGATTTTGTTAACAACATGATATGAGGTTCTCTGCATGTAGGCAAATTTTTGTACTAGGAAAGGAACTAAGTTTGGTGTTCACACACCAAATTCAATTCAGAAGTTCACAAGCATACATGCAAGCTAACTATTTCTCAAGTGTTTCGGGAACAAGCAACTTCCAATAACTTTACAGGAACCTTATAAGGAAATGGTGCACCTTTATCCAAGGAAGTGAAGTAGCAAAGACTATGGATGATGACAAAGAGGAGGACAACTAGAAACCATCACCCTAAGGTTGTATTGTTACTTAATTCCATGTACTGAGAATGTTAAAATTGGAAGTCCAAATGCACCTTTGATTAATAGTTACTCATTAGTTGAAACCTTTTCATTTTTGTTTTTAAGTTTCTCACAGATTAGGTCTATGTTTGCTAGTCTAAATATCATAGCATCATTACCTTGCTTACTTGTATGCTTGTCCTTTTGAATCAAATGAAAAGAGAATGAGTGTTTTATAAAGGACCAGAGTGGAGTTCATATTATGGAGTAAGTTCCTAAGTTTGTGGTGTAATCATAAGTTAGCTAAGTTGGTTCACCAACAAGGTGGGAAGACAATTATCTGTCCTGAATCCTATGCTTTGAACACACCCCATGAGACTAACTAAATAACAAGATCCTAATAAGAAAAAGTGAAAGAACAATCAAAGTTGAAGAATAAAAGAAAAATAGCAAGAAAAGAGGCTAGGCACCAAGGGGTTGAGTCTTGAGGGATGTGTCTGTGGTGTTCTTGTACCAAGGATCTGCTTGGATTACTAAGCTCTCAGAGGTGCTTTATCACCTGGTAACTTGGGTTAGCTAACCCAGGATTATCAGCTGAAAGTCCACTATCAAGAGCAATCTTTGCTACAGAACATTTAGTAGCCCAAAGAGGTGCTGGACACCAAGACCTCAAGGAAAGAAAATAAACAAACCATGTGCCTGTGGTGTGTATGTATGGGGGAGAGACTTGAGGAAGTAAGTCCTTAGGGGTGTTTTAACACTTAGCACCTTGAACCAACTGGTTCGGGAGTGTTGGCTGAAAGCTTATTCTAAAGAGTTGCCCCCTTACAGAGTACTTAGCCTAAGAACACAAATAAGCCCTAAAATGACAACAAAAGGATCAATGAATAAAAGTCTCATGGGATGCAATCAAGTGAGTAGTTTAGGACATGATAAAGGTCTGAAAGCCAGTAAAGGAATGAACCTAAGTTGCTATGCATGAAACCACCACAAAACCAGGGACATGACTTCCACAATAATGACTCACTTCTCTTGGAATTCCATTCATCATTCTCTTGTTCCAGTACTTGCTTAGGGACAAGCAAGCTTTAAGTTTGGTGTTGTGATGCCAGGGCATTTTGGCCAGTTTCACTGACCTTTCTTTACTATTTTTAAGGTAGTTTCATGCATCTTCTTAAGAAATAAGCTAGTTTTGGGTAGATATTCACTTACATCTTGTTTCAAGTATACATTGTGCATTTTACATGATTTCATCAAAATTTTGCATGAATTATATGACAAATTGCATGATGCATGTCTCATGACTTGGATTAGAACTTTGATGCACATTGCTGCTTGATTTCAGGACAAAGGAAGCAAAGAAGAACCACGTTAGCATTCACGTTAGTTCAACTAACGTTACCTCTAACGTGGAATGGGAGCTAGTTTGTAAAGTTAGTGAGAAAGGTAATCGCCAATAACGCCCTCGAAGCCATCATAGCCCACGTTAAGAGTCACGTTAACTAAGTTAACGTGAACTCTAACGTGGAAGAATACAACAAGGCCAACGTTAGTGACACTCTCCTTTGTCAATAACGTTGGACCAAGCTCATAATTGGCCACGTTAGTTGCCACGTTAACTTAGTTAACGTTGACTCTAACGTTGGAAAGCAAAAGAGAAGCCAACGTTAGTGACATTCACCTTTGTCACTAACATTGGCCAAGCCTCCATGAGCCACGTTAACTCCCACGTTAACTTAGTTAACGTGGAAGCTAACGTGGAAAGAGCAATTGATCGCCAACGTTAGTGACACTCACCTTTGTCACTAACATTGGGTTGAACCACCAAGAGCCACATGAGCAACGTTAACTCCCACGTTAACTTAGTTAACATGGAAGTTAACGTGGATAAAGAGATAATGAGCCAACGTTAGTGACACTTACCTTTGTCACTAATGTTGGAGATGGCTAGCATTACTATGTTAGAAGCCACGTTAACCTAGTTAACGTGGACTCTAACGTGGGAAGTAGGGGCACATTGGAATGTTAGTGACAAAGGTAAGTGTCACTAACGTTCTCGAAGGATTGGCATTACTACGTTAGAAGCCACGTTAACCTAGTTAACGTGGACTCTAACGTAAGGAGAAGGGGTGACTCATCACGTTATTGGGAAAGGTGAGTCCCAATAACGTTTGTGAAGGGCCAAGAGGCAACGTTAGTGGCCACGTTAGTACCACTAACGTTGAAGTCAACGTGATCATATTTGGGTTAGGAACGTTAGTGAAAAAGGTGATTGTCATTAACGTTCTCGAACCCACACTTTCACTTAACGTTGACACCACTAACGTCCTGAGCCAAAGTCCCTGTCTACTTCACATTTTCTCACTGCAAGCAAAGCTAAGCCCAATAAAGAGGATAATTGCTTCAAACTCAAGATCCAGAGGCCCATACCCAAGACTTAAAGAGCCAACTAGAAGATCAGAAGAGTAGTATATATAGGAGTAGCTTTGAATTAAAAAAAGAGTTGGAAACTTTAGGAGCCTAAGGCATAGAACTACTCTCTATATTTTTTAATTTCTCTGCAACTTCTAGTTTTACCTTCATGATGTATTCTCCATCTTTTTTTTTATTTTCCAGAGCTATGAACAACTAAACCCCTTTCATTGGGTTAGGGAGCTCTGCTGCAATTTGATGGATCAATATTAGTTTTCATTCTTCTTCTTCTATCTTTTCTCTTGATTTTACTAGAAAGCTTTCAATCTTCATCCAATTGGGTAGTTATCTTGGAAAAGAAACTATTCATACTTGGATCTCTTCGGAACCTTGGAAAAGGAATGAAGAGATCATGCTAGAAATGCTTTCTCATGCTGGATCAAATTGGGTTTTAATGGATATGTGACTATAATCCTACCAATACTTGATTTGGGAATGCATGTGGTATAATCAGTGCCCATACTTCATCTCTTCTCATGAGCAATTGACCAAGGAATTGGCTATTGATCAAGATTTGAGAGATTGGATTACCAAGGAATTGGAATTTGATCACTTAAGATTGCCAAGGAGATCAATGAATACATTGATTGAGGAAGAGATGAAAATGAATTTGATCCGGAGAATGCAACATCTCTTAAGCCCAATGAACTCCCATTTCTGATCTTACCCATTCTCTTTAATTTCTGCCATTTACTTTTAATGAGCATTTCCCCCATTCCCATTTAAGATTCTGCAATTTACTTTATGCCATTTACATTTAGCTCTTTATTTCTAGCATTTACTTTTTCTGCTATTTACTTTCCCGCTATTTAATTTTCTACAAATCTCAAATCAAATTCTGATTCGTTCAACTAGAACATTCCTCTAATTAAAGTTGCTTGATCAATCAATCTCTGTGGGATTCGACCTCACTCTATAGTGAGTTTTTACTTGACGACAATTCGGTACACTTGCCGAAGGAAATTTGTTGAGAGACAATTTTTCTGTGCATCAGTGACTACGTTGAACATCATGTAGACCGCTTGTGGTTGTCAGGCACGCGGATCTTGGCTAAGCGAGTAACGAAGATAGTGGGTGATTGTCACGGATCACCCCTTCATTATGACTTAACTGAATTAAGTACGATATTATATCTTGGAGAAGAAGTAAGCGTGAATTGAAAGAGAAACAATAAACTTGCATTAATTCATGAAGAACAGCAGAGCTCCGCACCTTAGTCTGTGAGGTGTAGAAACTCCACCGTTGAAAAATACATAAGAGAAAATAGTATAGGCATGGCCGTGAGGCCAACCAAGCATAAAGTTGATCAAAAGATCGAAAGATGATCCAAAGATGAAATACAATAGTCAAAAGTGCTATTTATACTAAACTAGTTACTAAGGATTACAGAAAATAAGTAACTAAGTGCTGATAGTGCAGAAATCCACTTTTGGGGCCCACTTGGTGTGTGTTTGGGTTGAGCATTGAGCTTTACACGTGCATAGGCCTTTTCTAGAGTTAAACACCAGCTTGGATGCTAGTTTAGGCGTTTAACTCTAGTTCTGGTGCCAGTTTCGGCATTTGAGAGTGTGCTAATTGGACTTCTATAGCTCCAGAAAAATGTGTTTCAGTGCAGGGAGGTCAGAATCCAACAACATCTGCAATCCTTTCTCAGCCTCTGAATCAGATTTTTGCTCAGGTCCCTCAATTTCAGCCAGAAAATACCTAAAATTACAGAAAAATACACAAACTCATAGTAAAGTCTAGAAATGTGATTTTTGTATAAAAGCCAACAAAAATATAATTAAAAGTAACTAAAACATACTAAAAACTATGTAAAAATAATGCTAAAAAGCGTATAAATTATCCGCTCATCAGCTACTCCAGGCTTCGTCAGAAGAAAGAGATAAAGAAAAATTTGAATGGTCGGTCGGACACCCAATTCCTAGCACAACAACTAAAAAATCTTAATGAAACCCCGAGTATTCGGATGAAGATGGGAAGGGGCTACGTTGCAAGCCCATAAGAGGTCCGTCTAGAAAGCAGAAAAAGGGATGGTGATATTCAACAGACTAAAAAAAGTAGTCATAGTGGTTTTCATCATCCCCTATTGCTACAGATCCTATAAAACCTCCTAAGCTTTTCACAGTACTCGAGATCAGCCACGGTCACACACATCAGAACTATGGAATCCAGCCAATCGGCCATATGGTGCACGAAATTGTAATCATCAACAATGGCGCCAAAGACTTGGTAGCGCTCTCAAACGTGAATCACACTTTGTCACAACTCTGCACAACTAACCAGCAAGTGTACTGGGTCGTCCAAGTAATAAACCTTACGTGAGTAAGGGTCGATCCCACGGAGATTGTTGGTATAAAGCAAGCTATGGTCATCTTGTAGATCTCCATCAGGCGGATTCAAATGGTTATGGAGTTTTCAAAAATAATAATAAATAAAGCATAAAATAAGATAGAGATACTTATGTAAATCATTGGTAGGAATTTCAAATAAGTGTATGGAGATACTGTGTTCCTTCTGAATCTCTGCTTTTCTGCTATTTTCATCCAATCCTTCTTACCCCTTTCCATGGCAAGTTGTATGTAGGGCATCACCGTTGTCAATGGCTACTTCCCATCCTCTCAGTGAAAATGGTCCAAATGCTCTTGTCACAGCACGGCTAATCATCTGTCGGTTCTCGATCATGTCGGAGTAGAATCAGTTGATTCTTTTGCATTTGTCATCACGCCCAACAATCGCGAGTTTGAAGCTCGTCACAGCCATTCGATCCTTGAATCCTACTCGGAATACCACAGACAAGGTTTAGACTTTCCGGATCCTCAAGAGTGGCCACCAAAGGGTTCTAGCTTATACCACGAAGATTCTGATTAAGGAATCCAAGAGATACTCGCTCTTTCTAAGGTAGAACGGAAGTGGTTGTCAGTCACGCGTTCATAGGTGAGAATGATGATGAGTGTCACGGATCATCACATTTGTCATGTTGAAGTGCAACGAATATCTTAGAATAAGAATAAGCTGAATTGAATAGAAAATAGTAGTAATTGCATTGAAACTTGAGGTACAGCAGAGCTCCACACCCTTAATCTATGGTGTGTAGAAACTCCACCGTTGAAAATACATAAGTGATCAAGGTTCAGGCATAGCCGAATGGCCAGCCCCCAAAGTCTAAGAACTAAACGTCCAAAGATGGATGCTAAGATAAAAGACGAAATCAAGATGTCTAACGCAACAGTAAAATGTCCTATTTATACTAGACTAGCTACTAGGGTTTACAGAAATAAGTAATTGATGCAGAAATCCACTTCCGGGGCCCACTTGGTATGTGCTTGGGCTGAGCTTGAGCTTTACACGTGCAGAGGCTTCAATTGGAGTTAAATGCCAAGTTGTAATGTATTTTTGGCGTTTAACTCTGGTTTGTGACGTGTTTCTGGCGTTTTACTCTAGAATGCAGCATGGAACTGGCGTTGAACGCCAGTTTGCATCATCTAAGTTCGAACAAAGTATAGACCATTATATATTTCTGGAAAGATCTGGATGTCTACTTTCTAACGCCGTTGAGAGCGCGCCATTTGGAGTCATGTAGCTCCAGAAAATCCATTTTGAGTGTAGTGAGGTCAGAATCCAACAGCATCAGCAGTCCTTTGTCAGTCTTCTATCAGAGTTTTGCTCAGGTCCCTCAATTTCAGCCAGAAAATATCTGAAATCACATAAAAACACACAAACTCATAGTAAAGTCCAGAAATGTGAATTTAGCATAAAAAATAATGAAAACATCCCTAAAGGTAGCTAGATCCTCCTAAAAACTATCTAAAAACAATGCCAAAAAATGTATAAATTATCCGCTCATCACAACACCAAACTTAAATTGTTGCTTGTCCCCAAGCAACTGAAAATCAAATAGGATAAAAAGAAGAGAATATACTATAAATCTCAAAACATCAATGAATATTAGTTCTAATTAGATGAGCGGGACTTGTAGCTTTTTGCTTCTGAATAGTTTTGGCATCTCACGTTTTCCTTTGAAGTTCAGAATGATTGGCTTCTATAGGAACTCGGAGTTCAGATAGTGTTAATTGATTCTCCTAGTTAAGTATGTTGATTCTTGACCATAGCTACTTTTATGAGTCTTGGTCGTGGCCCTAAGCACTTTGTTTTCCAGTATTACCACCGGATACATAAATGCCACAGACACATGACTGGGTGAACCATTTCAGATTGTGACTCAGCTTTGCTAAAGTCCCCAATTAGAGGTGTCCAGAGCTCTTAAGCACACTCTTTTTGCTTTGAATCACGAGTTTAACCACTCAGTCTCAAGCTTTTCACTTGGACCTGCATGCCACAAGCACATGGTTAGGGACAGCTTGATTTAGCCGCTTAGGCCTGGATTTTATTTCCTTGGGCCCTCCTACCCATTGATGCTCAAAGCCTTGGATCCTTTTTACCCTTGCCTTTCGGTTTTAAGGGCTATTGGCTTTTTCTGCTTTCTTTTTTTTCTTTTATATTTTATTTTTTTCGCCACTTTTTTTCACAAGCTTTTGTTATTCACTACTTTTTCTTGCTTCAAGAATCAATTTCATGATTTTTCATATTATCATTAGCATTTCTCTTTTTCATCATTCTTTCAAGAGCCAACAATTTTAACATTCATAAACAACAAGATCAAATATATGCACTGTTCAAGCATTCATTCAGAAAACAAAAAGTATTGTCACAACATCAATATAATTTGTATTAAAAACATTTTTCATTTAAGAAAGGTGAAGGATTCATGGAATTATTCATAGCCTTAAGACATAGTTACTAGACACTAATGATCATGTAATAAAGACACAAACATAGACAAAACATGAAGCTCAAAAATCAAACAACAGAGAAATAAGAACAAGGAAGTTAAGGAATGAGTCCACCTTAGTGATGGTGGCGCCTTCTCCTTGAAGGACCAATGGTGTCCTTAAGCTCCTCTATGTCTCTTCCTTGCCTCTGTTGCTTAATCCCTAGTGATTTTGGTGCTCCTATCCTTAGTTGCTCCCAATAATTGTGTGGAGGAAAATGTATCCCCTAAGGTATCTTAGGGATTTCTTGATGAGGGAATTCCTCATGCTCTTGTTGAGGTCCATGAGTGAGCTTTCTTGATGTGCAGTCAAATGCTCTACTACTGAGCTATGGACCCTTGAGATGAATCTCTCCATCTCCCATGACTTGGAGGTGGAAGCTTTTGTCTTCCCTTTCCTCTTTTTAGAGGCTTCTCCGGCCTTAGATGCCATAAATGGTTATGCAAAAACAAAAAGCTACGCTTTTACCACACCAAACTTAGAATGTTGCTCGCCCTCGAGCAAGAGAAGAAAGAATAGAAGAAGAAGAAGAAGAGATGGAGGGGAGGGAGAGAAGTGTGGGTTTCGGCCAAGGGGGAGAAGAGAGGGTAGTGTTGTGTGAAAATGAAGAAGGATAGAGGGGTTTATATAGTGAAGGGAGAGGGAGTAGGTTCGGCCATTTAAGATGGGTTTGGGTGGGAAAGAGATTTTTAATTTGAAGGTAGGTGGGGTTTATGGGGAAGAGTGGATGGATTGTGTAAAGAAGAGAGAAGGTGAGTTAAGGTAGGTGGGATCCTGTCGGGTCCACAGATCCTGAGGTGTCAAGGATTTATCATCCCTGCACCAATTAGGCGTGTAAAATGCCCTCTTCATGCAATCCTGGTGTTTAACTCCAGATTAATGCTTGTTTCTGGCGTTAAACGCCAGTTCTATGCTTGTTTTGGGCATTCAATGCCAGTCTACAGCATGTTTCTGGCGTTGAACGCTAGTTCCATGCTTGCTTCTGGCGTTGAACGCCAGCTCTTCTCAGGGTGTAATCATGGCGTTTAAACACCAGATTACTGCATGTTTCTGGTGTTCAATGCCAGATCCATTCTCTATTCTGGCGTTGAACGCCAGCCAGATGCTCCTTATTGGCGTTTAAATGCCAGTAAGCCCTTCCTCCAGGGTGTGCTGTTTCTTCTACTATTTTTGATTCTATTTTTAATTTTAGTATTTGTTTTGTGACTCCACATGATCATGAACCTAATAAAACATAAAAGAACAATGAAAATAAAAATAGAATTAGATAAATAAAAATTGGGTTGCCTCCCAATAAGCACTTTTTTAATGTCAATAGCTTGACAGTGGGCTCTCATGGAGCCTCACAGGTGATCAGGTAAATGTTGTGGACTCCCAACACCAAACTTAGAGTTTGAATGTGGGGGTTTAACACCAAACTTAGAGTTTGGTTGTGGCCTCCCAATACCAAACTTCGAGTTTGATTGTGGGGGCTTTGGTTGACTCTGTAATGAGAGTAGCTTTTCATGCTTCCTCTCCATGGTTGTAGAGGAATATCCTTGAGCTTTAAACACAAGGTAGTCCCCATTCAATTGAAGGACTAGCTCTCCTCTGTCAACATCAATCACAACTCCTGCTGTGGCTAGGAAGGGTCTTCCAAGGATGATGCATTCATCCTCCTCCTTCTTAGTGTATAAGATTATGAAATCAGTAGGGATGTAAAGGCCTTTAACCTTTATTAAGACGTCCTCTACCAATCCAGAAGCTTGTCTTACTAACTTGTTTGCCATCTGTAATGAGAATGTGGTAGCCTGTACCTCAAAGATCCCCAGCTTCTCCATTACAGAGAGTGGCATAAGATTTATACCTGACCCCAGGTCACACATAGCCTTCTCAAAGGTCATGGTGCCTATGGTACAGGGTATTAGGAATTTATCAGGATCTTGTTTCTTTTGAGGTAAAGTTTGTTGAACCCATGTATTTAGTTAACTAATGAGCAAGGGAGGTGCATCTTCCCAAGTCTCATTACAGAACAACTTGGCATTCAGCTTCATGATAGCTCCTAGATATTGAGCAACTTGTTCTCCAGTTACGTCTTCATCCTCTTCAGAGGTAGAATAGATTTCAGAGCTCATGAATGGCAGAAGGAGGTTTAAAGGAATCTCTATGGTCTCTATATGAGCCTCAGATTCCTTTAGGTCCTCAATAGGGAAATCCTTCTTGCTTGAAAGATGTCCCATGAGATCTTCCTCATTGGGATTCACGTCCTCTCCTTCCTCTCTAGGTTCGGCCATGTTGATTATGTTAATGGCCTTGCACTCTCTTTTTGGATTCTCTTCAGTATTGCTTGGGAGAGTACTAGGAGGAGTTTCAGTGACTTTCTTACTCAGCTGGCCCACTTATGCCTCCAAAATTCTGATGGAGGACCTTGTTTCACTCATGAAACTTAAAATGGCCTTAGATAGAGCAGAGACTATGTTTGCTAAGTTAGAGGTGCTCTGCTCAGAATTCTCTGTCTGTTGCTGAGAAGATGATGGAAAAGGCTTGCTATTGCTGAGCCTATTTCTTCCACCATTATTAAAGCCTTGTTGAGGCTTTTGTTGATCCTTCCATGAGAAATTTGGATGATTTCTCCATGAGGAATTATAGGTGTTTCCATAAGGTTCACCCATGTAATTTACCTCTGCCATTGTAGGGTTCTCAGGATTATAGGCTTCTTCTTCAAAAGGTGCCTCCTTAGTACTGTTGGATGCATTTTGCCATCCATTCAAACTTTGAGAAATCATGTTGACTTACTGAGTCAACATTTTGTTATGAGCCAATATGGCATTCAGAGCATCAATTTCAAGAACTCCCTTCCTCTGAGGTGTCCCATTATTCACAGAATTTCTCTCAGAAGTGTACGTGAATTGGTTATTTACAACCATGTCAATAAGTTCTTGAGCTTCTGCAGGCATTTTCTTTAGGTGAATGGATCCACCTGCAGAATGGTCTAGTGACATCTTGGAGAACTCAGATAGACCATAATAGAATATATCCAAAATGGTCCACTCTGAAAGCATGTCAAAAGGACACCTTTTGGTCATCTGCTTGTATCTTTCCCATGCTTCAAGAGGGATTCACCATCTTTTTGTTTGAAGGTCTGAACATCCACTCTAAGCTTGCTCAGTTTTTGAGGAGGAAAAAACTTAGCCAAGAAGGCCATGACCAGCTTATCCCAGGAGTCCAGGCTATCTTTAGGTTGTGAGTCCAACCATGTTCTAGCTTTGTCTCTTACAGCAAAAGGGAAAAGCATGAGCCTGTAGACTTCAGGATCTACTCCATTAGTCTTAACAGTCTCACAGATCTGCAAGAACTCAATTAAAAAACTGATAGGGATCTTCTGATGGAAGTCCATAAAACTTGCAGTTCTGTTGCATTAGAGCAACTAGTGGAGGTTTCAGCTCAAAATTGTTTGCTCCAATGGCAGGGATTGAGATGCTTCTTCCATCAAACTTGGAAGTAGGTGTAGTATAATCACCAAGCATCCTCCTTGCATTATTGTTGTTGGGTTCGGCTGCCATATCCTTTTCTTGTTCAAAAATTTCAGTAAGGTTGCCTCTTGATTGTTGTATTTTAGCTTCTCTCAGTTTCCTCTTCATAGTCCTTTCAGGTTCAGGATCAGCTTCAACAAGAATGCCTTTTTCCTTGTTCCTGCTCATATAAAAAAGAAGAGAACAGAAAAGGAAGATGAATCCTCTATGTCACAGTATAGATATTCCTTTATGTTAGTAGAAGAAGAAAGGAATAGAAGAAGGAAAAGAGTTAAGAATCCAAACACAAGGGAGAAGATAGGTTCAAATTCTTGAGATGAAGAGAAGTGTTAGTAGATAAATAAATAGATAGAAGAAGATGAGAGATAGAGGATTTCAAAAATTAATTTTGAAAAAATGGTTAGGGATTTTCGAAAATTAGAAGAATTAAAATTAAAATTTGAAACAAATTAGTTAAATAAAAGAATTTTGAAAAAGAGGGGTGTAATTTTCGAAAATTAGAGAGAGAAGAGTAGTTAGGTGGTTTTGAAAAAGATAGGAAATTATAAAACAAACAAAAAATCAATTAGTTAGTTGAAAAAGATTTGAAATTCAATTTTTGAAAAGATATGATTGAAAAAGATATTTTGGAAAAGATTTGATTTTTAAAATTAAAATTAATTACTTGACTAACAAGAAACTAAAAGATATGACTTTAGAATTTAAAGATTGAACCTTTCTTAACAAAAAAGTAACAAACTTCAAATTTTTGAATCAATCACATTAATTGTTAGTAAAGTTTTCGAAATTTTGAAATAAAGATAAGAAAAAGATTTTGAAAAATATTTTTAAATTTTCAAAAATCATAAGATAAAAATGAAAAAGATTTGATTTTTGAAAAAGTTTTGAAAAGATAGGATTTTTAAAATTGAAAATTTGACTTGACTTATAAGAAATAGCTAAGTTTTAAAATTTTTTGACTAAGTCAACTCAAATTTTCGAAAATTATGATCAAAATAAGGAAAAGATATTTTTTTGATTTTTTGAATTTTAAATGAGGAGAAAGAAAAACACAAAAATGACTCACAACATGAAAATTATGAATCAAAACACATAATGCATGCAAGAACACTATAAATGTCAAGATGAACACTAAGAACACTTTGAATATCAAGATGAACATCAAGAACATATTTTTGAAAAAAAAAATTTCAAGAAAAGAAAACATGCAAGACGCCAAACTTAGAAATTTTTCATGCTTAGACACTATGAATGCAAGAATGCACATGAAAAAAAAACACAAAACAAGAAAACATGAAGATCAAACAAGAAAATTCATCAAGAACAACTTGAAGACCATGAAAAATACAATGCATGAATTTTCGAAAAATGCAAGAAAAAGATGAACATGCAATTGACTCCAAACTTAAAACATGACACAAGACTCAAACAAGAAATACCAAATATTTTTGGTTTTTATGGTTTTATTGATTTTTTGTATTTTATTTTAAATTGTTTTCGAAAACTGATAGGAAAAATAAAATAAGAAATTCAAAATTTTTAATAAGAATTATAGGAATCTTTGCAATGTTAGTCTAAAGCTCCGGTCCAGGAAGTAGACATGGCTTAATAGCCAGCCAAGCCTTTTGTGAAAGCTTTTGTCCAAAACACTAGACATGGCCAATGACCAGCCAAGCTTTAGCATATAAATCAAACATACAACAGTTGATACTTCATCCAACTTCATATACTGATAAGGGGAAGCCTCAATCCAATTGAGTTAGACATGGCTTTTCAGCCAGCCAAGCTTCAACAAGCTTCATGAAACACTAGAATTCATTCTTAAAAAATTTAGAATAATTTTTCGAAAACAGAAGTAAAAATTTTTTGAAAGATTTTTGAAAATTTTTTTAGAATAAAAATAATAAGAAAATTACCTAATCTGAGCAACAAGATGAACCGTCAGTTGTCCAAACTCGAACAATCCCTGGCAACTGCGCAAAAAACTTGGTGCACAAAATTGTGATCATCAACAATGGTGCCAAAGACTTGGTAGCGCTCTCAAACGTGAATCACACTTTGTCACAACTCCGCACAACTAACCAGCAAGTGCACTAGGTCGTCCAAGTAATAAACCTTAAGGTAGTAAGGGTCGATCCCACGGAGATTGTTGGTATGAAGCAAGCTATGGTCATCTTGTAGATCTCAGTCAGGCGGATTCAAATGTTTATAGAGTTTTCGAAAATAATAATAAATAAAGCATAAAATAAGATAGAGATACTTATGTAAATCATTGGTAGGAATTTCAGATAAGTGTATGGAGATACTGTGTTCCTTCTGAATCTCTGCTTTCCTGTTGCTTTCATCCAATCCTTCTTACTCCTTTCCATGGCAAGCTGTATGTAGGGCATCACCATTGTCAATGGCTACTTCCCATCCTCTCAGTGAAAATGGTCTAAATGCTCTTGTCACAGCACGTCTAATCATCTGTCGGTTCTCGATCATGTCGGAATAGAATCCATTGATTCTTTTAAGTTTGTCATCACGCCCAACAATCGCGAGTTTGAAGCTCGTCACAGCCATTCGATCCTTGAATCCTACTCGGAATACCACAGACAAGGTTTAGACTTTCCGGATCCTCAAGCGTGGCTGCCAAAGGGTTCTAACTTATACCACAAAGATTCTGATTAAGGAATCCAAGAGATACTCGCTCTTTCTAAGGTAGAACGGAAGTGGTTGTTAGTAACGCATTCATAGGTGAGAATGATGATGAGTGTCACGGATCATCACATTCATCATGTTGAAGTGCAACGAATATCTTAGAATAAGAATAAGCTGAATTGAATAGAAAATAGTAGTAATTGCATTGAAACTCGAGGTACAGCAGAGCTCCACACCCTTAATCTATGGTGTGTAGAAACTCCACCGTTGAAAATACATAAGTGATCAAGGTTCAGGCATGGCCGAATGGCCAGCCCCCAAAGTCTAAGAACTAAACATCCAAAGATGGATGCTAAGATAAAAGACAAAACCAAGATGTCTAATACAATAGTAAAATGTCCTATTTAAACTAGACTAGCTACTAGGGTTTACAGAAATAAGTAATTGATGCAGAAATCCACTTCCGGGGCCCACTTGGTGTGTGCTTGGGCTGAGCTTGAGCTTTACACGTGCAGAGGCTTCTATTGGAGTTAAACGCCAAGCTGTAACGTGTTTTTGGCGTTTAACTCTGGTTTGTAACGTGTTTCTGGCGTTTTACTCTAGAATACAGCATGGAATTGGTGTTGAATGCCAGTTTGCGTCCTCTAAGTTCGAACAAAGTATGGACCATTATATATTGCTGGAAAGCTCTGGATGTCTACTTTCCAACGCCATTGAGAGCGCACCATTTGGACTTTCTGTAGCTCCAGAAAATCTATTTCAAGTGCAGAGAGGTCAGAATCCAACAGCATCAGCAGTCCTTTGTCAGTCTTCTATCAGAGTTTTGCTCAGGTCCCTCAATTTCAGCTAGAAAATACTTGAAATCACAGAAAAACACACAAACTCATAGTAAAGTCTAGAAATGTGAATTTAGTATAAAAACTAATGAAAACATCCCTAAAAGTAGCTAGATCCTCCTAAAAACTATCTAAAAATAATGCCAAAAAGTGTATAAATTATCTGCTCATTACCATACCAGCAGGTACTTTAGTAGACATCTCAACAATGTTTTTTTTGTGCAGACATAGGCCAACTATCCCTACAATCAAAAAAAGAAAAAATGGTCACTACCAAACAATTCAAATATTAAGAAAATGCCAAAAGAAACAGTCAACAAGTGTCAAAAATTGCAAAAGGGAAACCCCAGGACTCGCAAAAAGTGGAGGACTAACACTAGGGTCCAGGGGCACCCTTTGGAGGCAACAACAGAGCGCGAATCGAAAAAGGGAACAAGACGCAAAATCTGTGCTCTAACCAACCCTAAACCTTTCAAACATGCAAGAAGCTCAACCTAAAGTACCAGCTTTCCTTCATACATTCCCCAACATAAGCAAATCTACCAATAGCAACAGAAACCTCAAAGGTGCACATTTTAGTAAAACAGGAGCAGCAGGAAAACCACAACGTCGATCGAAAACAAAGACACAATCTTTTTGCGAAAGGATCAAGCTTCTCAAGACAAACTCAATAAAAATAAAAACGTTGCAAAACATGCTACAATGAAAGCATACATAAAGACGACTATCGAAACGAAAAAAGGAAGGAGAATACCAACCTATGGAGGAAGAGGAAACAAGTGCGAAGGAAGGATCAGACGGAAGCAATGATCGAACCTGTGCCAACGAACGCTCTCGAAAAAAGAAGATAGAAAGCTTGGAGGCATGAAAACAAGAGAAGTTAGATGAACAAAGCACCTAGCGAACAACAAGCAAAGAACGAAGAGAAAGGGAGGAAGAAACTAAAAGTGATTCTTTAATTTCAAAATGAAATACAAAAGAAGGAAAAGAAGAAACGGCAAAGGGAAATTTAATGAGCTTTAAAAACCCTCGCACGTTCCCAAATGAAGCGCAACGCGCGCGACAAATAAGAAAGAAAAAATGCTTCGCATTCAAGCAATCCCAGCAGGATTTATACAGGAGATCGACTAAAGGTAAATGCTCGAGCACAGTTTCCTCAAAGGGGTCAAAGTCTAAATACACGACCTCAAAGGAAAGATCAAACTCGAGCAGGGGCACTGCTCATACCCTGTGTCGAGCTATGCGAACCGGGCTGACTAAAGACAAGAGCAACCACCTCTTAAGGTTGGATCGCCACCAACCACTCCTTAAAGCGTTCAGCCAAATTGCCATAGAGGCCCAAGCAGGCCCAAACAAAGGAACACAGCCCACTCTAAAGGCGGCTAAGCGTAAAAAAGATAAGGCAGTTCCCCTAGAAGATAAGATAACATAACTAACTTATCTTAAAGGACACCCCGCACTACTATAAATACATTGGAGCACCCAGGCATAACTCATACTCTAATTCTACAAAAAATCTGCCTAAAGCACATGCTAACTTAAGCATCGAAGTCTCTTGCAGGTACCACCACTCCCTGGTGAACGAGGATCAACAGCATCTCAAGATCCAGCAAGTCAGACACGAATAGAAGATCTCATCCGAGATCGACCTTCAGTTTCAGGTAAGCCACGGAACACCCAGGGTCTACGAAAACAAGGAAAAATAAAAAATCAGAGGTACCCTTTGGAGGCAACAGTATGGGAACACAGAAACAACACAAAAAATAAAAAACCCTACAACTCTCAAACAAAAGTAAACTACCGGAGATAGCAACGGAGACATAAAGAGCGCAATCTTTCCGGAAAGGTTCAACCTTCCCAAAGTAAACTCAAGATCAAAACTTTGCGTGTAAAAGATAGACATGCAACAGTAAAAGCATACATAAAAGATGACTATCGAAGCATAAAAAGGAAGAAGAATGCCAACCTGCGGAGAAAAAAGAACAAGCGCAAGAGAAGGCTCAGACAGAAATGCCGGCAATCCGCACCAACAAATGCGCTTGAGCAAAGAAGGTAGGAAGCTTGGGGGCGAGAAATCAGAAAAGCCAGATGAACAAAATATTCAGCAAAACAATGAGCGAATAAGTGAAAGGGAGGAAGAAACTGAAAGGAAGAGTAAAACCTCCTCTTTAATTTCAAATGAAATGTAAAAAGGGAAAAGAAGAAACAGCAAAAGGAAATTAAATGAGCCTTTAAAGCCCTCGCACATTCCCGAGAAAGCGCATCGCGTGATATAATTAAAAAAGAAAGAAAGAAACGCTTCGCATTCAAGTAGAAGCAATCTTAATAGGAGATCAACCAAAAGCAAATGCTCGAGCACGACTTCCTCAAAGGGGTTGAAGTCTAAAGACATGACCTCAAAGGAAAAGATCAAATTCCTTTTTCTGAAATCTTTATTCTATTAATTTCCAATGGCAAATTTAATACAGCACATTTTATCTTTGGCTTCATTTGGTTATTGCCAAATTCAATTCATGAATTGGTCAGCTAGTATTTTCACTCTTCTTTAGTTCCCTTTATTTGAATTACATCATTGATGACATCAAAGAACTACTTGATGGATTTCTGTGTCAACTAGAACCTTGGTTAACCAATTCAATGTAAACTTCTTTTGTGTTTTCAATCTTTCATGTTTAAGTCAAAACCTTTTCATCTTCTTGGTTCAAGTTCAATTTCCATTTTCCTTAACCAATGAAGCTATTTTCGTAACTTTGCCTTTTGACTTGAACTTGTTTCCTTTTAATTGAGGTTCTTTATTTTTGTAACAATTGGTGCTTTTCACTGGTGTAAGCCCTTTTGAATGGAAGTTAACTTCAATACTCTTTTTGTTATACCAAGTGCATATTTCAATTCTTTCACACTAATTCTTACAAATTTAGTGATCAAACACATTGATGATGACTTCACTTCTTTTTGTGCTTATGTGTATTACATATTTCATCATTAATGACTTGCATTGCATTCATTAATGTGAGCATGCTTGTTCTTAAACTTTTTTGAATTTCTCTTGGTTAAGTTCAGTAATTATCATGCCACTGATTTTTAACCTAATTTACTGACTTTAGATTTGATTAACTTTTTCACTTTTCTTTTTTAATTTTTCCTTTTTAAACTAACTCTTTTAAATTCTTTTGAGGCATGATAATTGCTGTTTCTTGATGAACAAGCATCTTAAACATTATTGCATGAATTCTTGGATTGTGTTTTTGATTGATTTGTGAATTCTACTTCTCTTCCAAATTTACTTTTTTTCTCACTTCATAAGTGTACTTCAATACACATCGGTTTCCTATTTTCTGTCTGTTTGATTATATACTTGCTTTTCATACCTCTGCTTTGCTTAATATTCCGTTCCTGTAATTTCTATTTTTAGGATGTCTGAGAGAGGTAAAGGAAAAGCCAAGGCCACCTCTAGCAAGAGAAAGAGGTCGCAGCCATCTACTGAGCCGGCGATCTTCGTTACATCTGAAAGGCATCTTAATGAGAATGAGAAGGATGACTAAGCTATGCCTTCTACCAACTCAGTGAAGTTTGCCAAGTTATACTATGAGCTCCAGTTTCCGTACTATGAGCATCAGAAGCTCATTAAGGAGAAGAAACTAGCTGTCCCCTCCGATCTGAGGCAATACACTAAGCATCGGATTGGGGAGAGGGGCTGGGTCTTTTTGGACAGAGTGCTAGTGAGGGTGAACGACTCTTGGGTCCAAGAGTTCTATTATAATTTCTACAAAGCGACCCTTGACGCAGTTCACCTCCGAGACAGACAGGTTAAGATCATAGAGGTAGATATTGAGGACATCCTCCACTTTCAACCTAAGATCAGAGATAAGGATGCCTTCCATAAGGCTGAGGAGGAGATGCATGATGACTGGAAATTTGCACAACATAAATTCCTTCGGCAAGTGTACCGAATCGCCAAGTAATAACTCACTGTTGAGTGAGGTCGATCCCACAGGGATTGATAGATTAAGCAACTTTAGTTAGATTATTTATCTAGTCAAGCAAATATTTGATGATTTTGTGTAATTGAGTGAAAAAAATGGTGATTTACAAAGAAAGTAAATGTGCAGGAAGTAAATTGCTAAAAAAAGGGGCCGAAAGTAAATTGTGAAATGTAAATGGAGAAAACTTAAATGACAAGAAATTAAAAAATTGAAACTTAAGTGACAAGAAAGTAAAAGCAAGAATGTAAATGGCAGTGAAAGATAAGTTGCATAAAATGTAAACGGGTTTTGGGTGTTGGGAATTATGAAAGATAACAAGAAATTTAAAGTAATTAAAAGGAAGAGCAACAATGGGTGAGATTCATTAGGGATTGGAGATATTATAATCCTTCATGAGTCAATGGGTCTCAACTTCATTCTCAATCATATGAAGTAGATCTATGGCAGATTGTAATTCATTGAGTTCCAATTCTTTGGTAACCCAATTTCTCTTAACACAATCAATTTCCAATTCCTTGATCTAATTGTTTATGAGAAGAGGTTAAGTTCAATAGAAAGAGCTTCAAACTGAATTCTATGATCCCTCTTCCAAGGCTCACACGGAGATTCAAGTAGATCTAAACTCCCTTCCAGTAGTGAATAGATCCATTAAGCACAGAAGTTTTTGCTTAGCTACAATAAGCAGATTGAGAAGAAAAATAATTTCATTCATTCATTTGAATTACAATAGAGCTCCTCCCCCTAATGATGTGGAGTTCAATTTATCATTTCTCTGGAAAACATAGAAAGAAAAAGAAAGTACATATAAAGTAAAATAAGTGCAAAGAAGAAAGAAAAATTGATTCAGAGTTTCCTAATTCGGATGCTCTTGTTTAAGAATCGGTAATTCACTTTTCAAGTTCAAAACTCTTCCTATAAATACTACTTTTGTGATCTTCAAATGAGTCTTCAAGTACTTGGATGTGAGCCCATTAGCCTTAGTTGAAGAAAGTTAGGAGTGGCTCATTCTGAAGTTAACGTTGGCGTTAGCTCACTAACGCTTTTATACTTGCATGAGTACCCTTGGAACTGGTATTGGTACTGGCGTTAATAGTATTGCTCACCCCACAATTCTCTTCCAAGCTGGCATTAGTGTGCTAACGCTACCACTAACGCCAATGCCTGTTGTGCGTACGCATGTTGACTTATGCGTGCGCATCCTTGTAATTTTTGTCTCCTGTGCATGCACATCCTAGTGAGTTTTGCCACTTGTGCATACGCACACTGCTTCGTGCTTGCGCACACTAACTAATTTTTCTCTGGTGCGTACACACACTACTCCGTGCGTACGCACACTAGCCAAATCTTTCGGCCCCAACTTCGTACAATGATCGAAGATGTTAGTGTGCTAATGTTGGCACCTTCCTCCTTGTATAGTGGCGTTGGTGAGCAAACTTTGGTCACTAGCATTGCCTTCTTCTTGAGTCACGTTGGTACTAGCGTTAGTAGGCTAACTTTGCCACTAACGCCAGCTTCTTCTTCTTCTTTGGCAACATTAGCACTTGCGTTAGTGGGCTAACTTGGCCACTAACTTTGCCCATGACACTAGCTCCCTCTTTGGTGTAGCATTGACCATGGAGTTAGTATACTATCTTGGCCACCAAGGCCACAGCTTCCTTGCTTTCCTCTACTTCTCCTCTGCTTCTCTTTGCCTATCATCAATCAAACAAGTGTATCAAAGCTTTGCTATAATCATAAGATAATGCATCATTCAATGCATCAAATAATTCTTGCATAAATCTCATGAAAATGATTATAATTCACTAATGTTTGATGAATCAAAGTATGCATAGATAACTCATCCAAATGCTTACTTATTGGTGAAGATAATGCATGAAACCAAGTAAAAACTATAGAAAATGGCTTGTGAAACTAGCCAAAGATGCCTAGGCATCACAACACCAAACTTAAATCTTGCTTGTCCCCAAGCAAGTAGGAAAACATAAAAAAGAATGAATGAAAACATAGAGAGATATAAGCCCTTATTGCAAGATTTTCAATCCTGGTTCATCGGGTTTCATGCATGACATCTTTGAAGTTCATAATCTTATTGGTTTCTAGGTTATAGCATCCTCTTAAGTACTAACTTTGTTGCTTCTATGAGACCCTTTTATTCTTTGATCCTTGGTTTGGACTTTTTGCCTTTCTTTTTCTCCTAGCTATAGGCTTATTCTTTTTATTGAAGCTTAGTGCTATGTGTTAAGGCAGCTTTTTATGATAAGCTTTCAGTCAACACTCCCGACCCAAATGGTTCAAGGTGTTAGGTGTTGAAGCACCCCTTAGGACTTACTGACTCAAGCCTTTCCTCAACACATACACACCACAGGTACTTAACTTGCAATTTAACATTGAGACATTGATGCCCAACACCTCTTTGGGTTGCTAAATATCTTGTAGCAAGGTTGCTCTTGATAATGGACTTTTGGTTAATAATCCCAGATTAGTTAACCCAAGTTATCAAGTCATGAAGCACTCCTTAGAACCTAATAATCCAAGCATATTGATGAGAGGATATTTTATACGCTTTTTGAGGGTGTTTTCACATAGTTTTTAGTAGGATCTAGCCACTTTTTAGTACATTTTTATTAGTTTTTATGCAAAAATTACATTTTTGGACTTTACTATGAGTTTGTGTGTTTTCTTGTGATTTCAGGTATTTTCTGGCTGAAATTGAGGAACCTGAGCAAAAATCTGATTTAAAGGCTGAAAACGGACTGCAGATGCTATTGGATTCTGACCTCCCTGCACTCGAAATAGAATTTGTGGAGCTACAGAAGTCCAAATGGCATGCTCTTAATTGCGTTGGAAAGTAGACATCCAGGGCTTTCCAGCAAAATATAATAGTCCATACTTTGCCCAAGTTTAGAGGAGGCAAACTGGCGTTTAACGCCAGCTTTCTGCCCTATTCTGTCATCAAACGCTGGAAACAAGTTAGAAACAAGAGTTAAATGCCAAAAACAGGTTACAAACTAGTGTTTAACTCCAAGAATAGCCTATGCACGTGAAAGCTTCAATGCTCAGCCCTATCACACACTAAGTGGGCCCCATAAGTGGATTTCTACACTATCTATCTTAGTTTACTCATTTTCTATAAACCTAGGTTACTAGTTGTGTATAAAAACTACTTTTAGAGATTTATTTTGCACCTCATGACATTTTTCACATCTGAATTTGTATCTTTGACGGCATGAGTCTCTAAACCCCATGGTTGGGGGTGAAGAGCTCTGTAGCGTCTCGATGAATTAATGCAAGTATTTCTGTTTTCTATTCAATCTCGCTTGTTTCTATTCTAAGATGTTCATTCGCACTTCAACATGATGAATGTGATGATCCGTGACACTCATCGCCATTCTCAACCTATGAACGCATGCCTGACAACCATTTCTGTTCTACCTTAGATTGAATGGATGTCTCTTGGGTTCCTGGCTCACGAGTTTGACTGCTTCTACTAACAACAGAGCATTCAAATCTGTGAGATCAGAGTCTTCGTGGTATAAGCTAGAATCAATTAGAAGCATTCCTGAGATCTGGAAAGTCTAAACCTTGTCTGTGGTATTCCGAGTAGGATTCGGAAAGGGATGACTATGACGAGCTTCAAACTCATGAATGCTGGGCGTGGTGACAGACGCAAAAGGATTAATGGATCCTATTCCAACATTAGTGAGAACCAACAGATGATTAGCCATGTACATGGACCCTTTTTATTGAGAGGACGGCTGGTAGCCATTGACAACGGTGATCCACCAACATACAGCTTGCCATGGAAGGAGGCCTGCGTGCGTGAAGAAGAAGACAGTAGGAAAGCAGAAATTCAAGGGACAAAGCATCTCCAAAACTCCAACCCATTCTCCATTACTACACAATAAGTATTTATTTCATGCACTTTCATTTTTCGCAATTAAAACTAAGAACCCTATTGATATCTTGACTAAGAATAATAAGATAACCATAGCTTGCTTTAAGCCGGCAATCTCCGTGGGATCAACCCTTACTCACGTAAGGTAATACTTGGACGACCTAGTGCACTTGCTGGTTAGTTGTGCGGAATTACATAATGTGAGTGTAATTTTCGTGCACCAAGTTTTTGGCGCCGTTGTCGGGGATTGTTCGAGTTTGAACAACTGACGGTTTATCTTGTTACTTAGATTAGGAAAAATTCGTCTTTTTGGTTTAGAGTCACTATGATTGTACCTTTTATTATTCCTTTAAAAAAAAGCTTTCAAAACTATTATTATTCTTCGTTAGTTTTTAATTTTTCTTTGAGTCTTTTGTTTGAGTTTAGTTTCATATCTTAAGTTTGGTGTCAATTGCATGTTTTTATTTCCCTTTAAATTTTCGAGTTTGTGTTCATTGTTCTTGTTTGATCTTTAGTTTGTCTTTTTTTGTGTCTTTTCTTGTTTTTCTTGTGCATTTTCAAATTATAAGTTTTCAAAAAAAAATTTATATATATTAAAAATACTTTTTTTAAAACACGTTAAATTTATAGCTCAGTTGGCTAGAGCGTTGTGCTTGTGTTCTTGGTAATTGGGTATCTTCCTTTTAAAACTTTTTCAAAAATAATTTTTCTTTGATTAAATCTTGTGCCAAATTTTAAGTTTGGTGTTCTCTTGTTATTTTAGGTTTGGTGTTCTTTTTTTGTGTTCTTGAGTCTTTGAATTTTGTTCTTGTTGTTCTTGTGAGTCTTCAAGGTGTTCTTGAGTCTTCTTTGTGTTTTGATCTTAAAATTTTTAAGTTTGGTGTTCCTTGGTGTTTTCCCTCCAAAATTTTCGAAAAACAAGGAGCATTAGATCTAAAAATTTTAAGTCATGTGTCTTTTTTGTATTTTTCTCTTTCCTCATAAAATTCAAAAATAAAAAATATCTTTTCCTTTAATTTCTCATAATTTTTGAATCCCTTGGGTTGACTTGGTCAAAATTTTTCAAATCATATCCTTTTAAGTTTTTTTTTTAAAATCGTATCTTTTTCAAAAACATCCTAACCACTTTCTCTCTCCTCACTTTATTGAAAATCCCCATAAAATATTTTCAAATCCTTTTTATTTATTTTAGTTTTTTGTATTTATTTTATTTTATTTTTCGAAAAAAGGTTTTTAATAAATAAATATTATAAAATTTTTATCTGCATTATCTCCCTTACTCCATCATGGACCTAAGTGGAAATGAACAGTCCAGAAGGACCCTGGGGTCATATGATAACCCCACTACTGCTTTATATGGGAGTAGTATCTGTATACCCTCCATCGGAGTCAGTAGTTTTGAGTTGAATTCTCAGCTCATTATCATGGTGCAGCAAAATTGCCAGTATTCCGGTCTTCCATAGGAAGAACCTACTGAGTTTCTGGCACAATTCTTACAAATTGCTACACAGTACATGATAAGGAAGTAGATCAGGATGTCTACAGATTATTACTGTTTCTATTTGCTGTAAAAGACCAAGCTAAGAGGTGGTTAAATAACCAACCTATAGCTAGCATAAGAACATGGAAACAGTTGTCAGACAAATTCCTGAATCAATATTTCCCTCCTAAGAGGATGACACAGCTAAGGCTGGACATCCAAGGCTTTAGACAAGAGGATCATGAATCCCTTTACAAAGCCTGGGAGAGGTACAGAGAGATGCTAAGGAAATGCTCCTCTGAAATATTTCAGAATGGGTACAGTTAGACATCTTCTACTACGGGCTGACAGCAAAAGCTCAAATATCTCTAGACCACTCAGCTGGTGGATATATACACATGAGAAAAACAATTGAAGAGGCTCAAGAGCTCATTAATACAGTTGCTAGAAATCAGCATCTGTACTTAAGTAGTGAGTCCTCCATAAAAGAAGAGGCTAAGGCAGTGTCCACTGAACTTAGTCCTCTAGAACAAGTTGCTGAAATCAATCAGCATTTATGTTATCTGACAAAATAGTTGGCAGAATTTAAAGAGATGTTACAAGACACTAAGGATGCTAACAGGAACATAAAAGCACAACTTGACCAGATAAGACAGCAGTTATCAAAACAGATAACAGAAGAGTGCCAAGCAGTTCAATTAAGGAGTAAAAAAACATTGAATACCTTAGCTCAAAGTAGCAGAAAGCCAAGAAAAGAACAAATAATAGAGGATGAGCAGATTGCTACCCAAAATCCCTCTGAGGACAGTAAGAGCCCAGAGAGGAATGATTCTGGCATTCAAACACCAGAAAAGGGTGAAAAACTGGCGTTAAACGCCCAGTGGATGCCCAGTTCTGGCGTTCAAACGCCAAGAAAGGGAGAAAAATTGGCGTAAAACGCCCAAACCATGTTTAGTTCTGGCATTCAAACGCCAGAAAAGGGAGGGAATCTGGCGTTAAACGCCAATCCAACCCCCAATCCTGGTGTTCAAACGCCCATGAGGGGTCAGACACTTGAAAGTGCTGATAATAACTCCCTCAAGAAGGCTTCTCAACTTACCTCTGTAGGAAATAAACCTGCAGCAACCAAGGTTAAAGAATACAAAGCCAAAATAGCTTATCCTCAGAAACTCCGTCCAATGGAACAGGATAAACAATTTGGCCACTTTGCAGACTATCTCAGGACTCTTGAAATCAAGATTCTGTTTGCAGAGGCACTTGAGCAAATACCCTCTTATGCGAAGTTCATGAAAGAGATCTTAAGTCATAAGAAGGATTGGAGAGAAACTGAAAAAGTTTTTCTCACTGAAGAATGCAGTGCAATCATTTTAAAGAGCTCTGTACTAAGACAGCTTTATGTGAACTTGGGGCAAGTATCAACCTAATCCCTGCATCCACTATCAGAAAGCTTGGCTTGACTGAAGAGGTCAAACCAACCAGGATATGTCTTCAACTTGCTGATGGCTCCATTAAATACCCATCAGCCGTGATTGAAGACATGATTGTCACAGTTGGGCCATTCGCCTATCCCACTGACTTTGTAGTGCTAGAAATGGAGGAGCACAAGAGTGCAACTCTCATTCTAGGAAGACCTTTCCTAGAAACTGGACAAACCCTCATTGACGTCCAAAAAGGGGAAGTAACCCTAAGAGTCAATGAGGATGAGTTTAGGCTAAATGCTATTGAAGCACTGAAGCACCCAGACACATCAAAAGACTGCATGCGTGTTGATATTATTGACTCCCTGGTACAGGAGATCAGTATGGCTGAGAGTCTCGAATCGGAGCTAGAGGATATCTTTAAAGATGTTCAGCCTGATCTGGATGAACTAGAAGAAATAAAAGAACCTATGAAAATTCCTCAAGAAGAGGAGAAACCTCCTAAACACGAGCTCAAACCACTACCACCATCCCTAAAATATGATTTTCTGGGAGAAGGTAAAACTTTTCCTGTAATCATAAGCTCTACCTTAGAGCCACAGGAAGAGAAAGCACTAATTCAGGTGCTAAGGACACACAAGACAGCTCTTGGGTGGTCCATTAGTGATCTCAAGGGCATTAGCCTGGCCAGATGCATGCACAAGATCCTACTAGAGGATAATGCTAAACTAGTGGTTCAACCACAATGGCGGCTGAATCCAGCCATGAAGGAGGTGGTACAGAAAGAGGTCACTAAATTACTAGAGGCTGGGATTATTTATCCCATTTCTGATAGCCCCTAAGTGAGCCCTATCCAAGTTGCACTCAAAAAGGGAGGCATGACAGTGGTTCATAATGAAAAAAATGAATTGGTTCCTACAAGAATAGTTACAGGGTGGCGTATGTGTACTGACTATAGAAGACTCAATACAGCCACCAGAAAGGATCATTTTCCTTTACCATTCATAGACCAAATGCTAGAAAGGCTAGCAGGTCATGACTATTACTACTTTCTGGATGGCTACTCAGGCTACAACCAAATTGCAGTAGATCCCCAGGATCAAGAAAAAATAGCATTCAAATGTCCATCTGGAGTATTTGCCTACAGAAGGATGTCCTTTGGTCTATGTAATGCACCAGCAACCTTTCAGAGATGCATGCTCTTTATCTTCTCTGATAAGGTGGAAAATTTTCTGGAAGTCTTCATGGATGACTTTTTAGTATTTGGAGAGTCTTTCAGCTCCTGTCTTGATCATTTAGCACTTGTTCTGAAAAGATGGCAAGAGACTAACCTGGTTTTAAACTAGGAAAAATGTCACTTTATAGTGACTGAAGGAATTGTCCTTGGGCATAAAATTTTGAACAAAGGCATAGAGGTGGATCAAGCTAAGGTGGAGGTAATCGAAAAATTACCACCACCCACCAATGTTAAGGCAATCAGAAGTTTTCTGGTACATGCAGGATTCTATAGGAGGTTTATAAAAGAATTTTTCAAAAATCGCAAAACCTCTGAGTAACCTGCTAGCTGCTGATACACCATTTGTCTTTGACACAGAGTGTTTGCAGGCCTTTGAGACTCTAAAGGCTAAGCTGTTCACAGCGTCTGACATTTCTGCATCGGACTAGACATTACCATTTGAACTAATGTGTGATGCCAGTGACCATGCTATTGGTGCAGTATTTGGACAGAGGCATGACAAGCTTCTGCACGTCATTTACTATGCCAGATGTGTTTTAAATGACACGCAGAAAAATTACACAACCACAGAAAAGGAATTGCTTGCAGTGGTTTATGCCATTGACAAGTTCAGATCCTATTTGGTAGGATTAAAAGTGATTGTGTACACAGACCATGCTGCTCTTAAATATCTACTTACAAAGCAGGATTCAAAACCCAAGCTCATAAGATGGGTGTTTCTTCTGCAAGAGTTTGATATAGAAATAAGAGACAGAAAAGGGACAAAGAATCAAGTAGCAAATCATTTATCCCGGATAGAACCAGTAGAAAGGATGTCTTTACCCCTCACTGAGATATTTGAAACCTTTCTGGATAAGCAACTCTTTGCCATTTAGGAGGTGCCATGGTTTGCAGACATCGCAAACTATAAAGCTGCAAGATTCATTCCCAAGGAGTTCAGCAGACAACAAAAGAAAAAAGCTACTTTCTGATGCGAAATACTACTTGTGGAATGAACCATATCTCTTTAAGAGATGCGTAGACGGACTAATCCGTAGGTGCGTGCCTAGAGAAGAGGCACAGAAGATCCTATGGCATTGCCATGGATCACAATATGGAGGACATTTCGGAGGTGAGCAAACAGCCACCAAGGCCTCCAATGTAGGTTCTACTGGCCTACAATCTACAGAGACTCCCGAGAGTTTGTACGTAACTGTGACAGTTGCCAGTGAGCTGGTAATCTGCCTCATGGTTATGCCATGCCTCAACAAGGGATCTTAGAGATTGAGTTGTTTGATGTACGGGATATTGACTTCATGTGGCCTTTCCCACCATCATACTCAAACACTTACATTCTGGTGGCAGTAGACTATGTATCTAAATGGGTAGAGGCAATTGCAACACCCACTAGCGATACTAAGACAGTACTGAAGTTTCTCCAGAAACATATCTTTAGCAAATTTGGTGTCCCTAGAGCTCTAATAAGTGATGGAGGCACTCATTTCTGCAATAAACAACTTTATACTGCCATGGTCCGATACGGAATTAGCCACAAGGTGGCAACTCCATATCATCCACAGACCAATGGGCAGGCTGACGTCTCTAATAGAGAACTAAAAAGAACCCTGAAACGAACTGTAATTGCCCGTAGAAAGGATTGGGCAAAGAGCTTGGATGATGCTCTATGGGCATACAGAATAGCATTCAAGACTCCTATAGGACCTCTCCATACCAGCTTGTGCATGGGAAGGCCTGTCACCTGCCCGTGGAACTGGAGCATAAAGCCTTCCGGGCAACCAAATTCCTAAACCTTGATGCCAAATTAGCTGGAGAGAAAAGGTTGCTCCAGCTAAATGAGCTAGAGGAATTCAGACTCAATGCTTTTGAAAATGCCAAAATTTACAAGGAGAAAGCATAGAGATGGCTTGATAATAACATGTCATCCAGAGTCTTTGAGCCAGGACAACAGGTTCTGCTGTTTAACTCTAGGCTCAGGATATTCCTAGGGAAACTAAAATCCCGGTGGAGATGAGCATATGTGATTACAGGCGTGTCACCATATGGATATATAGAGCTTCAGGATATTGATTCTGACAAAAAGTTCATTGTTAATGAACAGAGAGTCAAACATTATATTGAAAGAAATTTTGAGCAAGAATGCTCAAAACTGAGACTAGATTAAAGCTCAGTAATGTCCAGCTAAAGACAATAAAGAAGCGCTTGCTGGGAGGCAACCCAGCCATTACTGTAGTTTATTTGTTATTTAAATAATAATTATAGGAGTTTAATAAGTTATCATCAGAACTAATTCTCATTTACAGGAGTTCACAGAGTTATAGAAGGGTTCAGAGCAGAGAAAAGAAGCTCACTGGCATGAAAACGCCAGTAAGAGGCACTTTCTGGCGTTTAACGCCAGCCAGGGTACCTGGCTAGGCGTTAAACGCCCATAACAAGCAACTTCTGGGCGTTAAATGCCAGAATGGGTGCCATTCTGGGCGTTTAACGCTAGAACTACAACATCCTGGGCATTTAGAAAAACACCCAGCGATAAAGACTTTTTGGCGTTTAACGCCAGCCAGGGTACCTGGCTGGGCGTTAAACGCCCAAAACAAGCAACAATTGGGCGTTAAAGGCCCAAAACTAGCAGCATTTGGGCGTTTAACGCCAGAAACGTGGAGGAGAGGTGATTTTGTTTTCCAACCCAATTTTTTTTATTTTTTCATCCATAATCTCTTGCATAAACATATTTCAAATCCTCATCTTTCAATTTCAAATTTCAAAAAAAATAAAAAACTCTTAATCCTAAAAATCTTTTCTTCTTTTCAAATCTTTTTCAAAATGCATATATTTTTTTAATTTCTCTTCAAATCTTTTCAAAATTTATATATCTTTTTAATATCTTTTCAAATCTTTTTTTTTAACTCATTATACTATCTTTTCAAATTTAGATTTATCTTTTGCAAAACTCTCTCTTATTTTATCAATTTTAAAATTATAATTTTTTTTGCATATCATAATTACCTTTTTACAAATCATATCTTTTTTCAAAAATTTTTCGAACCCACCCCCTCCCTTTTAAATTAACATTCGGCCACCTCTTCTCCTCCACAATTCAAATTTGGCTCTCCTCCTTCTTCTCTCCTTTCCTTTCTTTTGCTTGAGGACAAGCAAACCTCTAAGTTTGGTGTGTTGTGCGTGATCACTGAGCTAAGACTCACTAAGATCATGGCTCCTAAGGGAAAAGAAATCACTTCGTGAGGCAAGAAATAGAATAATCCAAGACCACTTTGGAATCCAGAGAGGTTCTTAACTAAGGAACATTCGGACCATTACCACAAAATAATGGGTCTAAAGTCAGTGATCCCGGAAGTAAAATTTGATATGAAAGAAGACGAATATTCGGAGATCCAAGAGCAAATTCGAAACAGAAGCTGGGAAATTCTAGCTAATCCTGAGATAAAAGTGGGTAGAAATATGGTTCAGAAATTCTACTCAAATCTGTGGCAAACAGAGAGGCAGAGAATGACTGGAATCACTTTCTATACCTTTTGAACCATGGTCAGAGGGAAGATGATTTACTTCCACCTTGACAAAATAAGAGAGGTTTTCAAGCTACCTTAACTACAAGATGATCCAGAATCCTTTAATAGGAGAATGGTGTGTGATGATAAGCGCTTGGACCAAATTCTAGAGGACATATGCATCCTTGGAACCAAGTGAACAACCAGCACAAAAGGTGTCCTAAATCTACTCAAGAGAGGGGATCTCAAACCAATTGCTACGGGTTGGCTGGATTTCATTGGGCGTTCCATACTGTCTACCAGAAACCACTTCGAAGTCACTATCAAGAGAGCAGTGATGATCCATTGTATTATGCAAGGAAACGAAGTGGAGGTTCATCAACTGATTTCTTGTGAGCTCTATACAATTGCAAAAAAAACTCCAAGGACGCCAAATTGGCTTACCCAAACTTTATTTCTCTACTATGTAAAAAGGCTGGGGTGAAGTTGGGAGTAGATGAGTTCATGTCAATCGAACATCCAATCACCAAGAAGTCAATGGAGGGACAACAAGTACAAGAAAACTCTATCTAAAGGAGGGCACAAGAGTTCCTCCCAGAAATCCCTCAGATTGACTAATAGACCCGCCTAGAAGCATCTGTCACCAAGCTACAAGAAACTATGGATCAACTCAAGGAAGAACAGCAGAATCAAAATTTTATGATCTGCAAACTGTTTAAGGAACAGGAGAAGCAAGTGTGTGAACTACAGGAGCTGAAGTGCCAGAAGCTTTCTCTTGAAGGTCCAGACAACCCACAAATTGAAGGAGCATCCATCTCCCAAAATAAAGGTTGTTGAGTCCTAATCTTAATTCTGTGATAACTTCTGCTATTAAAAATCTATCTTAGGAGTCATATGAGTAGTAGTAATTAGTATTTTTATCTTTTTATTTTTATCATCTCCAAGTAAGCTATCATTTATTTTTCTCATCATCATTAAACATGAATAAAATAGTAGATATTTTTAGAATAAGAAGGCATTTTTTTCGAGTTCTTAATAAGAAAAATTCAAATTATTTATATGTAGTGGCAACACTTTTTGTCTTTTGAATTAATGCTTAAACAGTGCATATTTTTTATCTTGTTGTTTATGAATGTTAAAATTGTTGGCTCTTGAAAGAATGATGAAAAAAGACAAATGTTATTGATAATCTGAAAAATCATAAAATTGATTCTTGAAGCAAGAAAAAGCAGTGAAAAAAAAGAGAAAAGAAAAAGAAAAAGAAAAAGACAATAGCCCTTAAAACCAAAAGGCAAGGGTAAAAAGGATCCAAGGCTTTGAGCATCAATGGATAGGAGGGCCTAAAGGAATAAAATCCTGGCCTAAGCAACTGAACCCAGCTATCCCTAACTATGTGCTTGTGGCATGCAGGTCCAAGTGAAAAGCTTGAGACTGAGTGGTTAAGCTCGTGATCCAAAAGAGTGTGCTTAAGAACTCTGGACACCTATAATTGGGGACATTAGCAAAGTTGAGTCACAATCTGAAAAGGTTCACCCAATTTTGTGTCTGTGGCATTTATGTATCCGGTGGTAATATTGGAAGACAAGGTGCTTAGGGCCACGGCCAAGACTCATAAAGTAGCTGTGTTCAAGAATCAACATACTAAACTAGGAGAATCAATAACACTATCTAAATTCTGAGTTTCTATGGATGCCAATCATTCTAAACTTCAAGAGATGAAGTGAGATGCCAAAACTGTTCAGAAGCAAAAAGCTACTAGTCCCGCTTATCTAATTAGAATTGAGCTTCATGTAAAACTCTGAGATTGCCTCTTGATCTTCATGCTATCCCATTTTATTTATCTAGTCTCTTGGGGACAAGCAACAGTTTAAGTTTGGTGTTGCGATGAGCGGATATTTTATATGCTTTTTGGGGGTGTTTTCACATAGTTTTTAGTAGGATCTAGCCACTTTTTAGTATATTTGTATTAGTTTTATGCAAAAATCATATTTCTGGACTTTACTATGAGTTTGTGTGTTTTCTTGTGATTTCAGGTATTTTCTGGCTGAAATTGAGGGACCTGAGCAAAAATCTGATTTAGAGGCTGAAAAAGGACTGCAGATGCTGTTGGATTCTGACCTCCCTGCACTCAAAATAGAATTTTTGGAGCTATAGAAGTCCAAATGGTGCACTCGCAATTGCGTTGGAACCTAGACATTCAGGGCTTTCCAGCAATATATAATAGTCCATACTTTGCCCAAGTTTAGCCGACGCAAACTGGCGTTTAACGCTAGCTTTCTGCACTATTCTGGCGTCAAACGCCAGAAACAAGATACAAACCAAAGTTAAATGCCAAAAATAGGCTACAAACTGGTATTTAACTCCAAGAATAGCCTATGCACGTGAAAGCTTCAATACTCAGTCCCAACACACACCAAGTGGGCCCCAGAAGTGGATTTCTGCACCATCTATCTTAGTTTACTCATTTTCTGTAAACCTAGGTTACTAGTTGAGTATAAAAACTACTTTTAGAGATTTATTTTGCACCTCATGACATTTTTCACATCTGAATTTGTATATTTGACAGCATGAGTCTCTAAACCCCATGGTTGGGGGTGAGGAGCTCTGTAGCGTCTCGATGAATTAATGCAAATATTTATGTTTTCTATTCAATCTCGCTTGTTTCTATTCTAAGATGTTCATTCGCACTTCAACATGATGAATGTGATGATCTGTGACACTCATCACAATTCTCAACCTATGAATGTTTGCCTGACAACCACTTCCGTTCTACCTTAGATTGAATGGATGGCTCTTGGGTTCCTAGCTCACGAGTTTGACTGCCTCTCCTGACAACAAAGCATTCAAATTCGTGAGATCAGAGTCTTCGTGGTATAAGATAGAATCAATTGGTAGCATTCCTGAGATCCAGAATGTCTAAACCTTGTCTGTGGTATTCTGAGTAGGATCCGGGAAGGGATGACTATGACGAGCTTCAAACTCATGAATGCTGGGCGTGGTGACAGACGCAAAAGGATCAATGGATCCTATTCCAACATTAGTGAGAACTAAAAAATGATTAGCCATGTACATGGACCCTTTTTACTGAGAGGACGGTTGGTAGCCATTGACAACGGTGATCCACCAACATACAGCTTGCCATGGAAGGAGGTGATGCATGAGCATCTTGTCTATTTTTTCCTAGTTAATTTGAATTTAATTTGTTGAGTTTAATCAAGAATTAATTATATTTTAGCCACTATGGATGCTATTTTGAGTTTTGTGCAATACTATTTGTTCATACCCTGACCGGGCTCCTCCAACTCGGTCAAATCATAAAAGGTCCGACCTCGTCCTAAGGCTCACGCCTAAAGGTCGGACCTCGGACAATAACATAAGGAAGGCCCATCAAAAGGAACGCAGCCCAAAAGCTAAAGGCCGAAAAGGCCTAGAAAAGGCGGTTCCACAAGATAGAGATAAAACTCCCAAAGATAAGATAAGATAAGAATATCTTATCCAGGGAAGATCACGGCCAACTACTATAAATACACTGGAGCACCCAGGTATGACATTCATTCCACATTCTACACATATCTGCTTGGACCCATGCTAACTTAAGCATCG
The DNA here is from genome assembly GCF_000817695.3 of Arachis duranensis. NCBI lineage: Eukaryota > Viridiplantae > Streptophyta > Magnoliopsida > Fabales > Fabaceae > Arachis > Arachis duranensis. The sequence goes on along the minus strand of NC_029776.3, from coordinate 52,018,625 downwards.
GAGTGTCATTGCAGGTACAACCACCAACCACTCAACATATCAAGCTCGGGTCCCTGAACCCCCACCTCGGGTCCTTCCGGACGACCGAGCTACACGTTTCAGGTAATCCTCGGAACACTATTTATTTTAGGTAGCATTCGGCTGGATTTGATGGAGTTTCTGCAGCACAAGAATCAAAGGAGATGGCTGCGAAGAGCGACACGCATGCGTGCGCGTGATTTAGAGGTATCCATGGCGACGCGTGTGCGTGACTGACACGTACGCGCGAATGGAAGATTTGTTCAGCGACGCGTCCACGTGACCGACGCGTCCGCGTGACTTGCAAAAAATACCATCGACGTGTACGCGTGACTGACGCGTACGCGTGACATGCGCCATGTGCAGAAAAACACTGGGGACAATTTATGGGCTGTTTTGACCCAGTTTCCAACCCAGAAAACACAGATTAAAAACTGCAGAATGGACAAATCAAGTGGTCCCCACCCATCAGCAGAAGACTTGTTAATTAATTCGAATTTAAATTCAAATCTTATTTTTATGAAAATATATTATTTTTAATTTTAGATAATTAGATTTTAAATTTATTAGGATTTGTTATAAAAAGGGATCTGATGCCATCAAATAGGAACATAGTACATTTTACTAGATCCCTTATTTTTCTTCTCTGAACCATGAGCAACTAATCCTCCATTGTTAAGGTTAGGAGCTCTGTCTTTCTAATTTAATCCATGTTTTGATTTATATTTCAATAATTTTTTTCGTTCTTTATTTTATGAATTTGGGTGGAACAGAAGTATGACCCATGTTCTAATTGAGTTCTTGTAAAACTTGGAAAAGCTCTTCACTTAAACAACAGCTTGAAAACATATTATCCTAAATTTCTAATTGTTTGTATTTAACGGGATACGTGACATATAATCCCCTTATTTTTGGATAATTAGGATTTTTGTGGCATATAAACTGGAATTTGAACTTCACCTTGTAATTGGAATTAATTGACCAAGGAATTGGCAGTTGATGAATTTTATAGGAGACTAGGAAGGTCTAAGGAATTAGGGTCTAGTCACATATAGTTTTCCATGAATTAAATCTTGCATGACTAAATTAGTTATTAAGAAAAATTAATCCAAAAAAATAGATAACTCTGAAACCTTAACTGTTTTCTCCATATTTTATTCCCAACTCATTGGTGCTTACTTTTTGAAATTCTTAATTTACTGTTTAATGCTCTTTGAATACCAAAACACTCTTTTCTGCTTGCCTAACTAAGCCTATCACTCAATAACTGATGCTTAATCCATCAATTCTCGTGGGATCGACCCTTACTCACGTAAGGTATTACTTGGTACGACCCGGTGCACTTGCCAGTTAGTTTGTGGGTTGTAAAATACCCCACCCAAGTTTTTGGCGACGTTGCAGGGGATTGACTGTGATTAACAACTATATTTTCGTTGTTTGATTGCTTAGATTAGATAATTTTTTTACTATATTTTTTATTATTATTATTTTATTATTAATTTTAATTTTGCATTTTTTTACGTTAATTTTTTTCGTTTACGTTAATTTCTTTCTTTTTTTCTTTACGGTTTTTTTTTTCACTTTTTTTCTTTTCTTATCCTTTTCGTTACTTCCCCCCTTATACGGTCCCTTTTTTTATTTTACTTTTATTAAATAAATAAATAAATTAAAAAAATTAGCACTAATATTTCTCTTAATTTCTGAAATTAAGTTTGGTGTTACCTAGTTATTTTAATTTAATTTTTTTTCTATTTATTTATTTATTTTATTTAGTATTTTTTATTTCTTTACACAGGTTACCTCATTGGAAATTCTCTGCATTCTGACGTAGAGATTCCCATTCTTTCTTATTTTCTATTTGTTTATGCACAGGAACAGAGACAAAGAACATCTCTTAGACTTTGATCCTGAACCTGAAAGGACTTTCAGGCGGCGTTTACAACAAGCTAGACTTTACAAGGCTGCAGAATCCACTATGGATCCTAATGAGGCTGATAATACCAATGTGGCTAATCCGAATGGAAATGAGCAACAAAGGAGAGTGCTTGGCTCTTACTCTGCTCCTACTGTAGATCTTTATAGAAAAAGCATCGTGGTGCCTCCTATTGCTGCGAACAACTTTGAGTTGAAGCCTCAACTGGTCACTCTGGTGCAACAAAACTGGCAATATCATGGTCTTCCCCCTGAAGACCTAAATCAATTTATTTCTAGTTTTCTGCAAATTTGTGATACTGTGAAGACAAATGGAGTAAACCCAGATGTGTACAAACTCATGCTCTTCCCATTTGCTCTAAGGGATGGAGCAAAGCTATGGCTAGATTCCCAACCCAAGGAGAGTTTGGATACTTGGAACAAGGTGGTTACTGAGTTTCTCACTAAATTTTTTCCACCAAAGAAGCTGACTAAGCTTAGGGTGGAGGTTCAGACCTTCAGGCAAAAGGATGGTGAGAATCTGTATGAAGCTTGGGAGAGATACAAGCTACTGACTAAGCAATGCCCTCCGGACATGTTCTCCAAATGGACTCAACTAGATATCTTTTATAAAGGCTTGGGTGAAATGTCCAAAATGTGCTTAGATAATTCTGCAGGAGGTTCATTGCACAAGAAGAAGACACCAGAGGAGACTATTGAGCTGATTGAATTGGTTGCAAGCAACCAATATTTATACTCATCTAACAGGAATCATGTGAACTCTAAAACCCCTCAGAAGAGAGGCGTGTTGGAAGTAGAAGCTATTAATGCTCTTCTTACTCAGAACAAGCTGATGTCTCAGCAAATAAATCTACTTACTCAACAGATGGGTGGCATGCAAGTCTCAGCTATCAACACCCAAAATTCACCACAGGAAGTCTCCTATGACATGGCAGGTAACTTTATGCAAAATGATAATTATGATTATGCTCAACCCTTTTTTGAATAGGTGAATTACATGGGGAGTTCTCCTAGGAATCCCAACAATGATCCATATTCTAAGACATACAATCAGGGGTGGAGGAATCACCCAAATTTTGGATGGAAGGATCAAACTTAGAGACCTAAGAACTTCAACAATAGTTCTCAAGGCGGTTTTCAATAGAACAATGATTTGGAAGCAATATTGACAGGTTTTAGACAGGAAACCAGAGCATCCATCAAAAACCTGGAGATTCAAATGGGTCAATTAGCCACCAGAGTTAATGAAATTGATCAGAAGACCACTAATAGCCTTCCTAGTAACACAATTCCAAATCCAAGAGAGGAATGCAAGGCTATCACCTTGATAGGTGGACAAGTGGCAAGTACGGAAGCACAAGTTATGCAGGAAACCAGAGCCTCCATTAGAAATTTAGAGGTACTAGTGGGCCAACTGAGCAAGTAATTACTTGAGAGGTCTGTAAGTACATTTCAAGGTGATACAGTGATGAACCCAGGATAAGATTGCAAGGTTATTCAATTGAGAAGTGGTAAAGTAGCTGGCTCTGAGACCAAAGCCAATGAAGAGTTAGTTGAAAAGGAAGCTCCAGAGGAGAAGAAGGGAGAAGTAGAGCATGCCCCTCCAAAGCGTGCGGATAACCCATTCCCAGACTCTCTTGAAACTTATCCTACTTTGCCAAAAGCTTCTGAGTACAAGCCTAAGATGTTGTATCCTCAAAGACTTCAAAAGGAGACCAAGGACAGGCAGTTCTCAAAGTTCTTGGAAGTCTTCAGAAAGTTGCAAATCAATATTCCTTTTGCTGAGGTTTTGGAACAAATGCCTATCTATGTTAAGTTCATGAAGGAGTTGTTGTCAAAGAAAAAGCGTTTAAAGGGAGATGAGACAGTAGTCCTGACTAAGGAATGTAGTGCTGTAATTCAGAATAACTTGCCAAAGAAGATGCTAGATCCAGGGAGCTTTCAAATTCCATGCACCATTGGGAGCACAACCTTTGAGAAAGCCCTATGTGATCTGGGGGCAAGCATAAATCTAATGCCCTTATCTGTGATAAAGAAGCTGCAAATCTAAGAGAACCAACCCACAAAGATAGTATTATAGATGGCAGATAAATCTATGAAGCCTGCATACGGATTAGTGGAGAATATCCTGGTCAAAGTGGCTAAGTTCTTCCTCCCAGCAGACTTTGTGATTCTTGACACGGGGGAAGATGAGAATGCCTCTATAATTCTAGGAAGACCATTCCTAGCCATGGAAGGAGCTCTGATTGATGAAGAAGTGGGTGAATTAGTGCTTAGAGTGCATAATGAGCAACTGGTCTTTCATGTCTTCAAAGATATACATTCAACAGGTGCAGATGAGAAGTACATGCAGACTGAGCTTATTGATCTAACCCTTCAAAAACCCCCTGATGATACAAAGCAAAATCTGCAGCTCAAACCTCCCTTGGCAACAATCAATAAAATTCCTCCTGACATCAAACCTAAGTTTGGTGTTGGGAATGCATCATCTACCAAGGAGGGGGTTCCCAAAAAAAAGAAAGTACCTAGAGGATGGAGAAACAAAAAGATCCCCACTGAAGGTTTCTCCCCAGGAATGAAGGTGGTGTTGACCAGCAATCCAGCATGGGTTTATACAGTAATCAGAATCCTCTATCTTGAGCATATCGAGCTACGTTATGGAGACACAGGAAAGAAGTTCAAAGTAAGGGGTGAAGAGCTGAGCCCCTATAATCCTCCTCCTTAGAGGAGCTGACCGTCAAGCTAGTGACGATAAAGAAGCGCTTGTCGGGAGGCAACCCGATAATTTCGTATCCTTAGCTATTTTTATTTTTCGTAATAGTAGTTTTCTTATTTATTCTATTTTTATTGAGTTCTTACTAATCTTCTGATCATGAAGCTATGTTATTCCAGGAATCGAACACCTCAAGCTAAAAAAAAGAGAGTTGTGCATGCACGTGGCTGGCTTCACACGAATCACCCAAAACCCATGTATAACTTATAAATACACTGGAGCACCCAGGTATAACTTATACTCTGATTCTACTCAATACTTGCTTAATACCCTTGGTAACTTAAGCATCAGAGTCCCTTGCAGGTACCCCCACCCTCCGGGGACAAAGGAATCAGCACCACCATCAAGTCCAACAAATCGGATACAACTGTTCTGACCAGCACGAAATATCTCATCCGAGATCGACCTACAGTTTCAGGTAACCCTCGGAACATTGGTGCCGTTGCCGGGGAACCTAGAAATCATCCCGTCACCATGGCGGACGACCATGACAATGACCATATGATGAGCGGATAATTTATACGCTTTTTGGCATTGTTTTTAGTATGTTTTTAGTATGTTTTAGTTAGTTTTTAGAATATTTTTATTAGTTTTTAGTTAAAATTCACTTTTCTGGACTTTACTATGAGTTTGTGTGTTTTTCTGTGATTTCAGGTATTTTCTGGCTGAAATTGAGGGACCTGAGCAAAAATCTGATTCAGAGACTGAAAAGGACTGCAGATGCTGTTGGATTCTGACCTCCCTGCACTCGAAGTGGATTTTCTGGAGCTACAGAAGCCCAATTGGCGCGCTCTCAACGGCGTTGAAAAGTAGACATCCTGGGCTTTCCAGCACTATATAATAGTCCATACTTTGCTCAAGATTTGATGGCCCAAACTGGCATTCCAAATCAGCTCAAAACTGCCCAGCGTTAAACGCCGGAACTGGCACAAGAATGGGAGTTAAACGCCCAAACTGGAACAAAAGCTGGCGTTTAACTCCAAGAGAAGTCTCTACACGAAAATGCTTCAATGCTCAGCCCAAGCACACACCAAGTGGGCCCGGAAGTGGATTTTTATGTAATTTACTCATTTCTTTAAACCCTAGGCTACTAGTTCTCTACAAATAGGACCTTTTGCTATTGTATTTTCATCTTTTGATCATTTTAGATCTTAGATCAGATCTTGGTTCTTCTGGTTCCCTCTCTGGGGCTGAAGCCAATGATCATTTTTGTTCTTATGTATTTTCAACGGTGGAGTTTCTACACACCATAGATTAAGGTGTGGAGCTCTACTGTACCTCAAGTATTAATGCAATTACTATTGTTCTTCTATTCAATTC